>NC_090885.1:17341601-17366601 GCF_036669925.1 Montipora capricornis | reverse complement strand
GATGGCAGTTACAGAAGATCTTATCAAAGAGATAAACACTGAGTCTGATTTATCGTTTTATTTCGAAGGGAAAAGATAAAGTCAAACGCGCGCTTCTTATTAGGAAGTTTAAGCAAAGGCAACGGCTAAGGCGCAAACAACAAAACAAAACAAGAATATTATTCGTTAAATAAAGGAAAAATACCCGTGAATTTGTTTGCCGAATTCAGTCCACAAAACAACAACGTGAAATCACCAAATTTTAGATTTTTGACGATAACGTGAGCATATAACCATGACAATAAGGAGATTAAGTATCGCGTTTACGTGAAACCGTAAACGCGAAACGGTGGGCTGCTGTTCGTCATAAAGGCATGAAAATTGCGTTATTCGGACTCGTCTCTTTCTTTTGAAAAGTCACTTGATACCTACTGCTAACAGCCAAGAAATGAGCTCACATCAAATGGGTTTTATTATATTTTTGGAAGAACGCAAGTTTTAGTCCGACGTTTGCCGTTTGCCGTAAAGTGATGCTTAATAGAGACTTTTAGATCCACGTTTGCGGCTAACCTCAAACTGCTGGAAGTCACATGACTAGCGCTTGCCGTCACGTTCGAGGGTAAGTTTTGACGTTTTCAACGGCGGAAGGTAGGTTTTCACGTAAGTAAGTTACCTCAGCTCTTTATGGCATGGAAGTTACATTATCCCACGTATGAACGGGGCAGATATAAAAAGCAACTTTTTATCTTTCATTCCATGTGAATTAAACAATCAAAAGAGCCGTGGTTTTATTTATTTCGTTGACTGAAACATCAACGCTGAGAATCGAGGAAATTCAATATGGCGGCCTCTGCAGCTTTGCACTTGTTTACTTAAATCTAAATGCACGAACTATCACAACTTCTAACGTCAAACCGCAAATCTCAAACCTCAGTTTGCGGTTAGCCGTAAACGTGCATCTAAAGGTCTCTACTCTCTAATCCTTGGTTTTTATCCAATGGCTTATTAATTAATAAATTCCTGTAAAGCAACAGAGTGTGTATCCTTGGTTTTCATCCACTTGATAAGACGGCCATGTTGGTGTACAAAACAATAAAAAATGGTTCCACCATAGGTAACCCAGGCTCACTCTGTGCGTCACGTAGGTATTAAAATATAGAGAACATATGAGGCGAAGTTTAGGTCTGGAAATTTGCTAGAAAATGGAAATAAAAATCGATGAAACTTACCACGTGGTGAGCTGTTGTTGTCCTTAATACATACACGAAGTTTCGGGGAAAATGGTCCTTGTTCACCTTCCTTCATAGTATAGTGACAAGGTAGGAGACTGAAGCCAGCGTCGGAACCCGATCGACCCAAAACAAGCACGATTTTTTTCGCGAAAATCGAATCCAGTCGCTAAATAAACACGCCAGGCTCGTGGAACATGAATTTCTCTAAACCATGAATCCATTGAAGCATCTCCAGGTAGCAACGCGAAGCCACCAGGCTCCGTAAAACTTGTAAGTTGACCTGCTAAAATGGCGGCCCGAAAGCGTTGTCCTCGCGAAGTGTCCAATTCAAAATGGCACTGAACTCGGGACGCCTGATGACGAGTGTAATAATTTCTGGAGGGAAGGGAGTCCCAAATTGCTAAAACCAAAACTCACTGAGTAATCTGGGACTCCCCTCCCTCCAGGGGGACATACATTCCCCTCGTCACCAGGCGTCCCGAGTTCAGTGCCATTTTGAATTGGACACTTCGCTTTCGGGCCGCCATTTTAGCACGTCAACTTACAAGTTCTACGGAGCCTGGTGGCTTCGCGTTGCTACCTGGAGATGCTTCAGTGGATTCATGGTTTAGAGAGAAATTCATGTTCCACGAACCTGGCGTGTTTATTTTAGCGACTAGATTCGATTTTCACGAAAAAAATCGTGCTTGTTTTGGGTCGATCGGAGTCCTTAAGCTGGCTTCTGTCTCCTACCTTGTCACTATACTATGAAGGAAGGTGAACGGGGACCATTTTTCCCGAAACTTCGCGTACGTATTAAAGACAACAACAGCTCACCACATGGTAAGTTTTATCGATTTTTATTTTCATTTTCTAGCAAATTTTCAGACCTAAACTTCGCCTCATATGTTCTCTATATTTTAATACCTACGTGACGCACACAGTGAGCCTGGGTTATCTGTGGTTCCACAAGTTTTTGCATAATAATTGAGTCAAATTCCCAAAAGACATTTTACAGCATTGTTCTGCACACCAAAATGGCCGCCGTGACGTCAGATGAAAACCCCCAATAGGCCTTAATTCACATTGCGGCTATGTCGAGTCCCGAGGGATTGCAAACCTTTGTATTGTGCACCGAAACTCGTTCCCAAACATTTCAGCTCGAGGCTCGGGGTACGAAATCTATTGTCCATGGCCAAAAATGACCATAGACAATATAGGATAGTTTACCCGTATTGTACAAGGTGAACAAGACGGAATACAGACTGTAATCGCAAAGTACTTGCGACAGCGCTAAGTTATATTTCGGAGTGATGTTTTCGTTGACATTCCCGTAGTCCTTGCTTAACTCCCTAAGATTAATGATATCGGAAACGCTTATTTCCCTTTCGTAAACGGTCGTTGCCATTTCTCAGAACGGTCGTTGCCATTTGAAACGGTCGATGCCATTTTTTAGCTCTGAATTACACTCATTAGGTCTAAGACATGAGGAACTTAAGCCGACTCAGGAATTCTCGGCTGGACGTCTCCTGACGGTGTAGATATCCATCAACAAAGGCTAAAAACATAACACAAAAGGTGTTTCGTATTCAGAAAAGTGTTAAAGCATTCAGGATCGATCAGATTGTACTGTGAACTTACGTTAAACAGAAAAAAAGTAGTTAATTTTTTATTGAATGACCATATTTAGGGGCGAGATGAATTTTGTGCGGAACATAAATCTATTTCAGGTAGTTTGCGCGTATCGACGGTGGCGGTTAGTGCAGGGACACGGAACCATTTTTCGTTCCATAGGATTTATGGATTAACTCTCTCACCTGGGGAAAAATGGTACAGGTCGCCGTCGTCTCTCGCCGACCAGCACTACTTCGACGCTCCTCGCCGCTGGTGAGCGAGAAGACCTCTGGCATCCAGGGTAAAATGTTAGCCAATTTGTCGAAGGAAAGTTTATTCAGCTCTTTCGAAGAGAGATTTGTCGCCTTCAAGTCGGTAATTTTTTGAGGGAAAATGGTGATCACGTTCCGAAATTCGGCGAGTCTAATCTGCAGATCGCAGGTCGCAGGTCACAGGTTGCAGTCATTGTTTCACCAATACAGAAAGTATCCTAAACATGTTGACCTGCAACCTGTGACCTGCGACCTGCAGATTAGACTCGCCGTCCGAAATTCTGGTAAAAACGTGGACGAAGCTTACGGAATAACTTTGGTTCGCCTCTGTGGGGGGATTAATTGAGCAGTCTTCGTCTGAATGTCATGGATTTCTGTATTATGTTTTCAAACAAGTTATGGAGGCAGTAAACAATGTTGACGTCGGGTAATTCGGTGCTGGAAGCCTTCCCGGTATACAGGCTCACGCTCAAACGTTGAGGTAAAATAATTGCTGTTAGGTTCAATTTCATGATATCAGGATATCATGATAGCAGCTAGGAAATTGATAAGTCTGTGATTAATATTGAATGTGCCTCCCTGTGACATGCTGGGAAATCAATTAGCCCGGATTTTACACAGCTACAATTGGGCATTCTAAATTTCCCAGTTCCTCAGTTATCGAGTTCCATAAGTATAAAACTTAAAAATGGTTTCCTTTAAAATCAGAAAAGGACCAATTAACCGGTGCTGTTGAGAAACGTGTATGCCAGGCAAAACAAGTTGCATCTCGGTAGCCTGACAGTTAAGAAATAATTTGCCTGTGTTTAAATTAACAAATACACCAATACATCACTAACGTTTCATGTTTAACCGGAGAATTAGGAAAGCAGATGTTCGAAGGTGTAATAGCTGTTGAGTTTTATTCCTCAGTTATCGAGTTCCATAAGTATAAAACTTAAAAATGGATTGCTTTAAAATCAGAAAAGAACCAATTCACCGTTGCTGTTGAGAAAAGTGTATGCCAGGCAAAACAAGTTATATCTCGGCAGCCTGAAAGTTAAGAAATAATTTGCCTGTGTTTAAATTAACAAATACACCAATACATCACTAACGCGTTTCATGTTTAACCGGAGAATTAGGGAAGCAGATGTTCGAAGGTGTAATAGCTGTTGAGTTTTATTCCTCAGTTATTGAGTTCCATAAGTATAAAACTTAAAAATGGTTTGCTTTAAAATCAGAAAAGAACCAATTCACTGAATTCACCGTTGCTGTTGAGAAAAGTGTATGCCAGGCAAAACAAGTTGCATCTCGGTAGCCTGACAGTTAAGAAATAATTTGCCTGTCCTTAAATTAACAAATACACCAATACATCGATCACTAACGTTTCATGTTTAACCGGAGAATTAGGGAAGCAGATGTTCGCAGGTGTAATAGCTGTTGAGTTTTATTCCTCAGTTATCGAGTTCCATAAGTTTAAAACTTAAAAATGGATTGCTTTAAAATCAGAAAAGAACCAATTCACCGTTGCTGTTGAGAAAAGTGTATGCCGGGCAAAACAAGTTGCATCTCGGTAGCCTGAAAGTTAAGATATAATTTGCCTGTGTTTAAATTAATTTGAAATAAAGGGAATAAAGAAATAATTTTCCATTTTTTAATTGCATGATGCTGGTCGTTGTAAACCGTATTTTATAAAATATTTCAGATTGATTTACTGTGCCTCTGGACTATTTTGACACATCACCCAAAATTAATTTAAAGGAATTTGAGTTATTTGTCGTCATTAAAACTTTATGACGAAGTCGGCCCAACAAATGTGTCGTGATTAACACCTCTCTCTTCCTTTGTTTCTCGCTCTGCCTTTTTAGTGTGAGTCTTGTTACAACTCCCACTGAGATTTTGGTAATTTTTTTTTACGAACAGCGGGGACCCACAATCCTGACCCAAGTTAAGCTCCTTATGTCAAAAGGTAGCGGTTATTGGGAGTTGTGTCTCGCTGGTCATATGAGTTAGGGTTCGGATTCGGGTTCTTTTTAGGGTGAGGGGTAAGAACCCGTGTTCGAGTGACTTTTTTTTTCCTCCAGTTTTTCTTTTATAAATTTTTTTTTTTCCTTTTTTGTTTTAATTTTTGTTAACTTTTTTTCTTAGTTTGTTTCTTTTAATTTTCTTTGAAGTGAAGTGTGTAGTCGACCGTTATAAATTGCATCGACCGTTTCAAACGGCAACGACCGTTTACGAAAGGGGAATTTCCATCGGGAACGGTGGTCTTAAACTGTTGGACATTCAATTCAGTGATCATTGAGGCGCAGAGGCTAATGGTGTTAAGAAAAAATACATGCGGATGAAAATCGTATTAGTTCTTCAGGTGGAACATTTTATTATTATTTTTTTCCTGTCTAAAGTGGGTGGAGCAATTATTCGTAAGAGCAGTTTTTGATACCGAAAGCTTCCCCTTTACCTTAATATACAAAAGCTCTCGTTTTTCGAAAAGCATTTATTTCTGAAAGGTATATTAGTTCGATTGAAGACCCTCTATCTAATAACGAATTTTTGTGAAAGGTTCTAAGCCATTAAATGTAAATCTGTCTCCATTAGAACAATTCAGGTTAATGAGTACTGTTAATGAGTACTGTTTTTTTTTTTTTTGATGCGACCGAGATCTTTTGAGATGATTTCTACTCTTGGCTAAACAAAGACTTTTATTACTGTTGGCTAAATTTTCGTATTTACAAATGCAAGTTAAATAACGCAACTCCTTGAATTCCTTATAAGGTCAGAGATGCATACCAAATAGAAAAAAAAAAAAAGATTGCAGCAAACCGGAGTAAGTCAGTAAATAGGAAATCTTCTTCACTGTTTCGACTTCTAGTATAAATGCCTGAAACATGACCGCCCCCTTCCCCCCACAATCTTTGTGCTTTCCATTACGTAGCGCAATACGATCATTCTGTCATGAAGCATGCGCTATATAAGTTTTTAAGTTATTATTATTATTATTATTACGTAAATCCTTTTTCTTTGAACTTTAACCATTGTGAATTGTATTATTTTTTTCGTTTTTCTATTATATTCCGTCTGTTTGTGAAGTCAATATTGTGTATTCTTAAGAATCTTTAATAAACAAAATTATATATATTTATATAAGTATTTTTCGATTATTCCATTTCTGCCGTCATGTGCTACAAAATTAAGCAAAGTATGGGCCAAGTGGATTGGTTCCTACAATACTAGACACATTTCGTTGGAAAACGTTACACGAATGGTGTAGAATCGTCGTGTTACAAGATGGCAGCTTATCCCGTCTTCTCCCCCCTCCCCCCAATTCAATGTTGTTAGAAACAATTTTCGGACAACTTCTAGTAGTTTTGAAATCAACATTGAAATCAATATTGAAGGAGGGGGGAAACGGAGATGGGTGTTCCAACAAATGTGACGAGTATTGTAGCTTCTGCCATCCTAGGCTAGCTACAATTCTTCTGTTTTGCAGAAAAAAGGGCCAAGACCTGAATGGCGAGCCTGAAGGCGTGCTGCAATAATATATATATATATTTTGCGTTGTCGTTTCTTAAACTCCCTGTCAGCTACCTTAATTACTCCTGCCTGTTTCATGTCAACAAACCACCCGCAGATACGGAAACTGGAAGGTGTTTAAATTTCCGTAATTCTTGTTGAAGTCTCATTCAGGTTATTTTGGGGAACACTTGATGAAGAACCTTGCGAAACTCTTTTCTAAATCGCTTGCTAAAAAGAGCATAAATGAACGGGTTGACAGTGGAGGACAAGAACATCAGGAAAGTATAGAACAAGTACAGTTGGCGCGGGTGATGTAGGGAGGCTGTTGCAAAATCGATCGCATCCATGACCATACCGGGAAGCCAACAGAGTACCATGCTAAACACAACAACAAGGGCGGTTCTAGTGATGTTGGCTTCTCGAACGTTCAGTGTGTAGGCTTTTTCTGACATCACGCGATTGCGCCGCCAAAGCATGCGATAAACACGCCAATAACAGAAGCACATGACAGCGGTTGGAGCTGCGAGGAATGTAACATCAAGGGCAACTGTGTATGCAGCGTTAAGCTCGAAGGGGTAAAGGCACATCACTTTTCCAGGTTGGAAGGTGTAGTTGTCTGATCCAAATATTAGTGGCGGAATCGAAAAACTGAAGGTGACTATCCAGGCGATGACAAGGAAACAAATTGTATTTCTGGTCGAAAAGACCGTTCGGTATTGGTTGGGTTTAACAACGCAGTAATATCTGTTAATGGCGATGAGTGATAAACTGTTTAAAGATGCTGTGAAAAAAGTTATGAGGCAGAAACCTTGAAAGCGGCAAAGCGATTGGTTGTAAATCCAAACCCCTTTGATGATCGCTCCATCGGATAAGGGCATCACTGTTACAGCCACGAGAAGGTCCGTGCTGGAAAGAGCGACTATGAGAACATCTGTCATAGTAAGGCGGCGACGATTTCTGTAAGCCACGACGAACACCAAACCATTTCCTAACAAAGCTAAGCAGTTGATAATTAGTAGAACGGTTGCTTCAATTGCGATAAGGGAATTCGGTCGATTAGCGATGTCTTGCGCAAGTCGCTTATCCCCTGCAGGCATTTTGTCAAAGACCAACACGAGCCCTTCTTCCATTTGACAACAATTCTGCTAAAGGAATAATGTAATTTAAGCTAATTTACATCCCAAATTTCTTGTTGACGTAATGCAAGATGCGTTCATTTATGAATTTGAATTTGTCTTGAGCAAACATACACTTGACATCTTTTTCCGAGCTAAAGATCCTACACTGACCAATCATCATCCTTCTCATTCTTTCATCGTTTATTAATAAGAAGTAATAAAGATGCCAGGATAATAATTTAATTAACAGTAATAGATTTTACTCTCTCTAACGCCAGACGATTTTACTCGTCAATGGGGAAGCCTTCGGCAGTGAAACGGTGAAGGTACTTGCCTCGGTACTTTAGGTACTTGGTTCTTGGCTCGGTTTAAAATTCGCAAAAGCGGAAGAATCAAATAATAACGAACTTTGTCAAGGTATTTAGCTCTGGTGCAGTAGTTAGGGACATTGTACACAGAAATCAACTCGAATCAAGTCAAGACCAATGGTAGCTCTTCTTGAAATAATGTTATTAACATCCCACATTTCTTGTTGACAAAATGCAAGGTGCATTTATTTAGTTAAGAAATTGAATCGAGCAAAAAACTACTTGACAACCATTTCCTAGGTCAATCATCCTCTTCATCGTTCAAGAATTAATGAAAATGTCAGTCCATAGTTACATGTAATTGAAGGGAACTGCTTATGAAATCTGGCAAACGAATGCACGCCTTGGATAAATTTTGCTTGTAAAATGGCTTATTCTGCCTGCCGGCAGCGCTCGTAAAAATCGCTTATTCTGCTCGGACCCTTTTAGGCCGGGGTTAAACGCCGTACTTCACATGAGCCGAACCTAATTACAGTTTAGGTCGACCCAAACTAGTTAAGTTCGCCTGTTGAGTCAAACGTCGAAACTTTAACTGACCACGAAAATAAATAGCAAAACCGAGATCGAGGCTGTCTCATACATCAACATGATTATGCATTTGGTTCGGCTCATGTGAAGATCGGCGTTTGACTCAAAGGCGATCTTCAGCCGTTATTCCCGCCTGGAGTGGCCGTGAAGAACGCCTCAGCCGATCCAAATAAAACCAGTCGAACTTAATTGGGTCGAACGCCGTACTTCACATGAACTTGATTCGTGTAAGTTAGTTGAATTGAATTCGGCTCATGTGAAGTACGGCGTTTAACCCGGGCCTTATTCTGCTAGAATTCTACTCGGTATCCGAAAAAAATTTCGGCCCCGTATTTATTTTCTGCCATAAAGATGACAGGAATTTTCCGCTTTTTTTCTGGCAAATGATTAACAGGTAGCCATAGTTTTTAACGTCATAAAAAGATTTGTTTAGTCATTCTTATGCCGAATTGAAGATAATTTGAGAAGCCAACAATATTTCTTTAAAAGACAAATTTCTGCGAATTTTTTTCATCCTATTCACTTGAAATATTTCTCGCCAAGTGTTGCATCTTTAGATCCAAATAAACACTCAAAAATAAAGATTTTTAACGATCTTTCTTTCTAACCCTAATCCAAACCTTTCAGTTTAATAGTCTGTCAATAATTTGCATAAGAAGCTTAAAATAAACGTCGCAACGCACACAAGAAATTTAGTCGCATTTACCTCTTCGTCGAATTCTCGCTAATATTTTACTACCCGTAATGTTACGTACAACACTGGAACCAAACGGGAAATTCTCTGGTAACTTTTTCGGGTTGGATATCTGAGAAGGAATCGAACATCTTGAGTGGATCTGTGTTTCCAATTTTCTGGCTATTCATAATTTATTGTACTCAACTCTGCAGTCTTTGAGATTTCAACTAATTTTGTTAGTCAAGAATTTTTTGAAAGAAAGCTTGTGGTCCATTTTTGTGCTGCACTATTGAAAGAAATGGTTCTTCAGTAAATGGTTCAATCTCGAACACTGGTGGGAATCTAGTTGCGCGTGGTTTTTGACAGGGCGTGTTAAGCTTGTTTGAACGCAGGCAATGAAATGGGAAATTTTTTCTTCAATAAAACTTTTGGTTGGAAAAGGTTTTTGTGAGATTTTTGTGTTTTTGTGGATTGATCATGTTCGAACTTTAAGACTCTGTCGAACGGCATGGTTTGCGCGCGTTTGTTTATGTTTTTAATCTGCTTGATGGGGAGAAAATAAGCAACATTGGTGTCCTTTTCTATAAGTGAATGGAAGAGAAGTTGGCTTGAAGAATTCAAATGTATATTTCCAATAAATAAAGCAAAGCGCGGCTCTAACACTAATCAAAGATATTCGGGTTTCCTCACTTGAAGCGGCTCGCATCGCGACCGCGATTCAAACAGTTCAAATATCAAACCGACATCGATAAAGTACATATTTATTGTCTTCGATTCTTCGTTCTTGTAAAAAGGGTTAAACGTTTGTTTTTTTACAAAAATATAAAGAAGAAGTACTAGTATTTTGTTCGATAATATACAATTTGTGGTGATCAGTTGCTCTTAAAGACTCTGCTTCAATCGAGTCACGCACGCAAACAGCTTGCTCCTTTTGGTCAATACCAGGAACGTTTGACCAAGACATAAGCTTTATAAGACACAAAATCATTCAGCCATAGGTTGTCTGATATAAGATTAAGATTTCCTGAACAACTTCCGAAAATATTACAGAGAATAAAATTCAAACACAGAGGAGAACAAATGTAGCTCATTCATGATCAGTACAAGCAATGACTTCAGCAAATGAAACTGGAACTCCAGTGATCCCGAACTGACTACCGTGGCTCAGGTCTCTGAGTTCTTCTTTCGGATGTATCTGCAAGTTGTCATCGTCACTTCATCACGGTTAAACTGCTCAGTTATCCACTGGTGTTTCCCACTGTCGACATGGCGAATTCGCGGCCGATATATCAATAACTATTAAATAAACATAACTACCAATTAGCTATAAAACAAAAATTAAAGGAATAATAACACTATTAATATAAAGCAAATCCAGCATTAAATTTGAACAATATTTCTCCGATTGCGATGGATTGAAAGCAAGATGGAGACGTGCGACAGTCAACGGAGGTTTCATGGTCCACGAAACGTTAGAATCGGGACTGGCGTAAAGTTTTCATGTAAGGCGAGAAGAGCCCGTGGGAACACACCTTTAACGGACGAGTTACAGAGCGACTTAAGTTCTGATTTTCTGATTGGGCGGAAATTTCCGCAATTGTCTTTTTTCCGCCCAATCAGAGAACCTCATACAGTGAGGTCAGTTCGTGATTCCTTATATCAAAGGTTAAATACTATATCAACCGTCGCCATTTTTTTCTATCGCTCTCCTTGTCGGGCTCACAAAACAGACATACTATGCGGCGAAAATTTGGGTCGCAAAGGAACCCGCCAGACCTAGAAGATTTTGTTACGTGGGGGCCATTATCTGTACATGTGTAAAATCAAAATGCTTGGTCAAAACACCCTGGAAGAGCCGACGAGACTATTGCAAGGGAAGGTATTGGTCGTGTTTTTGTGTTCCGCTTCTTGAATATCACCGTCGCGAATTAATTTTGCCTTTTTGGTATAAGTATTGCTATCGGCCGCGCAGAATTCAACTTGTTGTTTTGCGCGGGAAATTTATCTTGTCGCATTTAACCTAAATGCAAAGGATTTGTGTATTGCCTCGCTGTTAAATAAAGTTTTGCAGGGATCAGCCTAAAAGTGTTTTTGTGAATTGTTGCTGTCTGTGCGGCAAAGTGCGATGAAACAAATGTTAAGCTGACGATTTTGTAAGAATTTTTGAGACGTGTGTAGCAAACAATAGCGGCAGGTACAAAACGCAGGGGCACCCAACGAATCTGTTCCTCACATTATCTGTTCCCCAGAGGAATCTTGCTGGCTGGCAAAAATACAGGTGTTTCGATTCGCTGGCTGGGAAATTTTGTTATTGATAGAGGTTTTGCCTGGGAATTACTGACTTTTTGTAGCATTTCAACCCGAGCTGGCTGTAGAAACTCTGAAGACTGAGGACGACTAAAAAAAAAAAAAAGAACCCCTTCCCTCTCCCACAGAGTAGTCACAAACATACGACGCCTGGTCAGAGTGATTGGGCTTGCGGAAAAAACCTGTTTTGTCGCTTTTGTTCGGTCGTTTTGGATCGAGGGATTTGAAAGCGCGCGGAATTCCTGGCTGGGAAATAAATTTGATCAGCTGGCTGGGAAACCAACCAATTTTATCTAGCTGGCTGGGAAATTTCTTGTGTGTCTTGCTGGTAAAAAGGAACAGATAATGTTTTCCCAGCAACACTGAAAAACACCTGAAAATGCCTTAACATTTATTTTCATTCACTGGGGTATAATAATACATTTTACAACAAAGAGGTCGTTGGGTGCCTCTGAAAACGCAGGTCACAGGGCACAGGGCACAGGTCATTATTTAACCTATACAGAAAGTATCCTAAACATTCATAAAAGCTAACCTTAGGGCCTAATTAGGCCTCATTAGGCCTTTTAAGGCCTAATTAGGCCTAAAGAAAAGTATCCTAAACATTCATAAAAGCTAATTTTAGGCCTAATTAGGCCTAAAGAAAAGTTTTTAGGCCTAAGGTTAGCTTTTTTGAATGTTTAGGATACTTTCTGTATAGGTAAAACAATGACCTGTGCCCTGTGCCCTGTGCCCTGTGCCCTGTGCCCTGCGTTTTGTACCTGCCGCAAACAGTAGCCTGCGATGGAAGGCTAAACCCCAAGCTATTTGTGATGCTTGCAAGTATCAAGTACAAAATGCTTGGAAAAATCATGAAAAAAGCGCGATTGCAGCAGCCCTGAAGCGGAAGTTTCATCCGTGACATCTTGTCAAAGCGACAAAGAAACAGCTACTGTCGTACAACGAAAAAACCAAGGTTAAAGACTTGTATCTGAAGCACGAAGGTGGAACGCTGGGGGATCATGTGGCAGGTGTTTTTGAGCCTGAATTGCCTAGTGATAAATCTAATTGGAAAACAAAAAAAAAGAGAAGCAAACAGCCAAACCTCTGTTTGTCAGTGTGCCCAACTACAAGAAATAAAGCATGTGTAAAGGTATACACAGAAAAGGAATATTCATGGAAACATAGTTAATAGACGGGTATGGTTATGAAACCCAACAGCTTTCTTTGTTGTAGGTTTTTGTTCTCTTTTTTGGCCTTGACCGTGCACAAAACACAATAGTTGTTTACTCCGTACTGAGGAACTAACTAATAGAAACGTGTTGTTACGTAATTCATGCATAGTGTATGAGCACAAAACAAAAGATTGTGCACAGTCGTGGACTTTCCAACCTAAATCTTGGCATCTTTGTTTTCTCCTATGATGTTTGCCGAGCTTCTAAACTAGTCCCCTCTATTACCTATGATGGAAAGGATCCAAAAAGCCAGTGTGTACATTGTTTTTCTGTGTTTAAAACTGAAACAAAATTTATTTTTAATAATAACTACCAAAAATTGTTTATTATTATTTTTTAATGAGGGACAGGGTTTAACATCACAAAAATCATACATATCAGTTAAATAAATTGGAGCGGCATTATTGTCGCGTGAATCCAACAATACCTTATGATGCAAATCATAGGATTAGTTGCAAATTCTACTAGTGACCTTCTTGTTGGTAATGGTAATGATGATAATTCACCAGGCAGTACTAAACAGTTCAATCACAACGAAGCATAACTTATTACAAGAGCAAACTACGTGTACAACTTGCAGGAACAGTTTTAAGAAAAATGAAAGGGAATAAAAGCATTTAATTCCATAGCAAACTTAGTACCATACTTCCACATTTACCATTTTTGCAGGAAGATATTAAATAAATACACTTGCCAATAACACTGAAGCAGTTCTACTGAGAGAAACATAATGGCTCCTGAAAGTTTTCAGGTGAAAAACACATTGCATGTAACCAGAAACTCATGAGGGTTGAAACGTGTAACGGCCCCTTGTGTGCTAGGAAACAAGCTTCTGAATATTCAATTTGTTAAGTACCATATTTGGAACACCAAGAGCGAGGGGTTTCCAAATATGGTACTTAGCACTGAAACATTCAACCAATCAGTTTGTACTGGATATTCGGAAGCTGTGAACGTGCGTTACACGTTTCAACCCTTATGGGTTTCTGATATAACTAATTAACTAAAGTTGTATTATCATTTTTTAATTCCCAGGTTATTATACAGTACGAATACAAAGCAATTCTGAGACAGTTAACATCCCACTTTAAAAGTCTTGAAATTAGCCTTTAATTAAGTCTCGTTCTCATTCCTGACATAACATAATCAGTCTTGTGGCCTGTAAGATTAAAAAGGCTGCAGCAATCGCTTGTTAATCGCACCAAAGAAGGAAGGCCAAAGATTGGTCAATTAACAACTATTCACTGAAGTGGAGGTGGCTAGTGATGGATATTTACCGAGCCGCGAAGTGGAGTGGTAAATATCCATCACTAGCCACCGACACTGAGGTGAATAGTTGTTTTAGTATATGCTCAAACAGTGAGCTAATATAGCACAAAAAGATGATTTTAACTCATTTATTCCTGCAAAGATTACAACATTTTCGGGCCCAAATTCCGCGCGAATTGCTCGGAGGTGAACACTTAACAATTATTCCATAAGCGCGCGTTGGATATAAGATGGTAAATAGCCAACGAGGCGCGTAGCGCCGAGTTGGCTATAACCACTCTCATATCCAACAAGCGCGAATGGAATAATTTTTTTATTAAATTCCTTCAACTCCAAAAATTTGGAAGTACGAAATACGAGCGGAAAAAGCGAGCAAATCCGAGCGAAATCGAAAAAAACTTGATGAGAACTGATGCGATGTTGTGTAATACCTTGTTGTCAGACAGACGCAGGCTCATCACAAAAACATTTCTTGCCTTTTCGCGTACTTCTAAACGTCGGAATTGATCCAAACTTTCCACAAAAAAAAGTTTTTTTCTCATTTTTGGCTTTATTCAAAAAGTAATTTCGCATTCCGGCGAAAACATTTTTAGTTTAGCAACGCTTAACGCAATCATTTACCATAAAAGGTCAAACCAAGGTATATGAGCTGATAACCGAGATTGAGTGAACCAATCAGAGCACGCGAAATGCATTATCCGAGGTTGAGAATTTAATAATTAACAATTATACCATGAGCCCGCGTAGGATATGAGATGGTAAAAAGCCAACGAGGCGCGTAGCGCCGAGTTGGCTATAACCACTCTCATATCCAACAAGCGCGAATGGAATAATTGTTTTATTAAATTCCTTCACCCCCAAAAATTTGGAAGTACGAATTAGGAGCGGAAAAAGCGAGCAAATCCGAGCGAAATCGAAAAAAACTTGATGAGAACTGATACGATGTTGTGTAATACCTTGTTGTCAGACAGACGCAGGCTCATCACAAAAACAGTTCTTGCCTTTTCGCGTACTTCTAAACGTCGGAATTGATCCAAACTTTCCACAAAAAAAGTTTTTTTCTCCTTTTTGGCTTTATTCAAAGAGAAATTTGGCATTCCGACGAAAACATTTTTAGTTTAGCAACGCTTAACGCATTCATTTACCATATAAGGTCAAACCAAGGTATATGAGCTGATAACCGAGATTGAGTGAACCAATCAGAGCACGCGAAATGCATTATCCGAGGTTGAGAATTAAATAATTCTTTTTAGTATAAACTAAAACAGTGGATAGCATTTAACTCGCGCGCTGATTGGCTACTCAAACTCCGGATTTCTTTGTTATTAAATTCTCAACCTCGGATAAAGCATTTCGTAAACTAAGCATTCAAATTTTCCACAGCATTTCTTAAGAATGGTAAATTGTTCCTGAAGATCTTTGTTCTTCTGATTGTGGGCATCTGGCAGGTCTTTTCCAATAGCAGAGTGCTTGTGTTCCTCAATGCGTTGGAAAACCTTTGCTTAGTTTACGAAATGCTTTTTATCCAAGAAAAGAAACCTTAGCTAAACACTCAATCTGACTCAATCAAAGCAAAACTATTTAGTACCTAATTGTTACCCTCTACGTTCCACATTGCAGTGTTTTTAATTTCTTGCAACGAGATTTTCACACACATTCTTAGTATTTAAAGAACTCACAAGAATCTGACTTTTAGTTTTTAGTTTTTACGAATTTGAAAATGATGAACGAATCATCGAAACGTCATTCAAAATTATTATCACTAATTTTTACTCTCAATTGTTTGTCGAAAACCTCCGTTATTAGACTTTTTTATTTCATCAAGCCATTCCTGTCTCCATTTCCCACTGCTTTCGTCGATTGCCTGACAGAGGCAACTTAAAGATACCTATCCCTTTCGTCCGTCTACAAGTATCGCAACCAAAAACAGCACGGTTGAACCCTGGCATTGGTTTCCACAAATCAAAACACAGAAAACTTGAATATAACTTCGCTTCTGTCTACCTATACCTGGAGAGTTTCGAACAACGGGCAATAAGTACTTCGGTCTGCAAACCTAGGATCTGGAAACGCTACGTTGACGACACTTTCACCATCCTGGATCGTGGAAACGTTGATAGCTTCTTACAGCATCTGAATAACCGGCAGCCTTCCATTCGCTTCACCATGGAGACGGAGAACGACTATACAAACTCGCTTTCCCTGACACCGCAGTTTCAAGAGAATCGGACGGCCGCCTCACCACCAGCGTATACAGGAAGCCTACGCACACTGATCAGTGCTTAGCCTATGATTCTCACCACCCGCAATCAGTAAAACGTGGTATTTTCAAGTGCCTCTACGAGCGCGCCAAACGTCTCGTAGAAAAAACCCTCTGTTATCTCCAAGGAGAAGAAACACCTGTCTTCTGTTCTTGTCTCTAATGGTCACCCTCTTTCTTTCTTGCAGAAAATGACCAAGACTAGGAAACCGAGTAGCAGTGCTGAGCCCACGATCGAGTACAAGTCTACTGCGGTTTTACCCTATGTCAAAGGCCTATCCGAACAACTTCCCCGCTGCCTAAAGCCACAAGGCATACGCGCTGTTTTCAGGTCGGAGACTACATTAAGATCACATCTAGTACGGCCGAAAGACGCTGTCGAGCCTACTAATCAAGATAGAGTGATTTACAGGATTCCTCGTGAATGCGGTAAAGTCTGGAAGACCTATGCAAGATAGAACCTTGAGCTCGGTTAGTTGAGAGTACTGACGGAAGAACGGTAGAACGATAACGTCATAACCATTTGTTCGCAAACGTTCGTGTGCTTTCAGAGTTTTGCTCTGATCAGGACATCTTTAAGGGATTTTTCTTTGTGATATGATAGACGGGGAGGCTGCTTAAATATTTCTCTTAAGTGTGGTTGGTTTTGAATTAATTAAGTGCCATTTCCCGATAAGTATGTTCTTCAAGTTAGGAAGTGCCGAGTAACACTGTGTGACAAAAGGCAGTATTCTGCAGTGTGCATT
This sequence comes from Montipora capricornis, assembly GCF_036669925.1. Taxonomy (NCBI): domain Eukaryota; kingdom Metazoa; phylum Cnidaria; class Anthozoa; order Scleractinia; family Acroporidae; genus Montipora; species Montipora capricornis. The sequence goes on along the minus strand of NC_090885.1, from coordinate 17,349,547 downwards.
TCTAGTGACCTTTTGTGCTCAGTGTCACTTCAGACAGCTGTTTTTCAACCATGTTCTCTGGTTATCCTCTGCTGAAAAGGTGTGTTTTGAAATTTCTCATTTTTTCATCAAACGTAGTTAGAAGAATTCGTTCGCAGAAGCCGTAGTGCTTCCCCTTTTACGAAGCCTTCGGTAACGCCTAGTGGGTGACACGAATTCAAATTCGCGTATTGAAAGGTCTCTGTCTCTTTATAGTGAGTTTGCACGTCAAGGCCGCGAGATTCCCTGTTAAATCTGTCGCCCTTGCACACTTTTGTGTTCAAGAATGTCAGCCGTAAATTTGATCGTGTTGTGAAAGTTGTTTGCTTTTACAATGAAGTTTTCTATTTTGTCTCTGGTTGTGTTCTTTTCCGCACTAGCAGTTTAGTGGGGCTCTGTCTGAGTATCTCTGTCTCTATGAAAATGTTGGCAAAGGACACGCCGTTTTGGTACCCATTACTGTTCATCATCATCATCATCATTGGTTATACTTTCTCCGTCGCGTTAGCTGCTGCTTCCGGTCTGGTTGGCCACGTGGGCTTGAGAGTTGCGTCTGGTGCGTTTTTTGCGTAACTTCGGGAATCGCTGCCGCAGAAGCTGTTGAAATGTTGACCGATTAAGTATTCTCTTGATTAGGTCTTCCCGCGAAAGATTTTTCTCGAGAATGAAATTCGCTTTTGTCCACACCGAATACGAATGGGAGCGATCCGGTTGTATAGATAACGCCCTTTTGGTCGGGTGGGCGTAGTCGCGTCTGACAATGTGTGCGATGTAATTCAGGTAGTGTACATGAATCACATCCTTCAACCGCGGCGTACCAAAAAAATTGTCGAGCTCGGCGTTCGAGTATTTATAAGCCATTGATTCCTCGCCATCCTCACATGGCCTTCTCGCATAGCTGCCCGGTGTCATCTGACGTAAAAACCGGTACCAATTGCAACAACTCGATGTATAAAAGTTTGATATGCTCCTCGGTCGGGCATTCTGCTTGAACGCCGTTAATCAACGAGTTTTAAACAAAGCTTTGCAAAAAGTTTAATCTGACTCGTTTGTTCACATTTTTGTTCCGTGGGTCGATCTGTAAATAGTATATTCTGCAGAAATGGAATGACTTCTCTTGTAGTATGAACCAAAGCATCTCTCTCAAGAATTCTGTAGGAACTAGCAATCCCCTCTTTTTGATTATATGTTAATTTATGTATAGTGCCCGCAAGGCATACATGGTATGGCAAATGAAGTTTAATCCATCCAAGTGTGAAATAATAATAATAATACAGCCTGAAGTATCAGCCGTCTCCTCGCCCAAACCCGCCAAAGGGTTGCTTGAGGTGCTTTGCTTGGTTTACATGCTTTGCTTGCTTGAGGTTCTTTGATTGCTTGGGGTGCTTTGCTTGTTTCGGGTGCTTTGGTTGCATGGGGTGCTTTGCTTGCTTGAGGTGTGTCGCTTGCTAGTTCGCCACGCCCGACGTTTTCCCTTATAAATAGAAGTTGAGTATATTTAGGATGCTGACCACACTGATCACACTAACTTAAGACACTGAGTGCGAATAGTTGGATATACAATAACAATACCGGTTCTTCAAAAAGGGCAACTAAAGAAAACAACTAACAATTACGAAATGACCGAAATATGCGTGGAAACGTTATGCCTCGTCTAATGCAGCAAGACAATACCCAGACGAAATGGCAGTACTGACCAAAGAACAATGTTACAGTAATATGCAACAAATCAAGTAAGCTAAGCATCTCGAGCAAGCCAAGCACCTCAAGCCAGCAAAGCACCTCAAGCAAGCAAAGCATCTCGAGCAAGCAAAGCATGTAAACCAATCAAAGCACCTCAAGCAAGCAAAGCACCCCAAGGAAGCAAAGCATGTAAAGCAAGCAAAGCACTCCAAGCAAGCAAAGCACCTCAAGCAAGCAAAGTACCTCAAGGAAGCAAAGCACCCGAAGCAAGCAAAGCACCTCAAGCAAGCAAAGCACCCCAAGCAAGCAAAGCACCCCAAGCAATCAAGGCACTTCCAGCAAGCAAAGCACCTCAAGTAAGCGAAGCACCCCAAGCAATCAAAGCACCTCAAGCAACCAAAACACCACAAGCAAGCAAAGCACTCCAAGCAATCAACGCACCTCAAGCAAGCAAAGCATCTATTCTTAAGCAACCGAAGCACCTCAAGCAACCCAAGGACTTCAAACAACCTAAGCACCTCAAGCAATCCAAGCTTTTCAAGCAACCTATGCACCTCAAGCAAACCAAGGAACCCAAGCGCTTCAAGCAGCCCAAGCGTCGAAGTAAGCTAAGAAGGATAAGAAAGGTACGTATGATGTATACGGTACAATTATACAATATATGTCCCCATACATAACGTACCTACCAAACTAGGTAAGTTTCGGTGAGAAACCGCTGCTTCGATGCACTGTAGGACCCCTCTTGGGGAATAACCGCTGATAAGGAATGGATATGAACGGACTGGCCCCTCTCCTTGGTACGTTGGAATACAAAAAAACACGTTTTGTCAACGTTTTTGCCTGTGAAAAGTTTCCAACAAGTCAGGTGAAAATTCAAATTTCCCTAAAATTCTCGAAATTGTCAATTTTTTTTTTTCTAAGATTCCCGAGTGTTTCTAAAATTCTTTTTGATGTCTAACATTCCCAAAAAAATTCCGGAATTATGTAGCTAAGCCTAGTCAGACCTTATCCATGCAATGAAAGCTATTTCTGCAAATCCCGCTTGACAGTTGGTGCGGTTTCTCTGTTCAACTCATCAAGGAACAATGAATTTCGAGATACAAACGCAGAAAAAGCCGAATTCTTCATGTTATCAGGCGCAATCAACAGTACAATGAACTTTATTTTTAAACTCGAATATTTAAGATGCCAATTAAAGATGCTTTTAAAATGTGGATGTAGATGTTTACGGAGATGTAGATGTATGGTTCAGTTTAACGAGGCTCTCATCTATTTTGTTTCATGACCTAAATAAGCAGCTCAGAAAGACAGTCATTAATAAAATTTTTGTATAGTCCACTTTAGCCTCGATCGCACCCCCCCCCCCTCCCTCCCCCCCTCCCTCCCCCAACAATTGTACAATTGTAGCCAACTTGTCATTTGAAATTATGCCTTCTATTCCAATCAGGACGTTTTATTGACAAATACTGTTTGCACAAACCGACATATTTGCAGTTGCATGACTTTCAGATGTGATCTAACCTCAAAATGACGCCTTTGGCACTCGCTATTGTAGAGAGATTGAAACACTATGCATAATTTTTGGTGGCGAGATCAGTTGATGGTCTTGATGCTCCTCTAGATTTCACGCTTTCTTCGATTTGTCAGAGAAAATGTTCATACATATATATTTAAATTAAATTTCATTCATTCCAAAGTGCGATTTTGCAAAGCGAAAGATGATGCAATGATTACGTATCCGACTTAATCGAAATTTCTAATATAATTCGCCCGCTTGGGATGGAAGTAACAAATACATCAACTTTTTTTTTTCAAATTACGCTTACGATTCGTTGCTCATCAATTTTTCAAAACAGAACTTAATAAGTACCGGGATTTTAAACAAGCATTTTCTGCAACCAGTCAAACGTGCCGTTGTGATGTAAAAAACTGGTTTCTGATATATGATTATTCATGATGCTTTGTTTATGAAAAGTTTGTTTTTCAGCCCGTCGCTCAGAAAGTGAAAAAAAGAGACCAAAATGCCACGAAAAAAGCAAAAAGATGGCGGAAAGGTAGTTTTGGCTCTGACTTCGGCAGAAAATGAAGTCGATGAACAAGTGGACACGAAAGGTGAACAGAATTCGGAGAGAGATACTGTAAGCAGCGAAATCGAGATGGTTCAACGACACACGTGGAGCAATAAAGCAGATTACATTCTTGCAACTGTTGGATTTGCCGTAGGTTTCGGGAACTTGTGGAGATTTCCTTATTTGTGTCAGAAAAACGGAGGAGGTGAGAAAGATTCACGAAATAATTAAGGCTATCGTTCTGTAGCCGCTTTGTTTCTTTAAACAACGCTACAACTAAGTGGAAAATTACTTACGATTCTATCATTACGAGTCGTGACCTGTTGATAAATTTTAATTTTTTGGATAGCCGCGGATCACATGAAAATTTTCGCCCCAAGTTATTTTCGGATTAAAAAAGAAATGTTCATTCGTTTGTACATAAAATCAAAAGCAACACAAAGATAATCCTGGCGTCGACGGCCAAACTGTTTCAAAATAACAAGAAAAGCTCAGTATCATAACATCAATCTTAATTTTAATGAGAGTGACGAAGTGATATCAGTCGGGTTAAAACTTTTCTGTGAACTGTTCACTACGAACTCGTCAGTAACGATGCGCTGAGATCTAAATATTTCTTTTCCTCTAGGCCACAGGTTATGCATAATCCCACAGAGTGGTTTTTCATATCCTCTGTTTTTTTATTTTTTTAAGGTAGGGCGGAAAATTTGCGAAGAGGAAAGAAAACGAGTTTTTCGAACAGAGTATCTTTTGAAATTTACGAAAGAGAATATTCGTAATTTTTCTGAAAAAGATTCTTGTCCCAAGTTTTTTTTTTTTTTGTCTTGCAAATAGTCCTATCGTGAACGTTGTTGTTCGTTTGTCCAGTTTATTTTTTTTAGTGAGATTAGAATAATTGATGTTCGGCGCCAAAACTTAGCTAGAAAAAAGCTGACTCGACGAAGAGTAAGGAATTCAGAATTTCACGTGCGCTCTTTGATAACTATTGGAAACAATGGATTGACAGGACCTGCTCAGGGTTTAATACACACATGCAAAAATAAGAAAAAAAGACAGGAGTTTTGAAAGAAAACGGGCAATATATTTATAAAAAAAACAGAAAATCATTTTAGTTGCGCGCTTCAAAATTACTCATCGGAGACTAATGAGAACTAGCCAGAACGTTTTTATTTATCGGTAGCATTCATAAAGTAAAGTCACTGCTTACGAGCCAGAAGGCCCATCAGGCCGGCGCTTATCTCCGGTTTCAGTAGCATTAAGCGACTAGGAATATTTATACTTCCCCCTGGATGGGATGCTAGTCCATCGCAGGGTTACCCCCAGCATTACGCCGGTACCCATTTATACACCTGGGTGGAGAGAGGCACCGTGAGAGTAAAGTGTCTGGTCACTCAAGAACACAACACAATGTCCCTGGCCAGGCCCCGAACCCGGACCACTCGATCCGGAGTCGAGCGCACTAACCATGAGGCCACCGCGCCTCCCACAAAGTGAGAATTTTGGCCAAATATGCCATAACTAAAATTCTGTGTCTATGTGTCCGGCAGCCGGTCGAGATTTTGAAATTACAAAATGGCCGGCAGTTTCCATTTTTAGGGAAAAGGTGTCACATGATAAGGAAAACTTTAATGGGTTACTTCTGGTCACCTTAAAAAAGAAAACTCGACTTAATGTACTCTGTTGAATTTCTTTCGAAAACGTTGAAGGAACTTTATCGTCCGCTTTGAATTCGTTTTCCTCAGGCGCATTTCTTATTCCATACTTCATCAGCCTGGTATTACTCGGCATACCTTTGTTTTTCCTGGAACTCGCTATTGGCCAAAGCGTACGTCAAGGACCCATCGGCGTGTGGAGGGCTATTCACCCTTACCTAGGTGGAGTGGGGCTTGCCTCCGTGGTAGTCTGCCTTCTGATTTCCACGTACTACAACATGATTATCGGTTGGTGCTTTTTTTACCTGTTCATGTCATTTCAAGACCCTCTTCCCTACTCGAAATGTCCATTGGGGCCAAATTGTACCGTAAACGAGGGATGTAGCCTGTCGGGCAGAACGCAGTATTTCTGGTACACAAAGGCACTCGGAGCTGCATCTTCTATAGAGATGAACGGAGAATTCCAGTGGCATCTTTGCCTTGTCTTAGCATTGGCTTGGGTTGTGTTGTATTTGTTCGTCAGTCGCGGAGTCAAGTCAGCTGGAAAGGTAACATTTTTGCTGTAGTTCCTCTTATCACCTATGACTTAAGTTTGCAATATCCGCGCTATAAGTGAACTGCTGTCGTGTGGTATATCAAACCCATTTGAACATCTAAATTCTTTGGAAGAGCGGCAGTTATTACTCCAAAGCCTGATTACAGGTGGTTTTCACGTGACGTCATCGGCGCCATGTTGGGGGACGAAAACAACCGATCTCTCATTAGCTCGGCTTTTGTTCGTTCACCAGCAATTTTACATTAGCCAGAACCTGATGATAATTTCAGGACATATAAGATAAACGATAGACCGAGTAGATTCATCGTGTCTTTAAATTTTGACAACAAATGAACAAAAACCAAGGTCTTAAGTGGAGGCAGGGAACTCTGCGCATGCCTGTTCTCTTGAGTATACCTCTTGTAACTATTTAAGCTCCTAATTTTTGTATGCATTTTCAGTCTGATGATGGTATAGCTTATACCGAAATATAACTGTCACTTAAGGTCTTGGTTTTTGTTCATTTGCTGTCAAAATTTAAAAACACGATGAATCTACTCGGTCCATCGTTTATCATAAATTGTACATTGCAATATTGTTTTCTGTGTCTCTAGAGATTGGTTGCAAACCACCTTTTTGGGAACAATGGAATACCCTACTCTTTTATTCTTTCCTGTGAGTCTACATGATTTCGAGACAATTACAAATGCAACTTTCGCGGAACAAATAATTGGAAGATCGCAAGTCGTGCATGCCCACCCTTACGTCTTCGAGGAATGATTGCGGGTTGGATGCCGGGGTTTTTTTTGCGGGAAAGAAAGCCGACTTGAGTTGGCACCGTCTCGTTAGGAAATTATTTTTATTTTTTTCTTTTCTTAGCTGGATTAACAACAGGGCAAACATATAAAGAATCCTCCTTACTGAAAACAGGATACGAGACTCAATACGGATGTGAGACGAATATGTTTTGAGTTTCATCGCTTGTGTAAACGGACCTTAATTAAAGCCGGGTATCTTCAGTGGCACAAATCTAATTACACTTGGTTACGTTTTCCTTTTTCTTTGCAGGCGGTGTATGTAACTGCCACATTGCCTTACATTGTGTTGGCCATATTCTTTGGAAGAGCGGTTACTCTAAAAGGTTCTTTGGATGGTATCATTCACATGTTTAAGCCACAGGTAATCAAGTACACCTCTTTAAAAAATCAATGAACAAAATCATGTTTAAACCGGAGGAAGAGGCGGGGGGGGGGGGAGGGGGGTGGAGATGTCTCGTTTTAGCCTTGATCTGTGGAAAAATCAAAGGACCCTATGGGTCAATACCGCTGGGTCGGTCACGCAATCCACATACGGAAGTTAGGAGAGCGGGAAAGGACGAGCATTCGATTTGTGGTAGAGTTCACCTTGTTGGGTTAAGCTTAAACTGACGTTTCCAGCGTTAGCGCTTTATCAATTCGTTCTTTCGAAGGGCTAACGCTGGAAACGTCAGCTTTCACTAGATTTCTCTATGCGCAACACCGCAGCTTCTATAGAAACTAAACCCCTTTATTCATTTTGAAGGACAGAAAAGTTATTAAAGTTATTTAAGTTATTTAAGTTATTTAAGTTATTTAAGTTATTTAAGTTATTTAAGTTATTAAATTCCGGCGCATCTTTTCACACTCTGTTCAGTTCTCTAGACTGATGAGTCCCATTGTATGGCTGGATGCTGCCACACAAGTCTTCTTTTCTGTGGGTGTTGGTTTCGGTACACTCATAGCAATGTCAAGCTACAATCCTATTCGCAACAACTGCAAGCGAGACGCCATCTTCATTTCTCTCACTGACAGCTTTACTTCCGTCTTTGCTGCTGTGGTCGTGTTCTCAGTGCTTGGATTCAAGGTACGATTCAGTAAAAGAAACAAACACACGGCTGGGCAGACCCCGACCGTCACTTAACAGTAAATATGTCACTTGAAAAAGGTTTAGTATGAACTGAGATATCTACCG
>NC_090885.1:17334101-17336601 GCF_036669925.1 Montipora capricornis | reverse complement strand
AAAGTGTCTATGCTTAACACCTGACTGGCAAAATTCTTAGCTTTGATTTTTATCCAAAGGCTGTTTACTTTGAGTGTACGATTTGGATTTCACGGACCACCATTTCTCACGTTCAAAACTGACCGATTGGACCTCAGAGGGTTCGATCTGGGGAAAAGTGGCGCCATTGACTGGCTTAAAATTTCAGCGTGTGACTGCAGCTTATTCTATATGCAAAACACGAGTTCAAAAGCCTGAATGCCCCAAACTCCCGTGCTGCATATTAATTCAGCCGCGTACACACGCATTGCATTCTTAAACTAGTGAGTCTTTTGACGTCATTTTCTCCTCGATCCAGTGGGAGGCGCGATGGCCTCATGGTTAGTGTGCTCGACACCGGAGCGAGTGGTCCGGGTTCGGGTTCTGGCCGGGGACATTGTGTTGTGTTCTTGGGCAAGACACTTTACTCCCATGGTGCCTCTCTTCACCCAGGTGTATAAATGGGTACCGGCGTAATGCTGGGGGTAACCCTGCGATGGACTAGCATCCCATCCAGGGGGGAGTTAAAAATGCTCCTAGTCGCTTAATGCTACGGAAACCGGGTATAAGCACCGGCGTGTTGGGTCATTGGCTCGGAAAGCGCTTACCTACCTTACCTCTCCTCGATCCAGCTCTCTCAAGATTTTAAAGTTAGAAACGGCGGACCATTAATAGGAAAGTACCAGTTAAAATAAACAGGTGTCTTTTTGAAATGAAGGCGTAAGACTTGGATCACTTACTGTCTCGTTAACATAGATTTGCAGTCCAAAGGAAAAATATAATTGATTTTTAGGTCATAGTATCAATTAAACTAAAATTCATTTGCCAAGTAGTGGCCCAGCAGGATAGAGTGACAAGGTCTTGTTAGAATAAACTGACATTATGAACACTTGAGATTTCGGAATAAAAAACAGCATCAGCAGGATTATTTTAGAGTTTAAGTTATCGACAATATCATTGATGTAGATTAAGAACAAGAGGGGACCAGTCCTGGGATTGTGCGCTGAGGGACACCAGAGGTAACACTGGTCCAAGAAGACTTTGCATCAGAAACCTGGACACACTGAGTGCGGTCCAAAAGGAAGTTCTCAATCCAAAAAAGACATTACCAGTGATCCCATAGTAATTAAGCCTCTGGTGGGGAAATGAGGCAATCACTGATATATCAAGAAAACGTGACATCGAAGTGTAGGGAACAATACTCGCGTTGCACCCGTGGCGGATTTGTCATATTATTCGTTTAATCTTTCTTTTCTCGTTTAGTCTTTTCAAGGTTCAGGCCTGACCTTTATCGCCTTTACGGAAGCCATACTCAAGCTACCATTAGCGCCGGTCTGGTCAGTGCTGTTCTTTTGCATGCTCCTGTCGCTCGGATTTGGCAGCATGTTTGGTATACTGGAGGGAGTGCTTAATTCCTTACATGATCAGAAGCTGGTTCCACTACGAAAGGAAATCCTAACAGGTAAGTTGAGGCTTAGACAGTGGCCTGAGTATAAGTGTACGCGTGTTTATGGGATAGAGTATCACCAGTGCAGAGTTAAGGCGTACGTCACTCAAGTCATCTCCTCTCATTGCGTTTGATTTATTGCATTGTACCGTGATTCGTTTGAACATCTCTCCGCCTTCCATTAGCAGAGATACGTATAATTCACGGCAGACATAACAGCGTCATTCGTCCAAAATCTTTCTATATTATTGGATGAGTGACTGCGAACACGTCCCATTTATCGCGAAATAGGTTGTTGTCGCTCGTTACACAAACGATGTTTTTTCCCGTATTTTCGTAATGAGTTTGTTTACTGGAATTTTACAAGGAATTTTGTCCGTCATTGAAAGCATCTTTCATTTTCTACACGGGCAGATGTGGCGTCGGTTTGCTCAATTCCAAGATAAAGGTCATCCAGTTGGAGCACTGTCTCTTGTTAGTATCCTTGAGGTTTTCGCGTTTAGTCATGTTAAAAAACGCTGTAACCTTTTTCACTGTCGGGTAAAACAGGCGATGAAGGCTGTTACCAGCACAGCCGAAACATCAATTTCAATTTCAATTTCACGCGTTTTAGTCGAAAAAAGTTACAGTGTTTTTTAACTGTTTCTCGTTGTTAATTTCAGTCGATCTCCTCAGACTTAATCTTTCTTCCATGCAGGTCTGACATGTTTCCTGTGTATGGCCGTCGGCCTTTTATTCTGTCAGACATCCGGAGAATACTGGCTGCAGATGTTTGACAGCTTTTCAGCAACTCTTCCACTACTGGTCATCTGTTTCTTTGAACTTATCGGAGTATCATGGGTCTACGGCGCTAATAGGTGTGATACTGGCATAAATTAATATAGAATGCTAGGATAATAACAAAAATATTACTTACTATTATAATCATGATTATTATTATTATCATCATTATCATAATTATTATTGCTATGTAACATCACAGGCCTTGCCTGGTCAATTGTTTCCCTTGAGAGCGAATAACAAGTTCCTAAAGTT
>NC_090885.1:17294101-17324101 GCF_036669925.1 Montipora capricornis | reverse complement strand
GTCAATCCTGTCAGAAAGAGACAACGATGGTGATGGCAGACGAAAAAGGAAAGACGTCGATATACGAGGGCCAATTACGAGAGCGCTGATTGGGTGGTTCGTTAGCGGTTTCCTTTGACCTGTTATTGGCACGTTGAATTGTAAATTATGAAAATTGAGCGACAGATATCGTGTACAAATTATATTCCACGTGGTATTAGCGACGAACTGTTGAGCTCTCTTTTGCCGGGATCCCTTTTGTCGGTATGTTTAAGGTCGTTTTGTACTGTTTAGGTGACATTTATGTATTTCCATAGCAATATTTGTACCACATTTCGATGGCAATACTAGTAACAAGCGATGTCTTTACGAACTCATTCAAACGCAAGGCTTCTGCCAGGTACATAAACACAGCGCCGTGAAATTAGAAATTCGCCGAATTATCGTACAAATTTGCGTTTTTAAAAAACCATCAAGGCTTTAATTCGGGCGAGTAGCGGTTAAGTGTCTTCCCAGGCTATCAAAACCATGTTTTCAGTGTGATTCTCTGATCGAAAGCGTTTGAAAGGCCGTTTCGCGCCTCTATCAGTTTTTATAACATTTGAACAGTGGCGGTTTGCAATACTTAGTTCAAGATCAATCTTATTTAAGATATCTGTGGTTAATTTTTACTCAGTAACTTAAAAAAATCGACAAACAAGAGAAACAAGCACAAGTCAGACTCAATGTTGATTATCTAGCTAACTGCTCATTTAAAGATGCCATTGAAGAGGAAGAAGTCACTTGTAAACATTCTAATAGCGTGGCGATCCAAACTGAACATCTTCGTTTACGCTGTGGTATTTTTTAGCTTTGCCTTTAGTAAAAGTTCTGTTTTGTGACACTAATTTCAGTTTCTATATATATCTCACCTGAGGTTTTATATTTTTTCCTTCAAAGTTAAAGTGGGTGAGCTTTTTCTTGTGACGAAACGTTATGCCTAAATTTTATGTTCGAAAGTAAGACTAATTTCTTGTCAGTTAATCCATCAGAATGATTTTTCTTTCGTTTCGGTCAAGTCATGCGAAAGTGAACGAGTTCACATTTGGTTGTAAAAGCTAATCAAACAAAACAATTTGTCACGTTTTGCGGTGTCTAGGAATTGAACGTTGTTCATCAAGAAACGACAAGATTATTCACTGACAACTCTTATCGGTTATAAAATTTCCGGTTGATAAATGACTTTCACTTGTAAATTTGTTTCGATTTAGGAAAGGGAGAAAGATAACGAAAAACTGCCGAACGCGCCATTCATAATAAAAAGAGGACATCTTTGCCATGTGCTCTGTTACTAAAGCAACCAACACGACAGGGACTGTGGGCTCAAAGAGCGATCAAGTTACCGAACCGGAACACGAACAATGGGTGCCTTCCATTATGCCTGACCATCAGGTCCGAGACCAGTGGAACTAACCAAGAAAAAATGGAACGACATTTTTCATCAAAAGTAAATTTCCAACCGGGCCGAAGCGTTCCATTTATGTTTCGACCGAAATTTCGGACACAAATGGGACTGGAAACGATAATTTTTGTAAATGAAACGGCAGTTTCGGTCGAACGGGCCCGACCGGTCAAAGAAGACCACCTCCAGAGGTGGTCCCAAATATTCCGGTCGGACCGAACCGAAACGGACCGTTCCATTTGACTTCAGCCCGAAATTTCCGGAAATTTTGGCTTAATGGAAAGCACCCAATATCCTTAGAAAATTATTAATTTTTATGACCTGCCAAAGCGAACAAAAATACTTTCTCAAAATACACAAGACGTCCTCTAAATATATAGTATTTGTGTTTTATAAAGATATAAATGCCTGGGCAAACGGTTGTTGACAACCTCGTTCCCGGGGTTCTCTCCCACTCTTACCCTGGAGCGAGGGACCCTGGGAGCGAGGTTGCGATGTTCAAACCGTTTGCCTCTTTCAACATTGTTGGGTATGCGCTTGCGAACTTATCAGTCTCTCAATGACGTACCCATGTCTGTATCCATAGTAACAAGTCCGTATCTATGGTGACAACCGCGACTGCTTTGTTGAATCAAATGTTCATGATGTGTTGAAACTGTTTGCCAACCCCAGCGGTCAACAGCGTTCAACATTGTTCAGCAAAATCGGACGGAATGTTGAAACAAATGATGATGTTTGTCCGAGCCTTAACTTAGGTTGAGTTGCTGGTACAAACGCTTGATTAGTTGACGATGAAGCTGATTTCGATCACCAAAAGGATAACAAGTCTTCCAAAACGTGGTCAGCTGGTCTTCGTTGTTTACCGCCTTAGATTTGACAGCAAACATTTCTGTCGGGGTCTGGACACTATCCCGATATCGATTTTCAGTAATTTAATCACTTTAATCACCGAAACAAAAGAAAACGTTTGCATGATACCGGAGGATTAGTTTGTTTAGGGACACTAAGAGGCCGCTGTAACGTCACGTGAAAACACTCTTTTAGAAGTTTGCCTTGAGGCTTTCGCGTATATTCATAGTAAATAACACTGCCGGTAAAACGGATGAAATTAAAATTGAAATTGACATTTCGGCTGTACTGGTGAATATTGTAATTGTGCGAAGTGTGCGCCTGCACTGCTGAAACGTCAATTTCATTTTAACGCCTTTTTCCTGAAAAAAGTTGGTGATTTTTTAGTTTGATATATTAGGCTAGCCCATAAAGGTACCAGCCAAGACAAGTTTTATTTATGTCATTATGTGGCTCAAGTTATATTTGCATGTTGTATCAGAATTGAAAACAAAGTGTAAAAAATATGTACAAGATGATGTATTTTATTTGGAGACAAGTTTTATAATTCAAAATCAAGTTATATCTGTAAGAAACAAGTCCTATTTATTTAGAAGAAGCCATATATTTTGAAGAATTATTTTTGACCACTTTGGCGTGTTATAGATTTTGAAGCCAGCATCTCTTTATCAGCGGACAGTATACAAAGACCTGAAAAAGAAACTTGTGCAAATTTTCATTTAAGTTTATTGTTTATCGTCGCATTCTGTGAATACGCTCCTCTTTGCATAAGGAACACTGACGTCACTTATTGTTTAGATGGGATGTGCCAATGCGTCAAAAATGGGTTCTTTAGTTCCAGTGGTTTCCACTTTTTAACAACAAAGAGAAATTTTGAAAACAGGTTTTTTTCTTGTAAAGAACCCGCAAGAAAGTGAAATATTGTGGAATCCATTTATGCCAGGGAAATCTCTTACTTGAAAAGTGCAATGAAAGACAATCATAGGTTTAAGGGTCGAAACCATAAATGAAATATGCGCCACTCTTGCAGACTGAAATCATGAACAAGCCTTGAAATAAAATGTCCAGTGGGATTTGACAATCGTTTATAAAATAGGCGAGCATAACCTGAGTTAAAGAGTGGAAAAGAAAGAAGATTAAAATAGCACAGTCTTATCCAAAAAACGCCGTCTGCTCAGTAAAGCGGCCTTCACACGGCAAACTTAAGTTTGCAAACTCAAGTTTGAACGGCACAAAAACAGTCGTCAAACACGTTGGCAAACTGTTGGCCGGCGACAAATAGAACTTGTCTCTATTCTCGCCAATAGTTTGCCAACATGTTTGACAACTGTTGTTGTGTCTTTCGCACACACCAACTTGAGTTTGCCAACACGACGGTTTGCAAGCTTAAGTTTGCCGTGTGAAGGCCGCTTAAGTCACGTTTCAAACTTAGAAGGCCTATCAAAACATTTTATAGTTACAAGAATTCAAGTAAAATGCGTCCACTCCATATCAAGGGTAAACACATCGTTGCGTAAACAACTGGCTAAATTAAACCTGAAAGCGTATTTATGCTCAACGTTTTCTCCCTGTTTTAAAGATTCGTTTACTAAGCATCCTCACTTCCTGCGTGCACCTGTAAAGGTCGCTTTGTCGGCCCGACTTGAGCACGAATCGTACACACGTGTCAGTTTGCGGCTGATTCGTGAAAACGAAAAGTCTGTTCGTCGAGTCGGGCTACTTCAGTTACTTCCGGAGAAGCCGTTGAGTCAACCAGAATTTTGAGAATGGGACATGCGTACAAAAAGGTGAAAATCAAAAGCACAAACGATTCGTGCTCGGGTAATGTCGGGCCGACAAATCGTCTGAAATCGTAGGGTGTATTTGAGCGACTTGAGCTGAAGCACGCGAAGTTTCTCAGCAACGAACCGGAACCAGAAGTGAGCGGTTTTTCTATTCAGTTTGTCTTGACACTATCACATTTATATTGTTAAGTATCTTTCAACTATTTAAGACGATGGGTTTAAACATTCGTGAGAGGCTACTGTCCTGGCATGCAAACTGTTCATTTCCGGTTTCCGTCCGTGAGTGAAACATTTACAATTTGCTGACCGTCGTGGCCCGCGTGACTTTCTTCGCCAGCGTGACGAATCTAAATAAGAATAATAATCACTTCTGATGATGAGATCTATTCTTGAAATAGCCTGCGAATACATCCGCAGCGGCTGTATTCGCAGGCTATTCTTCAAAACACCTGTTCTATTTGGCCTCGTGTCGGACCCAACACATTGGACCATCAATTTCTTTCACACCCATCAGTGTAAGAACATAGAATAATAATTAACTCACGCGATTTTGCGGTGGAAACCTGGAAAATGAAGCAACCTTGTCCGATACTACAATTGTAATAAATATATTTAATTAAAAGAAGAAGAAGTAAAAGAGCTCATAGCGTTATAAGCCAATTTCAGTGTTTCAAAAGTCTTCAAAGGTCTTCAAAGGCTTCTCTGGACTTAAATCCTTCAGAGGTTTTCGGCTGACGTTCAAAGCCCATTCGTCCGTCAGAAAATAGTAAAACTAAAAGGGGTAAATATTGGCGATGGATCATTGAGTGCAAGAGTGTTTAGCCAGCGCAGCTGGCGGGATATTTTATCACAGGATTGCTTTAACACGCGCGATTAAGTCGGTGGTTGTTCCGTCGTGTTTTGGCCAAGAGTGCTAGCAGGCAACCCGCGAGGGAAAATCCCTCGCGTCTTCGGGATCATCTATTCCGCCACTCTGCAAACCACTCAAGAAAATTTTATTGACCCTTAGGAAGCCCCGTTTCTTTCTGTTTTTTTCTCTTTTCTTTGCACTCGACGAGAAGGTTGGGACTTGTCAACATCCAAGACACTTACTTTCCTTGAGACTGAGAGGAGTGTGTGAACGTGACGACAAATAAAGAATGCATATCGCAGTCGCTCTACATGCTCAAGTGCCTAATTGGCCCAACATGATTTCAAACGTGTTTTAAACCGCTGTTAACGATATATCACTTGCCCATTCAAATACTTGTATTTTTCCTATTTTTATACATTCAACGTTGGTGTGCAATCAAGACCTAAATTTTCTGGATGATAGACATTGCTTACCAATCGTGCACAGTTTTCTCGTTTCGAAAAGCAGCAGCATGAACTGCTATGACATTCCTTTCATGACACTAGAAACTTCTCGAGTACCTTCATCAATTTGTTTTCCCAGCAATATTGTAAAAGAAAGAAGCAACATCAATAATAAACATGTTTCAAGAGAAATGACCTTTGAAGATAATTAGTTCTTTTTAAAGGGAGACAAGTTAAAACCAATCATGACAAATTGTTATCCCTTCTGGCAAACAGTCAAGTCGCATACGATTAACAACCAAAATTGGTGATTGATAATTGATTCGCCGTCACGGATCGTCTGCGTGAGTAGACCGGCTCATCCAAACTCATTGATAATAAAACTGCAATTCACTTGTTTGCCAATTTAGTTCACTCACTGTCCAGTTCTTTTGACAAGATCATATGCCACTGCCGTTGGCCAAAGTACCTCAAAAGGTAAGGCCTTCGAGACATGTTTATCCTGCTTTCTTTAAACAATGATTTGATTCTTCAGAAACCCAATCGGGTCTGTTATTTTGGGAAGCAAAACTTGGATAATTTGACGTGGATGAAGTTTGCCTGGTTTAAAAATGAAACTTAGTATACTTTGCTGGATCAGGAAGACGGCCTCAAACGTTCTTGAAAGTCTAGCTCAGCGCTTCAAATATCGAAGTCAAGCGTCAGTCATTTATCCGCAGTTCATATATGATCTATTTCATATATCATTTCATCGTTGATTTTCATGTATTTGACCCCGGCTTATTTGAATCATAAGCAATACTTCTAAACGGATCACTGCTTCGTACAGTATTACTTAGTCTACAAGACTGAAACTGTGATATCTTCCGATCATTTTGCATTCAATGTCAGCGGTGGCCAGCGTTTGAGGGACAGGAATCAAAGCGCGAACTCCATCATCGCACACAACAGGTCGATCGAAAATTCAAAAAATAACTTTTTGATTTTTCTGTACGACAGTGGGAAAAAAAATATCTAGTGCGATTTTCCCCGACCGTAAGTAATTTATCTTACACTAGTCCATCAGAATTGGATTTTTGCAGCTTCGAGAGAACTTTCGCCTCACGAAGATGGCAAAACTGGCCAGTTCAACTTATAGATACAGGAAGTTTTAAAATTTTGCCAAGGCGAGTACAGTTTCCGCCTTGTTCAGTTCGGAAAAAAGAAAAAAGAAAGATCGTCTAGCTCACAAATAGGAATCTTTCTACAGAGAGAATAGGTTCCTGGCATTCGCAGCCTTAAGTCTATTCAGTCTTCAGTAGAAGCGAGAAAGTCAGACTGAGACTTTTTGGAATCTACCATCATTAATGATGCGGAAAAATAAAACATTTACATTTTCCACTCTCTTCTTGGCGAATGTAGATGTAATATCCCTCTTTTTGGTTTCCGGAATGAGCTCAGCCGCATGGAACAAAAACCTTTTAGTTACAGAGAGCGCGGTAAAATCAGAAATCTTTGAGGAAGCAAAGGTAAATACTGAATTTTGTGAAAAAAAGAAACGAGTACGAAAGAAGAGTTATTATTGTTCGTCGGGCATTTTTATGTTTGAACAAAGTGATCTTCTCAGATAACACTTCAATGGTAGGTTACTTCTTGTCGAAACGAGTCCTGAATACCAGAACTAAACGTTTTACTGTACTGAGTCCCTGAACCATTGCCAAGTCGCAACATAAAATATCGATGAGTCATTTTGCAACCCTGTCGAGTCTAACTGTTGCTGACTGGGCTTGAAAGAAACATTTTGAAATGTTTTGAAAACGATAAAGCGACTGTCGTTTCAATATCATCCATATTTATAGCCCTCGTGACTTGCTGGTATCAATAATCGCACGACTTTGTTTTACAGAGTAAACAGTGAACACGAGTTAAGCGCTGAGAGACAACAGGGCCAAAGAAGAAGAGCTTGAATATTCGGACACCAAGAAGATCACATTTAATGTGGAAAACGAAGAAATTGAAGAGATCAATAACCGGCATCCTACAACGGACATCGAGAGCAATGGAGTCACAGTACGAATTTACGAGCAAGATATGAACCGTGGAAATTGGGGAAACCAGATCGAATTTGTTCTTGCTGCAATCGGGTTTGCCGTGGGATTGGGGAATGTTTGGCGTTTCCCGTATTTGTGCCAAAAAAATGGAGGAGGTAACTATGGTTTGTCGAATTTAAATCATTTACTTATGTCCGAGACCTGAAATGTGTTTTGTTTTCTTTTACGGGAGTAATGTCTCTGTTGTCTATGTTTGAATCCTTTCTGTGGTATGGTTTTTCAGCTTATTCGTTGAAGCTTTCTTGTATTTGATGCAAGTCGAAAAATCAGCTTGCTTGAACGCTGATTTGTCGTGAATTTTAGCTCAGTCATCCAGTATGCCACGAATCACATCTTCAAAAGGATTTTTTTTTTGCGTATAAAACAAACCTACCCACGTGTTGCTACGTTTCAACACGACGAAGTGTTTATAATTAGTTTTCGATTTCGATGGTGGTTGTCGATTTGAATGAACGGGGCATCTCGATGAAAATAGTTTGTTGACAAATGTTTAGTCGTACGTTCTTTGTAGTGAGTTTTGGTCCGCAGAAAATGTAGAGATTCGTTCATTCATCTTTCATGTCGGTTTATCCTTCCCCCAGAGAGAAGAATAAACACTACTCCGGGCGATCGTTTGTTGGCGAATTTCTCGTGATCCCACATTTCCCCAACAAACATTTTTACAATTCTTATTTTAAGATAAACTTGTGTGTGCACAAAATACTCATCTTTCGTAAAAACAAATGCGCATTTATTTCATAGTAATGATTTTTTGTCAAACTGGTATTTTTACTACGTCATAGAAGCTTCGCGCGATTCGGTTTTAATGGCTTGGTTTCTGAAACGAGAATTTTGAATTCTCGCCTTAGTTTAAAAATTATTTAATAGGTTCTAAAATAATTATCGTCAGTTAATTTTTCAAGCCGTATTCTATTCCTTTTATAAAGGTAAGTATATCGTTGGTTCATGTCAACGCTGTCAATTTGCATAATGCCAAATCTCCAATTTCATCCAAGCAGATGAATTTCCAAAATCAATGAGTCTCTTAATTGTTTTTCGCGACAAAAGTATCTCCATTGTAAGCACGTTTTTTGAAAAGCTGAAAGATTGACTAAAATTTGAGACTTGACGAGGGAAGTACAACGATCACACTTTCATCGACAAAAATGACTACGAATCACGTGCGTTTGTCGACAACTCACCGACTTCCCGCTACTCTTCCCGCCATTATTTCGCGGGCAGTATAATCAATGCCACGTGACCAGATGCTGTGACTGTCTTGTCAAAATCTCCGTGGTAACGGCGTCCTCAGAGAGCCGGTTCTATATGTATCATGTTTCCCAGTTGTTCCCAGGTTTGAAGAAGCCTTGATATTCTAATTTTATGCTCAAGGAAAGCAGAAGTCAAAGACAAGTGGGTTCAGAAAATAAAAACTCGGAATTTTTCTCGAGCACATCAGAGATACTGAGCGGAATAAAAGGTAGTTCTCAAGAAAACTGCCTCTCCTTTCCAGGTCGGATTTTGAGTGGGAAAGGCCAACTAGCTATAATTAATTTTAATATCCTAGAACTTGCCAACAAGTGGAAAATGTTTATAAATCGGACAAAATTATTCTTATCTCAAAGCGTTTATATAGGACTTGAAAAAAAGGACAGGGTTTTGTGCAATTATCTTCAACGAACACAACAAAGCAACCAGACTTCCTTCGTTTGTTTTTTAACTTTTGGAGACTCATAGAGAACCGTAATTCGGGGTCCGTAATTTTACGTAACGCTCTTTTTGAGTCAGTTTCACTGTGGCGGGATCTCTTGTGTGCTGACGTATCATGTTGCCTCCCGGTGATCAAAGGTCGTTTGTGGGTCTCCGTATTCGGCAACCTGAAGTAATAGTTTGTTGAGTTCATTATGAGTTACACATTCAATCTGTGTAAAAGATCATATGCGATGAGAGTCGAGTCTCGATAAATGCCTGTGTAGCCCCTGAATGAAGGACAGCTGTCAATTATGTCGCCTTGTGTGGTTTGTCGTCCTTTCATTCATTCATTCAGCTCCGGCTCCGAATTCCGTGTGTCGTACTAGCAGTTGTTGAAGTCAGTTTTTGCATTTGAAGAATTGACACGAGGTCCCGGAAATAGTTTCTTAAATAACTAAACGAACCGTCCTTCTGTCATAACATCAAAGATATAAGTCATCCAAATGGCAAATTGAAATTTGATCATTTCACGTGTGCACCAAGTCGGTGTTTGTTTTCATTTGGTCCACGCGCGAAGCAATCGCCGTGGGTTTGGCTCCTTTGCAACTATGACTTCGGTATCTATGAAAGATGGTATTTTGAATGTAGCAATATCCCCTCCAAAGAAAGAAAGCTCCGCTGTAGAGCAAAAACCCGCAGAAGCTGTAAAGGACCCCGAAAAAGTGGAGATTGTGGATGAAGATCGTGGAGGATGGGGCAACAAGATCGAGTTTATTTTGGCCACTGTTGGTTTCGCCGTGGGTCTTGGAAATGTTTGGAGATTTCCTTACCTTTGCCAGAAAAACGGAGGAGGTATTTTGCATTTTAATGTATTCTGGGTTCAGACCAATTATAATGGGGCCAACCGGCAACTTCGAGGTGATTGAGTTAAATTTTGGAAATCCCAGTAACATTTTATCGTGTCGTGACGTATTCCTCTTCTTGGAATGTGGTACAATTTTCCCGAAGTTTTGCTTGCTTTCTCCAAGTTGGCGATTGTTTTTAACCAAGAGGGTTAAATCTTCATCTTAAGCTTTACTGTCATGGTCCTATTTTCGCCGACGCCTTCGAAACCATGGAAGAACGTTCCGGTTCATGATCCATGTGAACTCGAGGTCATTTTCGTTTTGAAATGATCTGAGTTCGAGCTTATCCCTTCAACGCGAGCCTTCTGCTTTTCCTTTCTTCAGCTTTTAATCGAAGACAAGAAAAAGAAATGAAATCTAAGCTTAGGTTTATTTATGTAGACGCGTTTACTCAACACGCACTGAAAGCTATACGTAAGTTTTTTTATGACCTTTTTTCGTACGATTTTCGCGTTTATTTTGGCAAAGGTTAATTTTCTGATTGAATGATAAATTTGTTATCGTGTTCAATATCTTGACAAGTGAAAAGTTTTCATAGTATCAGACTTCATGTCACATCTTCTCTCGTTTCAACAGTGTTTCAAGTGGTTTCAAGCTTTGCTATCCTTGATAATTTTGTGTCTCATCTTTGACGCTTTTTCTAGTTTCTGTGTTTACTTTTCATCCTGCCCAAGTACCTTGCTGATTGTGTCAATAATGAATGACGGTGCGATAAGCAATCTTTCTCGATCCTTTCTCGTGTTTAATTTGTGCGCCGGGATCGCACATGTATGAAACTCGCTCGGTCACGCATGGTTTTTGCGTTACTTCTACACTTGGTTCATTCAAAGTTTTTACCAGTTGATCTGATAATTTAAGTAAAATGATCTGAAGCGATTCATTTGTGAACTATATGCTTCTTGGTGCTGAAGGAATGAGGAATCGTTTAGTGATGCTGAAATGTTAGAAAAAAATGGCTGCAAAAGAGCGCGAAAAACGTCCTGCTTTACAACACAAGGTTAAATATTGCCTGAGGTGACTAGTCTTGACTCTTGTCTAATGTGACGTGCTAGGTTTTAATGAAAACATTCCAATAAATGAAGCATATTTTTTGTAAAAGACCACAGGGAACATTTTATGGCAGTGTTTTTTTGTGGTATGACAATGTGTTGGTTTTGATTTGGGGAAAATTACTTTTTCCCTTTTGAAAAATGGGAACTAGATGTTCGGCGACACCTAAACAATCAGAGTTGGGAGTGGGGGGATTCAAACAACTGAAAACAGCCTCTGAGGTCCCTGGAAGTAATGCTGAAATCTAAGTTTGACGAAGCGAAGTGAAACACCAAAACACAGAATTTAGCTATTCTTTTCTACTTTTTTTTTACTTGATCACCGAAACTTGCAAGGAAGCAAATTCAGCAAATGTTTGTTCTGTTGAGAATTTTGTGGGGTAGTCTCAGTCTCCAGTTGTAAGTCCCTCGATGCGCAATCTGAATACAAATTAAAGTCTTGTTTCAGACTGTTTTGGTGCTTGATTTTGCTGTTTTGTGGTTTAGTAATGTCCAGTTTGACTGGAGCATAATAATATAATTTTAGTGTTACGACAGTCTCAAACTTATGGAAAGGAAAGGAAAGGAACTTTATTTAAGGGTCTAATCTTCTAGCGCCATAGAGCACTAATCGGGGACAATGTAAATTGAAATTAACAAGTTAACGCAAATCAAAAAAAAAAAAAAACCCAGAGTACCCGTAGAAAACCTCTCGGTTCAGAATAGAGAACCAACAAACTCAACCCACATATGACTCCACATTGATGGGAGGCGAGTGCTCTCACCACTGTGCCATCGATCCCTGCACCCCCAAGTATAGGTGCTCTACTAAAAGTTATTGTGAAGACTGTAAATTAAATCAAAGCACATGAGAACCAGAATACATGCACATGTACCAGGAGGGAAACATCTTACTTAGAGTAGAGAACCAACAACCAACCTACATAATACAATATTATGATGTTGAATCTGGAAATCAAACAGTTCCACAGTGGTCATTACACTAACACTACTCACAGAATATTTTTCACTATAATTTAACTTTACTCCCTTGAAGTTGTCTATAATGTAACTTTATTGATTGCTCTTCACAGGTGCATTTTTGATTCCATACTTTTTGAGCTTGTTTCTTCTGGGCATCCCGTTGTTCTTTCTGGAACTTGCAATTGGCCAGAGTCTGCGACAAGGATCTGTGGGAGTATGGAATGCTATACACCCTTACCTTGGTGGTTTGGGCTATGCTTGTGTTGTGGTATGCCTGCTGGTGGGGATGTATTACAACATGATCATTGCATGGTGTTTCTATTATCTGTTTGCATCGTTCCAAGATCCTCTACCTTATTCTTCCTGCCCCATGACGTCCAATGGTACTTTATTGGAAGAGTGTAAAGAAGCTGGCCGCACGCAATACTATTGGTACAACAAAGCTCTTAATGCCTCATCATCTATTGAACAGAGCGGTGGACTTGTTTGGCATCTTGTGTTGGTCTTGTTGGTGGCCTGGGCTGTGGTGTTCCTGTGTATGATGAGAGGTGTCCAATCGGCTGGAAAGGTAGGTCAAACCTGAGTGAGCATGTTGTTTAAATAAAGTTTCACCAACCTGGTGCTTTACAAAGCTTGCAGGCCAAGTAATTTTTATTTTAAATTGGTAAAACATTTTACTTTAAGACTGTTTATGGTCAAAACAAGTATTCTCAGTATATAGCAAATCTAACTAAGCAGAAATCAAGAATTAGTGAGTTGTCATAGATGAGGCATTTGAAAGTAGTTGTATTTTGGGGAGAACCGTTTTGTACCCTATCCTAGTGTTATTGTTCAGCAATGAAGGTATCAAACTATAAGCATTGTATTTTGATTGTTATCTTGTTGCTAATAATAATAATTATTATTAGTATTTACTAAAACAGTGGATAGTGTTGAACTCGCGTGCTGATTGGCTCGTCAAAATCTGAATATCCTGTGCTATTTACCTCCGAGTAACTGGGGAAAAAATGGCGTCCCGATTTGCATCCGTGACAAGTGAAGAAAACATCCAAATTAATTTTTTGTGCTGTATATTATCTCACTGTTTTAGTATATACTAAAACAACTATTCACCTCAGTGTCAGTGGCATAGCTTCGCGGCATAGCCTCGCTGCTCGGTAAATATCCACTGCTAGCCACCTCCACTTTGGTGAATAGTTGTTAATTATCATTTTTATTAAAAGACAATTATTATTAGGGAATACTTAATTCATGTGATATAATGTAATATCAGATTTGTGGGATATAAGCAGGGTTTGAGCCAGCTGTATTGCCTTAGGAGACAATTTGTCCCTCTGTGGCCCTTGCAAAGGGACACATTAAGGCAACAGTTGGGGCAGCCCTTGTCGCCCCCAAAAGGGTTTTTCTTTCTCGCCAGCCACAAAAGTGACAAAAGATCCTGTTGTTTTCGTACCGTAACGACTTGTGATTATTTAACCATGTTGTCTAAAAATTGCGAGGTTTCGAATTTGGAAATTGAGCATCATTTTCTTCTCGCGATTCTTCCTCGTGTGTGAATTCGGTTTCAGTTTTTTCTTCTTCTTGGTCGATGGTTTTACGTCTTTCACTTCCACAATAACTCGAGATTTTCCTTGTTCCAAAGAATAATTTACCCGCACAATTGGCCTCCAAAATAGCGCACAATTTTAAATTTTTTCCCACACCCTGTCAGAAGGCCAGATAACATGAGGTCAAGGCCATTTGTGCCAGCCCTCCAGTCCATTATGGTGTCCAAATGCTGATACCCAAGGGACATGTACTGTGGGTCTGGCATGATCATGACGGACGTTCTTCTTTGTCAAATGCAATAAAGCATCGCTTCTACATTTAAACAGTGTTTCCCTTTTAGAGGTAAAAATCAGGAAAAGATGGAGTTGTAGGGTTGCCCTACATAATCTTGGAATTTCGAAAACACACTGAGAAAATCAATGTGCAAGATAATAGATTTTTATGCTTAAATGTGAACCATCAGTCTCAGATTGAATTCCAGAATTCTATACCTGCCAACTCTCACGCCTGCGGGTTGAAAACTTCGATCTCACGCCGGATCACGCTTGCGGGCCAATTTCTCACGCCTGATTGGAAAATGTGAGTTGTTGCCGTCTTTCTTGACACAATTTCCAAAAATATGTTAACTCAGACCCATGTAAGGAACGAAAACCATGTGTAAAATAGATAAATGACAATACCTTCGTCGCGATCTCTGATTTTTGAAGTGAAAAGCACTGGGAGCGAGCTCGCGTTTATACGTCTTCGACAGACTTCGGAAGACTTCGGACTTCTTCGGAAGACTTCGGACGTCTTCGGAAATCTTCGGAAATGATTGTGTCGTCTTCAAAAATCCCAGCACTCCCAGGATAAAAATCTCACGCCTATATCTCAGAAAAAGTTGGCAGGTATAGAATTCTTTTTCTTAAACTAAAGTATGCCAGTGTTACTGTATTTTTCTCAAGTTAAATTTTTTGGAATTTGCACTGTACATGTATTATTGCAGTTGTAATTTTGGTTTTTATACTGTTTGCTTCAGACATCTTCCCAAAAAGGTGTCCTTTTTGATGTGGTTATTATTATTACTCTCCTCTGAGTTTATATGGGTTATTGACCAAGCGTTACATGTAGGTCAAGATGGCTGATATTGGCCAAGTTCTGTTTTTGCTTGTTTTGTCTCGGTCCATAAAAAGGCAAAAAAAGAACGAGGCCAATATCCAGCCATCTTGATGGAACAAGCTTGGTCAATATAGGATGTATTATATGTGATAAAACACCACAAAATGATCTTTGATCTTGTAGGAGATCTGAGTGTGCAAGATGGCTCCATCTTGCTCACTCAGGTAGCTAATCACAGCGTGAGATGTGGTTCATCTTGCCCACTTACGGAGCTAGTCATGTAACAAAAATTAATAATATTGTTGTGCTTCATTTTTGCAATAATTATATATTTTTTCTCAATATAAACATCTATAATAATTGTACATTTTTCAATTTCAGGCTGTCTACTTCACGGCTACCTTTCCCTATATTGTGCTGACAATCTTCTTTGGTCGTGGAGTGAGCCTTGAGGGTGCAGGAGCAGGAGTTGCTTACATGTTTAAACCTCAAGTAAGTGTCTATTCATGCATGGTTGCATTCTTTTGGAGCTCTTCAAGGAAAGGTACATGGGATATTTCGCTGATCTGGCTCCAGTTGTTCAAAGTGCACATAGGAGAATCTAGTGGCAAAAATATCAGATACATTTTATATATTATGTTCAGAATTGCCCTTAATAACATGAACATGGGTTTCAATAAGTTCACAAAGTGTCTGCTTGCTCTTTCTTTCCAACTTAAACATCACTCATGTCTCAGAATACAGACAACTTATTGCACAAAGTGTCAAGTTCAAGTTCAGGTTTATTGTTTGCCTCAGTACAGAGCATAGTATTTGAATTATTTGAAAAGCTAATGGCGAGGAAGCCCAAAGGGCTTGTAAGAGAGTATGGCTCCCTCAATTATATATTCTAATTAATTAATATACGAAACTACTAACAGAAATATACCCTCCGGTACATGTCAGATTATAGGCAGAGTGTACTTAACAGTGTATGGAACGTTGAAAAAAAAACTGGATAATTGTATTAAATATAAATTATGCTAAAAAAAGCAAGAAAATAGGGAAAAAAATTAAAAGATTATAATGAGAGGAATGCTTTTAATTTAGGGGAAAAGGTGGTGATAGTTGTTACATTTTGAATTTCAAAACCTAGAGAGTTGAAGAATTTAGGACCTTGGAAACAGAATGATAGAGGATTTTCTTATATTAGTCCTGCAACGGGGCAAATGACAAAACTCTGAACTTCTAGTTTCATAAGAATGCATTTGGCATGTCACTACTAGCACATCATGAAAGCTATCACTGGAAGGATGCCAAATTTATATGCATGTATGTAGATACATCAATTTTCCTATTTGAAGTTTATAGAATCGACTATACAGTGTATATTCTCTCAATATGTAAAATTCCTAGTTTTATGAACAAAGTGGTCAGCTAGTGTGAACATTGAAAGCACTCCTCAACCCCAAGTGTGTCCCCCAAATGCTGCTCTGCGAGTAAGGATAAACAGCTGTGTTTACCCTAAGCTAAATGTTCTGATCTTTCGGACCCTGATCCATAAGCTTGTTCTCCGTAACAAACGAAAGATAAATCCTTCATTGGTCAGTGTAACCAGATTTATTCAAAGTAAATTTTCGCGGTGAAACTTCTTTTTCGACTGTTTATACTCGCACACTTTTTGGAAAGAGTTTGAACTTTATTTTCATTCTATCTCAAAAGAACCTGTTTCCCTTACTTTAAAAGGTGTCATAATAGCTAAGCTAGCTAAGTTATACCTGTGGGACTGCAGAAGGACAAGCATGCTACCAGAAATAATTGGCCTAAAGCATAAGATTAAAAATAAGTTTGAAATTGAAAAATGGGTTAATATTAAAAATAATTCCTTACTAGATAAATTTAAACGTAAATGGACAATTGACTGTAATTTGTTGCTTAATATATAATATTTCTTTCTTGTAGGAATCATATTGTGTCATGGTTTAGGAAGTGATTGTAATTTGATTAGTGGGATTGTAATGTGATTAAGTATTGTGTACGTAAAAGAAAAAGGAAACACTATGTATTGTGTTTGTTATTAGTAATTTGATCGCTTATGTATTGTGTCTGTTATAAGTAATTTGTTATCAGTCTTTTATTGGTAATTTGTAATGCCAGTAATGTAAAAAAAATAATAATAATAATAAAATTTTCGCGGTGAAACGAGAATTAGGGTTTTCACCGGTGAACACAACAATTACA
Source organism: Montipora capricornis (assembly GCF_036669925.1). Classification (NCBI taxonomy): domain Eukaryota; kingdom Metazoa; phylum Cnidaria; class Anthozoa; order Scleractinia; family Acroporidae; genus Montipora; species Montipora capricornis. Next base: position 17,307,208 of record NC_090885.1, on the reverse strand, counting down.
GTCCCGACAATCGCATGGAAAATCAACACAATACCTCCCGATGAAGTACAATGCTAAACTAAGCAGTAACGCTAGACGCGTGACACGCGTGACAGAACACTAAAAATAACGCTAACCTTTTCCTTTACCTTATTGTTGGAAATACATCAATTTTGTAAGTAGCAAAGGCTAAAATTTAAGTAAGACTTCATGTTGGATGCCAAAATTGGCTGTGAATCTTATTAGGACAGTGGGGCATTTCTCGACATGAGTGAATGAGTCAATATTGCGTCTAGGCGTGCAATCAAGACTTGGCCTCAGCTGCAGGGTTTGAAACTGTCACCAAGCAACAGATTGAGCATACTCAATAAAGATAACGCAATTTCTGCAGAAGTCCTTTCTTTCTCGTCGAGTGAAGAAAGGCTCTGCTGGCAGGGTGGCATTGATATACAGTAATTTGTGGTGTTTAATTTGTGACAATAACTGGTACATTTTTTAAAACTTGATTAACATGATTCATCATGAACAACTAGTTAATTTCTTTCACTTTCCAAACACTTGCACATTGTTTTGGAGAATTATTTTGGAGTTTTGACCATTGATGTACATGTAAACTCTGAGGCTGGATGGCCTTTGTGACACTTTTTTGGCAATGTAAGGGCCTAAATGTATAAGGATTGGATAAAATGAATAATATTTATGACCTAGCTGGCCCTAAATGTATTGTTGAGAATTTGATGTAAACTCTGAGGGTGTTCTGACATTATTACTCTCTCTTTAAGTTATCCACACTGTGATAACTATAATATGATTGAATTCCTATATTTGCTAACAATCGGTGTTTTGCAGTTTTCCAAGCTGGCAAATCCCCAAGTCTGGTTGGAAGCAGCCACTCAGATTTTCTTTTCATTAAGTGTTGCCTTTGGAGGACTTATTGCCATGTCAAGTTACAACCCTGTGCATAATAACTGTCACCGTGATGCCATCATGGTCTCCCTGATTAACTGCGGGACGTCTGTCTTTGCCAGTATCGTCATATTCAGCATTCTTGGCTTTAAGGTTTGTTTTGACTACTTCATTTCAAGGATCTACTTGACACAATTCCTGGAAAGCTTCTGGAAAGCACTTAATAAATAAATAAATGAAAGTACAAAGAATATTTGGTGGTCTTAAGAAGATGAGAGATCTTCTCAGCTTCCTCTGTGTTCTAAGAAAGTTTATGGTATCTCTTAGGCCCGTTTTAAACATCGCATTTTACATGTGTTGAATCTAATGCAAATGAGCAAAAACAATATATTTTTCTCATTTGCTTTAGATTCGGCACATGTAAAATGCGACCTTTAAAACAGGCCTCAGGTACATGTACTGTATACGACTGATCCGAATATACATGTAATTTTATATTGAACCATTTAGCTGGCCATAAGTTCTATCGCAGAGCCTGCTTGACCTCAAGCGCCGGTTTCTCTTGCACTTTGATGACCAAACAATAGAATATCTTTAGTTACTAATATTAATTTTGTTCTCATTAAGTGAATGTAAATTTTTCTCTTTCCGGTTCAATAATATTGCAGCTTGGTTCACTTGTTTTGTGTGTTTTTTTGTTTTTAATATTCAAGGCCACTCATGCATTGGCAGATTGTCAAGATATGTGGGGCCACAAAAATGACACAAATGGCACTGACTTGGTTGCACTTCATTGTAAAGATTTGGAATACTGGCTATCAAAGGTAAATATAATCATTGTCCTGCAAACTGGAAACTTTCTGGACTACAGTGTACAGTGATGTTTAGTTCACTAAATATGATTTTCATTCGTCAGTGCCTTTGGCCTAGCATCTGTCTGTTGTAAAAGCATGTAAATTTGTAGTATGTGAGGTTTTTTTTTGTTTGAGAACTTTTTTGATATTATTGGCAGGCAAAAAAATGCATTTTCTGTTTACCAAACATTTAATATGTAGTTATTTAGGCCCCATCTTATTATTCACAAAATTATTGTTGTTAAGTTACTTCATCATTGCCACCTCAACCCTAGGATGCTCGCCAGTTGAGGAGTACAATCGTCTGGCGTCAGACAGAGGAAAATCTGTTAAGTCTCACTCCCAGGGGTCAATGGGTTATAATAATTATCATAATTCTTAATATCGTTGCTATCTCCCTTCCATTAATGCCTACATGCATGATCAAGGAATAAAGTGGCATTATAATGGCTTATTATAATTGTTATTGTGACTACTGAATTGAAAGTTCTCTTTATCTCTTAACTGAAACACCCCATTATTTAACACAGGAGCATGTGGTTGAGGACAAAACATGGAGTACCCGACTCCATGGAATACTAATAATAATAATAATAATAATAATAATAATAATAATAATAATAATAATAATAATAATAATAATAATGAAAAACCTTTATTGAAAATCAGTCAGTTAACACAGAAATTATTAACAATATAAAAAAGATATATATTCTGTTCTAATTATAAAAAAAACAGTTTAAGTTCATTCTTCATTTACACAAGCAAACAAAAACAAAAAATATATATATATATATGCACATGTTATTGTTATTATTAGTATTAATATAAATAACTTTATTTTTAATTCGAATAAAACTGTTTAAAAATATATCTATAAGTATATAAAACAATCACAAATCTAAAAAAACTATTCCCAGTAATAATAAAAATGTATATATAAAAGTTATAGAACCTAGATTTTCGCAAGGCATCTATCTAATTCAAAGTCCGCTTCTTGAACATTACTTCTAATTGTTCTTTTAGCTGTTCTTGACCCTCTAAGACAGAGTAGAGCCGACCTAAGGATGGCAAAAGAGACTTTAGAGCGTATCCAAGAGACGGTGGTGGCATAGTTCTCTCCTTTCTTCGCTGCGACTAGCTCTGCCAACCTGTTATGGTATCTCTTGCACTCTTCTCCCATGCCACCTGTTGTTGTAAATACTAATGGTGTAAATGTTGCCTGTTCCACGTCCATCACTCTTCGCGTATACAATCTCTTCTTGTCGTTCTCGTGCTGCTTGTATATCTGCTTGAGGTCCAGGTCTCTATAAGAATCAGCGTTGGGGTAGCATACCCGTACATCAAAGAACGCTGACCTTTGCCTTTCCCAGAAACCTCTGGCATGATGATAATAATAATAATAATAATAATAATAATAATACCTAGAGGATATCCATGTTGGGCTTCAGACCCACACAATGCAGAAGACCGTGCTGACCGGATCCTGAGACAAGTTTTGGATTGCTGCATGAGGCAGCTTGTGCCAGAACTTCCAGCACGATATTGCTGTGATTTGGGACAAGTAATAATAATAATAATTTAGAAGTATTTTGAAAAAAATCATTTTTCAAAGTTGAACTTCCAAGCAAATGCTGCCCGATTCATGGAACATAAATTTCGGGCAGACGTGTATCTGTTGGCTAGGAAAAGAAGTACATGTACATGTATTTTGAAATGGGTTAGTTGTTGGGAAAAAGATTTTTGTTGTGCTGGCAAATTGTGTTCAATCTGCTTACCTCTCCTGGGAGAAATGCTTTTCTTCTGAGGGCTATTTGTAGTTAATGTAGTACCCTTTGCTTCAGCCATTCCCTCACTGAAGAGTAAATCTGAGGCCTATTGCCACACCCATTTTGGCGTACAAAGCATTTAGATGTTGTTATTTTGCTTACTAGCTAGGAAACTTCTGCCCGGCCCTGCAGGCAAACAGAATTTCTGGTCTGTTTCTGCCTGGAGTACAGAACAGTTTAAAAATTCCCAGCAGGTAGAGAAATTGCTCTGCAAAGGCTAATTTTTGGTTAATTTTATGGCCATGATACACAGTTTTTTTAATGAATTTTGAAAAAATGGGTTGTTGGGTGCCCCTGCAAGTGAATTTAAAAATATTGTTATTTTTGTATATGTTTGATTAGCTCACCATCACATGCATGACATTAATTACTATTTTGCATTTGCTATCCGTTTGTTTTTTAGTCTGCCTCAGGTCCTGGTCTGACATTTATTGCATTCACTGAGGCTATTGTGAAGATGCCAGCTTCGCCTATCTGGTCTGTGCTGTTTTTCTGCATGTTGTTGACTCTTGGTCTGGGCAGCATGTTTGGGACGCTGGAGGGGGTTATCACCCCCTTCTATGACCTAAAGATTGTACCTTTTAGGAAAGAGATCATGACTGGTATGTATCATTTTTAAAATAATGTTTTTTTAATGCGTTTCAACAAACCACAGTCACAGACTGGAACTTGTGGACCTCATTATGCATTATTAGAAACAGATCAACGTTGTTGTATTCCGAAGTAGAGAGTTGAACGCTAGTTCGCGACTAGGTAAACAACCACACTTGACGCCACGTTGAATAACCTCAAAAACAGACCACGAGGTCTGGACCCTTTATTCAACTGCGCATGCGTGACATGTATGTAACAAACGTAAAAATAATAATTAATATCAAGAACAAAATAAGTAAAAATCCTATTGCTACATTGATAGTCAAAAAGATTTTAAATACAGTGTACGAAGAAAGAAAAAAGTATTGACAAGATAAAAGTAATATTCTTATGACTACATGCAATATTAAAGCTGAGACCTACTGTTAGTACAATGTAGTAGAACTGTGATAATGAAAAATGGTCATTTCCTATTAATTTTACAGATGTCTTTAAGTCCTTAGTATTCTTTTCAAATTCCTGGAGATTCAGAGTTTGACCTGATTTAGTCTCAAGTTAAAGTATGCTTGTTTATGCAAACAACTCAAAGCCGCTAAGTAAGAGTTTTTGAAAATTCTCTCCTGTCACGTGATATGTGATCTTGTACATGTATATCAGCTTTGTATGTGGCAGTAATGTGGGATGACCTTTAAGTTCCCCTCTGACTTTCTCTGATTTGTTATTTTGAGCAAAGTTCCCCAGGAGATAATTATTATAATAAAATTTATTGTATTATACATGTATGCGTGACGATGACCCTTGATTTCGGAATCAATAATCCAAACTCTTGTTTAAATAAATTATATGCATCGTAGTTTTCTGTAAAAATGCTTTTTACTAATCAATTATTGTTTGTAACATTTTACATTCCTCTATCCTTGTATTAATGTATCAAATTTTGTTGAAGATACATTGTAGTGTACGGTATATAGTTAGTCTTTTTAATTTAGGTTATTGTCCTTACTTAATGGGTACACTGTACCAGTACCTACACGCGGCGACAAAATTTAGTTGAGACAGTTTGCCAACAACAACACTTTCACTGTTTTCAAAGAAAAATAGTCCAAAAAGTACTTTACCGGGATACCCCTCCCTCTTTCCCCCCCCCCCCCCAATCAATGTTGTACCACTGTTGACAAGCCTCATAGGAAACAGAAAATAACACAACATTATCCCAGGGGTGAGGGGGAGGGGGTCATTTTCACTTCAAGCCTGAAATAGACCCTAAAGGATAAGAGTGTCTCAACATTTTTGATGCCTACCTACACTGCAATGTGCTGATTCCTAAAAAATGCAATATGAAAGAGTCTCAAGTTTATATTGGAGACACTTAGAACCCGGGGGCCCCCATCCCCCAGTCTTTAACAGCTAGGGCCATTGTAATGTGGGTTTTCATTTCTAAAGATGATTGTGTTCAAATGTTGATTTCGTGCTGATTTTCCATTTGCAGCCATGATCTGTGCTTTCTGTTACTTCCTTGGACTAATCTTCACGCAGCATTCTGGACAATACTGGCTGCAGATGTTTGACAACTATTGTGCTACCTTACCATTGTTGTTTATTGGATTCTGTGAACTTGTTGGTGTGAGTTACATCTATACAACTGAAAGGCGAGTAGCTTTGTTCCTCACTTTTGTTTGAATTGCTTTAATTTATGCTTAATGAAAGCAGGGAGATTCAGGGAGCTTAACTGCTACAACAAGTTGCAAAATTGTTGTGACACTCATTAAAAAACACCTTTTCTAACTTCCAATACCCGGCGTATCTAGAATTTAAACCTTTCCCACTTCCTCTCCCCTCTCCCCCTTTCAATGTTGACTGCTTAAGTTCCCAACATTTTTTTGTCTTGCTAGCAACGCTGATAAGGGGGGGGGGGGGGGGGGGCTGCAGTGTGAGCGATAATAGGGAAATTAATTCAGCCCCAAGAAGGTGAAGTGTCTCCACTATTTTTGCAACTTATTGTAGCAGCCCCTTCTGTTGCAATTGGGCTGGTTGTGAGGGAGGCTTAACCCTTTCACCTGTAAACTGGCCTAAACCAGCCATACTTAGTATTTTACTCTGTCTAATACCAGACGATTTTACTCATCAATGGGGAACCCACAGGAGTCAATGGGTGAAGGAAGGGAGGAGAGAAGAAGGGACTCAGCAAATCGTCAAAAATTTGAAATTCTGAAGCACTTTCAACACAAACAGGGAAAGACAGTTCTCAAATAGTTGCGGACTGTATCCAAATTAAGATTGAGGTCCCAGATATAACGTCGTAGAATGGGATGCTTTCCAATCTTGTTTTCTTGTTTTGTTGACTGTGCACGGGTGGTTCAGTTGGTTGAGCGTCGGGCTGTCAAGGGTGAGGTTGCGAGTTCAAACCCCGGCCGGATCAAAACTCAGGATCTTAAAATAACTGAGGAGAAAGTCCTGCCTTTGTAATTTCATCACCTAATGGTGAGACTTTCAAGTCTTCTTGGACAGCGACCATAAACGGTAGGCCTCGTCTCACAAAAATATCTTGTGTGTTCATCAGTTCACCCACACACTATTCGAGAAAAGTAGGGGATGAAGTCCCTGGTGTTGTGGCTGTCCTGTTCTCTCCAGCAGAAGTGCCCAGCTTGGTGGTGATGTCTCTGAAAAGGCCAGTGTGGTGTATTAGGCCACCTAAGCAGAAACAGCCATAAAGTCAAAAAGGGACTTTGCTGAGTGCTGGAATAATATAGATGGAGATGGAGATGGAGATGTAGATGTTGACACTGCAACTGTCTTTTTCAGGCTTTTTATACTAGCCTAGCATGAATAAAAATATACATGTAGGCATGTGGGCAGTGAAATTTACTGCTATCGTGAAATTTACATGTCTCATTAAAACTGGATGCAGAAAAGAATGACTGTGTGTATGTGTTATTATTTCATTGTTTGAAGCATTTCAAAATGTAAGTGTGCAAATAAAATTTGAGTCACGGTCTGCAATATAATATGAATGATGAAATCAGGGTGAGCAAATTTGCTTACAATGTGCTCTTTCACTTGTTTCTTCCTGCTGGAAACAATTAAGTGCCATTATTGCAGTACCTAGTTAGGATTCTGCTACTTCAAAAAAAAAAAAATTTTTTTTTTTTTCATACTTCATATAAGTCAGGTAAAAAGTGGGTGGATCAGTAATTTTTGTGTTACGCATTGTTTCACAGATTTGAAGACGACATTCAGTACATGCTTGGCTTTCGACCACACCTTTATTGGAAGATTTGCTGGCGTTACGTCTCTCCAGGGCTCATCGTCATCATCTTCATAGCCAGTATCATCAATCTTGCCATCAACCCAATGCAGTATACTGCTTGGGATAAAGTCAATGTGAGTTTTTCTGTTTCATTGTTGACACATCAAGCCTAGCTGTTACAAAACTGCCTAAAATTGTTTTACTGTGTCTTTGTACAAAAGATTAAAGCTCAAGACCTGACCTTAAATCTCGTTTTGAAGCAAATATTCTTTTGAAATTTGCTCGTCGTAACAAGGCTGGAAAGGCTCATTAGCATTAAAACCAAAGAATATTTTATATGGCCTCCATTATTTAAGATATCTTTTCTCCAATATTGTACTTTAGCTGTTTTGTACTGTTAGGTTATTTGTACAGTTGCAGAACCAATCATGGTTGTTGCACCACATATGTCACACTTTTGCAGTTTGCATTACAAGTTTGATAATAAATATTATTGTTCTTTATTATATGGCTTGTGTTTGTAGCCGATATAACGCGCGCTCTGATTGGCTAATTGTGACTGAATTGTAGGGCATTATTCTCCCGTAATGCCCACGGGCCGATTACGGGCTTGCAAAAACGAAGCAAAAGGTAATTAAAAAGCCATATAATAAACTATTTTCTAACCAAGCTAGCTCGAGCCGTACTGTGGAATATTGGCCCTTGGGCCAGTATTCCCCAGTACGGCTCGAGCTAGCTCGGTTAGTAAGAAGTTATGAATGTATTTTGACTTTCCCAAATAGAGCACAGCTTGTATAAGTAAGCTGCGATTACTACATGTGAAAACGTTAACAAAGTATCAGTCTGAATGATGCATCCCTTGCTTTATTTTTAGTCCAAAACTGTGGATACCAATTATCCTGGTTGGGGATATGCAGTCATTGTTTTGCTCATCGCTCTTTCGGTGCTGTGTGTTCCTGTTGTGGCCTTTTTGCGCTATTTTGGCATCTTGAAGTACAAGAAGGCAGCATCAAAACCCACTGATGGTATTGTTGCACCGGGGTCAGTGACACCATCACTGTCACATGTCCCGCTGCCACCCATGGAAGTGCCGCTGGCTGGGACCCGTGATGACATAGACTAATCTCGTGATGAGCTTCAACAGTAACCTTTTATCTTGGTTAAAAAAATGACGTCATGCCATTTTATGAAGATATAGCTGTATATAAATAGTACATGATGTAATTCGGTGGTGGTTTATTACATGTTTGCATCTCTTTTTTTTGAAGTCATATTAATATAATACAAGGATGCGAGCCCTGAAATAACTTGCAGTCTGAGTACATGTATAATGCTCATTCATCACTGCTTTTGAAATTGTTGCAGACAGTAAGAAGAAGGGTATATAGTGAAAACAATCATCATCATTACTGGTCTTGTTAGTCGATGTAAAACAAACTATTACCATCATAATTTGAAAGAAAAAACTGAAAAAGGTTGAAGAACCCAATCAAAAACCATTCTTATCATGAAAAAATAATTACGGCATTTATAAAGTTGTAGAAACGTGTCTGATAAAGGCTTTGCAAGTATAATTTTAATATGGTTTTAAAAGAACCCCAAATCTTGTTTCAAAGCCATTCATATCATAAGATGAGTGAAGTGTTCAAAAAGATGACCAAGGGCCTTTGCATACATGTATTTGACCTCACACGGGAAAACGACTAAATGACTAAATGACTATAAACGTTAGTCTTCGTCAGTCAGCCGTCCTTAGGTAGCGTTGGAGAAGAATTGCACCGGTTGGTATTTTAGCCGAACTTTAAATAGTACAAGGAAGGACACAAAATTAATGGTTAATCTTTCTTATCATCAGATAATTAGTGTTCAAAAAGATGTCAAAACTTGTCTTTGAAAGCCTTTGTATTATTATATTATTTTACCATGATTTTTAGAGCTTCTCTGTTCTCTTTTAAGCAACAATAATAGCAAAACAAAAACAGGAAAAACAATGATAAATCAGGATGTAGGATTGCAATTAATGAGAATGGGAAAAAAGCCTCTTGAGGTGTAAGTGCCCTTAACAAGTAACCTCTCAAATTTTCTTTAGCAATTTAAAATAAAAAAAAATTTAAAAAAAAAATTTCGAAGGTCACAAATTGGAAGTCATGTTAAAACGCTGGTTAGATGAAGTCTTCCTTGGTTAATAATCGGTAATAAGCATGGAGCAAATTCTTTCAATTGCAGGCCAGTTGTAGAATTTTCCATTCATTTTGATCTTGCCTCAGAATTCTCCCATTCCATCCCTTTTTTGTTCTGTTAATAGTTTTGTGAAGATGATTTCCAATCTGGAATGATTCTTTTCATTCTCATTACCTTGCTACATGTATGTATTCAACAGGATGCGAAGACAGAATACTTTTGCGTCTTATCCTATTGCCTTTTCCGTCTTTTTGTTTATTTGGCACTTCCTTTATCTGAATCACAAAATGGTCACCTCGTAATTTTATGTAAAGAACACATTAATGATTATCTTGACTATACCAGAATTTAAATAGTGTGTTTCTGTCGGGTAACCTTCACCAAGATGTAATCGTAAATAATCGTAAGTGTGTTTGTATATTCCAGCAACTGCTTCAAAGCTCGAATGAGAACACCAAGTGTACAGGTGAATATTGCGTGGTTGCCATTCCCGCATCATTTGTGTGGAGTTGTACATTGAAAAAGCATTCGTTCTCTGAACAGTTGAGGAATATTTACTTATCTAGTCGTGTTTGTGCTATGCGCTTACTGGTCCTGACATAAGACAAGGCTGTGTGAAAGGTAGATGGAAGTCATCTGGTCAAATCCAAGCAGTTTTTTTCTTAAATTTCCAAATGTTGCGAAACTTGAAAAACCAAGGCATTGTGATAAAATATTGGAGGGTGACACGAGAGTCAAAAAGGAATATTTCAGGACCTCGCTAGTCTCTGAGCTGTAAATTTGAAAACGGCAGCTTTCAATACAATACAATACTTCATTCTATGGGAAAGATTCTTTCTCTGCTCTGAAAGCATAATTAGTGTAAATAAATCCAAATTATTACCGACTCAGAGAAATGACGGTATTTAACAGAAATATTCCAACTTTTTCACTCGACTGATGAAAACATTGTGATAACCTAACTGTTATTGCTCGGTAATTGTTTGGAATCCCTAACATTTATATTGAAGGACTTTCTCCTCTGTCTCATTTCCATCAAAGAGTCTCATCATTATCTTCCAATCCATTTGGCCTTGTTTTGAAAGTGAGGCTCCTAGTATTTGATGGGGTTGGTCAGTAGGGAAGTAAATGTCGTTACTACTGATGACAACTTGCGTTTAAAATAACTTAAACAATACACCTTATTTAAATTGACAACCATTTCAAAATTCTTTTGTTTGCTTGCAAATCAGCCCTTGTTAAATGTACCTCGTCCAAGATTAAATATTCTTTTGAATTTTAAGTTTAAGATCGAGGCAACGAGGGCTAATTTGCAAAGCAAGCAAAAGAATGCTAAAATAGCGGCCATTTTGGAGTAAGGTGTACCGGTATATTGTTCATCAGGGTTTATCCTTCTTAATATGCAAAAGAGCCATTGTAAGATTATTCTTTTAAATATAAACATGACTCATTGTAATCTTGCCGTTAGACAGCTGGTAGTTGTATTATGTGAAATAAAGCTACTTAAGCAGTAATCTAGTGAGTGGTCCTGTCCATGACAGTTCTTTACATGTCGACAATTTTTTTACCCCTCGTGGTTAGTGCACTCGACTCCGGATTGAGTGGTCCGGGTTAGGGTCCTGGCCAGGGACATTGTGTTGTGTTCTTGGGCAAAACACTTTACTCTGACGGTGCCTCTCCCCACCCAGGTGTATAAATGGATACCGGCGAATTTAATGCGGGGGGTAACCCTGCGATGGACTAGCATCCCATCCAGTAACCAGGGATAAGCGTCGGCCTGATGGTCTAGGCTCTAGCAAACCAGTTTCAACACATGAAACTTTACTATTTTGAACTGTTTCGTGTAATGGTAAAGCGGATTCGTAGCCACATGTTAAGGTGGCTCTGAATCTGCTCAGACGTTTTTAAACTTTGCAGAGAGTTTTATCTTAGCCTGCTCGTTACTTTCCAGCAGTGAAAATTTGGGATTACTGAGTTCGGTTTTGAGATATAAGCGTATTAACGGGGTTAAGGTGTTTTTTGGTGGCCCTTTTGTCGCCATGGTGACCTACACGTCACATTGAGGGCGTGTTTTTAAGCAAAACACCTTTTCACGGTTTCCAACGTCATCTTGGTTGGGGAGCAAACGCGGCTTAAATTACAACGAATGTATGGGATTTTGGCCAAATTCAAACCTCTATAACTTCGCTGCAGGAAGGGCAGATTTCGAACATTTTAAAATTTTTTAGTCAATTTATTAATATCATTCACTCAACGGAAAATTAGATCATTGCACAAGGCACAACGTCTGAAAATTGAATATTAGAAATGTCCTCATTTCGCTTCAAATTTCGCCGGAATTTGCATAAGTTTGTTTATAAGGGTTTTTATTATATGGAGGAGAGTGTTTCACTGGGAACTTAACCCTTTTGTAGATTCCATACGCCACTTCATCCGGGACCCGAGTGGCGTATTTTCCGTATGTCACCTTTGTGAGTGTCGTATCGTTCAATGACGTCACGATTCCCCCTTTTTTTTTTTCCCGCCTTTTTTTATAAAGCCCAGCCGTATTTGTAAAACTTGACTGCTTTGAAACGCAATAAAATCGGAAAGTCTCCATATAATAAAAAGAACATTACACGTTGGCTCGAAGATATGAATTTTATGTTCGAGTGGCAAGAACAATATCTCACTCGTTCGCTTCGCTCACTCGTGAGATATTGTTCTTGCCACTCGAACATAAAATTCATATCTACTCGCCACCGTGTAATATCCTCTATATATGAAATTTACAAATTTCGTTTATGGTCATTATAGCTTGATTCTGATTTTCATACTTCACGACAATAATCTCAATCGCTATAAGTGCTTTTTGAGAGGTATTCTCGCTATCCACAATTGTCAGACCTTAATTTAAAGGATTTATAATGGTTCGAAGTCGGCAAAATAGGCCATTTCCGAGTTCATATGAGCCTCCTCTTCAAAGCGAGTCTAAGTGCGAAGCTTTTGTGATGGTAATTAGTTTTACTTTACATATGAATGAAAACATATTTGCATAACAAAAACTTTGCTCTCTTAGACTACTCTTTGAAGAGGAGGCAGACTTGGAAATGGTCTATTCCCACACATCATGATTGTAATTTGAATCTGGTTTGAGCCACCTTAAGGGGTGCAAGTGTAATGTGTCAATAACACTAGTGAGGAATTTAATATTCCATTACTGGAAGAACCCAAAGCCTCCAATAACTTTTATTACTGCTATTAAGCCTCACGACTAAAAACGTATCACTTAAGTATTGGCCAAAAAATTTACTTTATTTCATCCATTTAAATATCACTGGTGATCCTGGCAATCTGATTGGCTCTCAGCAATGCGATTTATTCACGAATCGCACTATTTGCTTGCTCTAAATCGCAAAAATTCCCCACCCAATGAGAAAGAAACACTAATACAAAACAACCAATCAGATTTCAAGGCTTGTTTAAGATAACCAATCAAATTGCAGGAAAACTGATGAAAGACAAAGAAAGCCATTGT
>NC_090885.1:17281601-17289101 GCF_036669925.1 Montipora capricornis | reverse complement strand
CCATTTAAACGCTGTTCACGGTAGAAAAAGATGCTACTACTGATAAAATGAAAATCCCTACCCGTAAAAATTTGAGAGTTTGAAGCTGTTTTGTCGGTCAACAGAGAGTCAACGTGAGTTCATGAAGAAAATTGCGGCAAGGAGTCAGTTATAAACTATCTATAACCAAAGAATCTAATTTTTCCTCCTTTGGCATCTCGGGAAATGGTTTTGGGGTACTTTATTTCCGCAAAAAAACTTCTTGTGTAGAAGAAAATTTCCCGTATACGGGAAACGCGAAAATACTTACTTTCACGTAGAAACGGCAAGCGGTATTCGCCCTTGTCACACGGTGGCCAAACCTCACCCCCATGGTTTCCACTGCGAGGCTTGGCGTGGTAAAACAAAGCTTTTTTGGTCTCCCGGGACAATATGGCCGCCGTGTGACAAGGGTGAATAGCGGTAGCCGGCAAACGTAGAAAAAGGCGGGAAAATCGTGGTCACGAGTTCACTTTCACGTAAACGTGATGCTAACCTGACATTTCCAGCTTTTCATGACAAGTCTTGCACAACAGTTATTATCCATGGGAATAAGAATGGTCTCTCGTGCATACCAAATCTTACTTTTAACCCTTTGATTACTATCTGGCAAAATACGTCCAGGTTTATCCACGGTCCCATCTACCCTTTGTGACGTCATCACTTTTAACGGTCGGGAACAGCTTTGTCCACTAACTTGTGCAGGGAGAAGAGATCTTTCAAACTATACCAGAATGAGCACAATTCAGTCAAGGAAACTGGAGAAACGGCCAAAAAAACCATGTAACACTGACCTGAAAATCTCTATGAAAAGCTTGCTCCATTACCCACCTACCTTTCTGAGCACCTAATTCTAAGATGATGACAGGTTTCTCAGAAACTCTTCCCAACAAAATAAAGCCTACCAAATGCCCAGTAAGTTGAAAAAAAAATGAAACAAGGAAAGCAAAAAGAGGGGGAAGGAGAGAAAGCGAAAAGTGAAAGTCGAAACTTTGCTTTCTGCGCATGCCCGAACTTTACAAGCGCTTATTTTGCACCTAGCTGAAAAGGCCGCGGAGTGTACAACCTGGAAACGGGTCTGTAGGGAGACTTAGCTCTTAAACAGCACGACAGTGACCAAAAAACCCCTCAACTAGCTTTAAAACGTGTTTTTCGGCCAAATCTCTAGTAGCCAAAGGGTTAAGAACTCGTGTAATAAAAAATATCTTCCAATGCGCTTACATAGACCTAGTATTGGAGTTGTAGGCTCCTGGTGTTGTTCCAGCGTTGGTCAAGCGCTGGCCCATGGTTGCCTTCCTTGATGCTGTAATACATTATCATATGACTCAGTTTGGGCTGAATTTAAGAAAACGACCAAACCTTTGAGTTTATAAAACATGTTTCGACAGAAACTTCAGTCGTCCTCAGTTAGTCAGAATACAAGGCGGTGCACGTGGAAGCTGAATTATAAAGATAAAATCTTACTTACTTACTTAGGCCCTTCGCCCCCTGCGGAACATAGGCCATCGATGAGTTTCCTCCACCGCACCCGGTTCTAGCTGGGCCGTCCTCAGTACCAAGTTCTGTCCAGCTCAGCCCAATGCCCTTCACCTCACACTCCAAATCTCTCCTCCAGCTGTTTCTAGGGCGCCCTCGTTTCCTCTTCCCCTGGGGATTTCATGAGAGAGCATTCCGCGTGGTGGTACTCGCTGGCTTCCGTAGAGTGTGGTCTATCCAGCCCCACTTCCTCCTTCTTACTTGTAGCGCAATTAGATCTTCTTCCGTCCATTCCCACAGCTGCTTGTTGGTTACCTTATCCTTCCAGCAAAAGCCAAGAATTCTTCTGAGACAGCTATTAACAAAACTCTGTACTCTACTTTGTATCCTCTTCGTTGTTCTCCAGGTTTCTGACCCGTAGAGCAGAACAGTCTTCACATTTGATCTAAATATGCGAAGTTTGGTTCTCACGGATAGCCGTCTTTCGATGCCCATATACCTTCTTCAACATGATAAACACTGCCCTAGCCTTTCCAATCCTTGTAAGTGCATCCTTGTCCGTACCTCCAAGTGTGTCTACAACACTCCCGAGATATGAAAACTCTTTGACATTCTCCAACGGTTGCCCCTCGACCACAACAGGTACCTCACTTGTGGTCAGTTAATCCTTTATATACTTTAGTCTTCAAATAAATAGAAAATGCTAATGTGAAAAATAGTAACAACGGAATGAAGTATAGCGTGAAAATGTGGGAATCAAGAAGATAGCTTTATACTTCAATCATTCTTCATTCTGGGTTCCAAATATTCAAACTAAAGATAAATGCTAAATTTGCATCACCCCAGTCAGGCGGGGTACCCCACCTTAAGCATTCACATGGAGAAAACTCACCCGACCTAAGCGGGTTACCCGGCCTGGCTGACCGGGTAAGTCGGTGAGGTACCCCACCTCTCATGTGAACACGATCAAGAAAAAAAGAGAGATCGAATGGAGAGCAGGGCCGTAGCCAGTATGAGGCAAACCGAGGCACTTGCCTCGGTCATTTTTTCGTGATTCGTTAAAATAGAGCGTAATTCCAGTGTTGTCTTCAAAATGTACTCGTCATAAACACCTAAAATATCTACCAAGAATATTTAACGATGGACATTGCCTCAGTCATAACTTTTTTCTGGCTACGGCCCTGGAGAGATTGGTTACCCCACCGAGGCGGGGTACCTCACCTACCCGGGGTCCCCCACCTCCATGAGAATGGGCATTTAGTACATGTGTGTTTCTTGGCATTGAAAAAAAAGCTGCTCGTTCATGAACAAGTTGTCATATGTTGGGCACGTGCAATAACAATCAAAGGGTAATCCGCAGATCGCTTTCAGTTCCTCTTCTTGAAACAGGTGAAAGTTTGAGAACAATTTCTTACAGAAGATATATTTTCCGTGTCCATCCTTAGTTAATTATACTGCTTGTGTCAGCTTAAGACATCAGACATAGAACTTAGTTTGATGCTACTCCGGTTTAAAGAAATTCGAATGTAGCTTACACTTAATTAAGTTACTTTTTCACGGATGAAGCTCTTGTTGTACCTGACGTTCCTAAAAAAAAAGCCTGCTTTGTGCAGCTGTAAAATGGTGCATGGAAATATTGAAACTGCTGCTCGCTGATTCGGTCGATCCTTTTGGGCTGATCGTTCGATCGATCGTAGGTGAATTGCTGTTTCAGCTGTTACGAACTTGTTTATTGCAATATACTGAAATTGTCACGTGAGTTACGCATGACTGGAATTAATCAAGACACTCGGGCACTTCTAGAAAAGAAGCTCACCTGGCTAACATAACTTCCAAAAAGCTTCATTCCTCGGTTTTCAACTTGAAGGTGCGTCAGTCTGCCAATTGCAAATGCCCCCCTTGGATAGGTGAGGGTAGTGCTTGTAGGAAAGGCAAGCGCGGGAAAATGAGCGAATAGGGTGGAAAGCGTTTTTTGTTTGTTTGTTTGCTTTTCTTGCTCGTCTCGACTGACTGGGAGCCTTGAACAAGCTACCTCAGCGGTCAGAATCCATGAGCAGTTTTCTTGAAAGACGTGATGATCAATCTGACAAGTTGAAAATGTCAGAGATCGTCTGGAATATATTAGCGGGCAAAATATCAATTGAATGAACTTCACTCACCCCTATCACGCAACATTTGCATGTTCTTTCGTGAACACCAAGAGAACATATTAAGATTGCAAAACCAGGGCCGTCTCTTTTGACCTCTCTTAGCTATAATTACCGAAAACTGTGCCTCCATAAATATGTTGGTTTTACTACTAGCGCATAGTCGCAAGTACTGCGTGCTTTAAAAAAAATGTAACCGGAAGCGTACAGGAAACCGGAACTTGACGATGAGCATAGGACTGTAAAATTGCATTATCTTACTGTTTTTCTGAACGCAAAAATTGCATCACGACAATTTGACTGAGAAGTCTATTCATATAGCAGAAAAGCCGGGAATTAAACCTGAATTGGCAAGTAAAAGAGACACGTGTTGACAGGCGCAGGCGAGTTCTTCCGACATCTACCAGAAGCATGCGTACATGGGTTCATTGAACACATGCTGCAGTCACTGTCGCCGCAGTCACGATAATTAGTTGTAGTCTGCTATGGCGGTCACAACATTGTTTTGTAAATCTGTGCCTGGAGCTCCGTGGTGGCTCATTAGCTGAAGAAAGATAAGTCATCTACAGATCTTGTTGCGGGTAACAGGCGATAGTTTCTTCAGAAAGTTAAAGGAAGAGATCAAACAAAGTTGGACATTTTGCCAATTTTTGGCTAGGCACGTACGTGCATACTATTGTGCGATGCGTTGTTTTGGTAAGCCAAAGCTTGTTTTTGTGCTTTTCGTAGAAAGATTATCTTTCAGGTCAGGGTGTTAATTTGATTACTAACGCCTAAATCTTCGGCATTTAATTTTTCGTCCAACCCTTGTCTGGTGTACAATTTTCTTCGTTGCCAACGACAAGTTTTACAAACACACATTTTGTGGAATTTGCACCCAGTCATTATTTACTATGATTTCAAATTCTCCTCCAAAACCTTCAAAACCTTGTCTGGAGTTGGTTGTTCTTAACTTTTAATGTTTTTTATGCTTGAAGTGTTGCTCATTATTTTGCATCTCGCCTGATATGATCTTGAATAGAGTTTTGTAATCAACAGTCGTAGATTGCGTTGCGAAATCGTCAGGTTTTCTATGCTTGTACAGCTAATATTTAGTGGTTTACAAAATGCAAATACCATCGCTCACTTATGGACCATTTGAAACTTTATCTCATGTCCACTATAAGCGACGTTTGGTAAATAAAAAGGATTTTAATCTTTCTTAGCTGAAAGATTCAGCGAGCACAGAAGTGCATGATAACGACCACTAACTAGACAACGTCAACAATGTTTGAGTTCCTTGGATTTTACTACATTCCTCTTATCTTGTATGTTACAGTTGCAACACATCTCTGTTGAATATGTCGCAACTTTTTGCTTATATTCTTGATCATTTTTCGTTGACATTACTGAATTCAGTTCCAGCACATAACATTTACGAGTACATATTTATGTGAATAAGCGGTTGTTAATTTTCCAGTATTTCTACGCGGGTGAATGGAGAATTAATACAAAGGCTATGACAAATAGTAGATCTTGAATTAGTTTGCCAGTGAAAAATTAAAAAAAAAAGTTTCTTTTTTTGTTAATAGGTTTAAAATTCCAGAAAGACTGGAACTGCAATCATGCATGCAGCAATGCAAATTGAGCAAAATTTCAGTTAATTTGTTCAAACTACCAGTGATTATTGTTTTTTGCTGCTTTCAAGTTAAAGAGCCATAAAAGACAGTCTTAATATTTTGGAAGATGCATGTCAGGATTGATTGCCCATAGTAGGACCTTGTGTCATTCAAAATATTATTGTTGATTGTTTTATCTTATCGCATTTAGTGAATTAGAATTGTTTTATGCTGCTCTGAAATCTGAATGAAAATAAAGTTATGTATATATGTATGTACAGAAGCATAAAATATTTTATTATTATTGTGAGAATATTATGGCCACATTCTGACCAGCCTGTGTATGCAGACGAATTTCCGAATACCTCAGGATTCACAGCCTACATTCTGACAATTTGAATTAATTCATGCCAAGCAGTATAGCACTGGACTAGTTTAATGGAACTTCAGCTTTTCTTGAATCTCCTATCAAAAATGGTATCTCCGTCTGAACTATCTGAACTTATAGTGAGACCAGAAAGTAATCTATGAGTACTATACATGACTGTACTTCTGTTTGAAGGTCTTTGGTTAATTTCCTGAGTATTCCCAGATCATTGTTGATAAAAACACTCAGGTTTTGAATCATTTGCAAATCATGGTGGACTTTTTATCTCCTTTACTTCCATTTTTTGTCTTCCAGTGTGTTTCCTCCTGTTATCTTTAGTGGTCTCAGTTTATGGAGAAAGCAGTAAGTTATTGAGTGTTTTACGTATTATCTGCAATAATATCGCAATTAATTATGAAATTAATTAAATTAATTAATTTAAAACCCATTGACTCCTAAACTGTCTGTAACTGGCCGCACGCAATGATCCCTGAATTACCTAAACCGGCCGTAACCTGCCGTGAAAATGCCGTCTTGATCTTGGGCCTCTACCCAGTCCCCCTTAGTAAATCTGTATTTTTTGTTATGGAGATTTAGTAGGATAATTGACCAATCATTTGTTGTCTTGTGAGCACATTTTGTAGGGTTATCCAAATGGAAAATCCTGGGAAAAGGTGACCAGCTTGAAAAGTTTGGGAGAGGGGTTAGTGAGTTCACGTTGAGGGGGGTGTTTTGCATCACTTTCTGCTACTGAAACACTTTTTTTTCACCTGGGCCCGGTTCCTCGAAAGCCGATTAACGCTAATCTTAGATTAAAAATTAACCAAGCAGTTTATTTCTCTACTCCCAAATGCTGTCCAACGCAGATTTTTGGCAGAACTTTACTTGAGAAGACGTCAATCTTGAAAAACAAAAATAAGCAAAAGACACTTTCACCAAAAAGTTGAAAACGTGAAACAAAAGTTTACGCTAATCCTGGATTAAGTTAATCGGCTTTTGAGGAACCGGGCCCTGGAGGCTTTTTAGGAGTACTGCTAAAAGCCTTCTTACAATAATAATAATAATTGTTGTTATTGTTGCCACTAACTTTTTGTCTCATTTAAACACCTTTAGAATTAGCATGTGGTCCAGATCATATCATCCTAAACAAGACAATGTCTATCTCTTCACCTGGGTATCCAGGTATGTCTTCAGCAGATGTGCATTGCAAGTGGAGAATTGAAAGTCCAAAAGGAAAATCAATAGTTGTGCGAGAAAACCACCTCGATTTTGGATCTGAGATTAAAGATGACTGCAGCAAAGGAATGCTGGAAATTTTTAATGGGTGCAGCGATAGGGAACGTTTTTTAGTTGAGAAGATTTGTTTTAGGATGCAGCCAAAGGAGTATCAAAGTATTCTTTGGGTTTCGTCTCGACCATGCATCATCATAAAGTTCTCTTCAGGAAGTGGAAGGGACACTAAATTAAGTTTAGCTGTTGAAGAGTCTGAAGGTAAGTTTGTGATTGCATTCAAATTTTATTTTAACAGAATGATGTACTTAACCCTGTAAGGCTCGAGGGGGCCCCCCATAATTTGACAAGTAAAATGATCTGGAGTTAGAGTAAAATCTGTAAGTGGGTAGCAGGATTTAATTAATTTTAAAGGGTTAAGGAAGAAAATAATTGAATGGTGTGTTCAGTCATTTATCTCTCATTCATCCCGTTTTTCGTGTCTTTATGCATAATATTTTTACACATGACTATTCTTGGGGGGGGGGGGGGGGGGTTGGTTCTTGAGATAATGTTTAGGCCTAAGGTAAGCATTGTTTTGAAGGTTTGGGTTTCAGCTATGGTACCCTTCACCCCCTACCCTGCCCCTTATTACTCACCTCTATTCTGTGGGGGGGGGGGGGGG
>NC_090885.1:17264101-17271601 GCF_036669925.1 Montipora capricornis | reverse complement strand
TTATATAATTCAGACCAAGGACATGTAAATAAAGCATTGACAACATTAATGGTTATTGACGTTACTCAAGACTGAAAAAAATTTGCAGTTTATTACATTTTTAAAAACGGTGGCTACATTGCGATAAAAATTGGCCTTGGGTTGCCTTTAGTTTCTGTTTCAACTGGTACACCATCGTGTCCGCCATGATCAAACAATCTACTCGCAACGCCGTTTTTATTCGGTACTGATTTGTTCTCCCCGACTCTACATCAATAGACCTTTTTCGCTTGTACATTTTGTTTTCCTGATACAAATCATGTGATAATACTCAGGAGATTTGGTCCTTTGTTTTGTTCATTAAAAAGAGTGCATGCAGACATATTCATGCTTGCAAGCACTCTTTTTAATGAGCAAAACAAACGACCAATCCACCTGAGTATTATCACATGATTTGTATTGGGAAAAAATGTACAAGCGAAAAAGGTCTATTGCTCCGTTTTTAAACGGCCAGTTCTCTACCTGGCTCCTGGATACATTGAATTCTTCTTACAACTATACTTAACAGCGAAGGCAGCTGTAATGTTAACTATTACTAGTATTGTAATGAGGCGTTAAACTATATCCTCAATAATGAGGTCCTGCGATAACAGAAATTAACATCACAGAAAACAGAATTGAGAAAAAGAAATCTGCCTTGATAAGCTTCAACTTGAAAAAGAAATGACAGAGAGGTGTAATACGTCAATAAATGCGTACCGCGATTTTATATCTAACGATACACCTAACAGATAATGGGTATCGCGAAAAGAAAAAAAAACACTTGCAAGGGGGCACCCGGATTTGAACCAGGGACCTCTCGATCTGCAGTCGAATGCTCTACCACTGAGCTATACCCCCCTTGCACGTGATAGCTCGGAAATTAAAAGTTTAAGTAATGGTCCGGCTAAGAAGCAGGCAGCCCAGCGGCAAAAGTACTTAGAAGCTGCTGCTCCAATCGAGGCATCTGATTGGCTAATATCGGAAAATGTCGAAAAAAGATGAGAAAAAAATGAAAAAAAAGCCTTTTTTGGATTTCTTCTTCCCATGCCCTTGATCTCTGTCTCTCGGCCAAATTTGGGCATTGTTCTATGCGCCATTCGCCAATCGGCAAATGGCGCATAGAATCTTGACGATATTTACAAACATAGTTTTTGAAGGCATAATGATTTGTTCTACGAAACAGAATCTAATTTTTTAGACGGCAAGTCGATTACATTTTTCATTGAAATTCAAATTTCGCGCTTTTAGCTGCTTACACCAATGGGAACAGCCGAACTTAATTTGATTAAAAATGTTGGCACATTTTAACTAACCGACGCTATTGCCGCGGGCTATTGTTTTTCTGCCTGCTTCTTAGCCGGACCATTACTTAAAAACGTCTCGCGCGTGTTTCACCCGCTATCCTTTCACCATGGAGACAATACCACCTACCATTTCCGGGCTCAGCCTTTGAAATCTGCCTTGAGCTTCCGAGTTTCGGCAACTCGGAGGAAAAAAAATCGATATCATTCTTTAGAAACGGAAGTAATTTATCCGTACTAATTTGTTTCCGGTTGTGATTCATCCGTCTCGTTTTTGAAAACCAAGGACTTGTTTGCCCAACAAAATTGACATTACCTGTTCTTTTTAGACATGCAAAACACGTGAAAGATGAGAACAATTTCCTTCTCAGACTGAAATTTGAACAACATCCTCGCCGACTCGCTGCTCGAGAATTTTTTTTTAGTCAAAGTTCAAGAGATCTTCAGTTTTAATTAGTAATATTATACTTTTCCAAATGGTCTTGATAGCATAAGTGTTACAATTATTTTTAAAAATACAGCCACATTTTTGTTTTTTTTTCCACAAGGGGAGAAAAAGAAAGGAAAGGACAACAACAACAAAAAAAAAAACAAAACAAAAAAAAGAACAGAAAGAAAACCGACTAGCGAAAGGGTGTCTTTTTGCTGCGGAGCGAGCAAAGCGAGCGAGCAGCAATGTAATCTGGATTATTTCGTTTAACCAGAATGCATTGTATGTAACCAGAATGCACTGCGCTACGAATAACCTAAAATTAATTAACAATCCTGACAGCATCGATTTCATTGTTTGGCGCAGTTACGCCTCCTTCCGGAAAGTGATATCTTTGTAGAGGTTCTTCAGTTAAATAATTCGTACAGATTCCATCGCTTTCCATCGGCGTCGAATTCTAGAATCATAACAAGAACTGTGGTGAAATTTTCTTTAATCAAACTTT
Source organism: Montipora capricornis (assembly GCF_036669925.1). Classification (NCBI taxonomy): domain Eukaryota; kingdom Metazoa; phylum Cnidaria; class Anthozoa; order Scleractinia; family Acroporidae; genus Montipora; species Montipora capricornis. The sequence continues at coordinate 17,269,344 of NC_090885.1, read as the reverse complement.
TAGAATGATTAGAAAAACTTCTGTTCATGCAATCGAAACTGACTTAAGTTGAGAGATCCATAGCACTTTTTGTTTGTCCCTCTAAAGTTTACATAAGCATTGTTTTTATTTTCTTGGGACCATTATAAGTCCTAAGAGAAACTGGAAACAATGCTTATGCAAAATTTTAGAGGGACAAACAAAGAGTATTATGTTATTTTTGATAGTGGCGAAGGTCTGCTTATTTCGAAAAATGGATCTTTTGACATGTTTTAAGTCGAGAGAAAACAATCAAATTGCTGAGCTACATGTTACTTTTGACACGGGTACAAAGCCCTGCATTGAAACGTTCGGGACGTTTGGGAAACGCTTCCCAGGCAAACCTCCCCGATTTCGAGACTTTTGGGAACACCCTATTCGTCCTGCACTTTCCATAACAACCTCTGTAAAACCAAACTACTGAATGCAAGCCGCTGACAATTTTTTTTTGGTGCTCGTGCTTTGCCGAAGCAAAAACTTTCCTTCATTAGTTTTTCATTAGTTTACAGTCTTTTTTTTTTTTGGAGATAATCCAAACCTAAAGCAAACTTCACCCATTAATATAATATAATATTACTGCGATTTTCTCAATTCCTGGGAATCTCATCTCAAAACGCTCTTAAGCGCCAAGCTGCGTCTTGGCTTCCAGCAATCAAATTTCCGAACATAGCCGAAAAGATCGACTGCGCCTCCGGAAAGTGATATCCTTTTAGAGGTTCTTCAGTAAAATGATTCGTCCATCGGAGTCGAGTTCGAATGTACGCTTGTAACGTGGAAGCCAAAGATTCTGATTGGTAGGCTATGTCACGAATCAATTGATTTCGGCATCCGTGGTTTCGAGTCAGCTCTCGGCTCGGCGTCAAAATGCAGTTTGCCAGTGGGCACTTGAAGATGAGATTCCGCAGAATCATGAAAATCGGCGTTATTTCGGGTAATAAGTTTCATGCCAGACATACTTCGTTTTCATCTTCTTTGGGCAGGAGATAAACGGAATCATTTAACAGGAATAATGATTGGTTCAACTTGTGGAATCATCTTTGTCGTACTTTGTGCGTTGGCTGTGGTTCACACCAGAAAGCATCGCTTCCAACTTGCACAGAGCCGGCGATCAGAAGCGGCCAGCACTGTCTCGTTTGATGTCCACCAAGCGAATGCTCCTCCTTCGTATGAAACAGGTATGACCGGTTTGACGATAACACTTCATCATCGTAATCACTATCATGCATGATCGACATCGCCAGGAATGGACTTGGGACCTTTAGATCTGAGGACGAGTACGAGTTTCCGTTCTGAGCACGCGCGCTTCGGAAAATGTCGGCCTCCAAACCTTATGCGCATGCTCAGTACAGAAATCTCGTGCTCGTAGTCGTGCTCGTCCTCCCATCTAAAATTCCCTCGTAAAGAAACGACTACGGCGACTGCAACGCCAGAAACAATAATGCTATTGGTTAAAAGAAGAAAAACTAATCGTGCTGCACTTGCAACGCGCATTTTTGCTCATCTTTTTGCGGTACATTGTATGGCAGCGACGTGAAATCACCAAACTGATTTGAGGTTTTGACCACAACGTGAACGTACAAATGTGGACATTTCATTTCATTCCAGTCGTTTTCACTGTCCACACGTATCCGGATACACTCTATTGCCCGTGCTTTTGACAAAGATTTTGCTTGTTGAGCATACGCAAAATCGTGTCTTGGCGCCATTTTCTCTGTTTTGTTAACGAGTTGCACGTGAGAGTCTTTCAAGGTCAAAGGTCACCCGGGAAAGACTGGATCCGATAGTGTTGCGTCAGCGTATTCGAAAATTTGTGGAAACGGACGTCCCTACTTATCCGAATTCCTAGCGTATTAAAAAAAATCCACTTTGGAAAATTTCCGGTTCGCCGGATATGTGGGGACACAAGCCGTATTCGAAAAAAAAATTGCACATACAATGATTTCCGGATAAGTGTAAACAGGGCCTGAAACCGCTCATATCAAGTTAGTTTTGGGATTACTTCGCCCGTATTCACTTACGACATGAACGAGCTGGACTAATCGCGAAGAACTTACGATGGTGCAAAGTTATATTTTGAGGTGACGTTTTCGTTGACGTCGCCGTCATAGATCTTGAAGTCCCGTGTAGGGAAGATACCTGTTTACAAACATCGCTTTTGTTATTCAAATGTGCCAGCCACAGGAACAAAAGACCCTTTGTTTCGACAGCCAATGAGGCTCTGGGTGGCTCATTAATGACAACAGGTGAAGTCAGCGATATCGTCGCTTTAAGGGGTTTCAGAATCGACATATTTTGTCTTGGATGCTCCAAATGAATTTGCCAAAATGAGCAGGAGTCGCCATATTACACGCGTTGTTGTAGTTCTTGTGTTTGACATTGGTTTTATCCTTTGCAGTCATGGCTTCCCCAGATCTGTTCCCTTCCAATGCCCGCCAGCAGGCACGAGGCTATGCTGGTGTGCCTCATCTACATCGCGAAATCAGTCACTTGCTGGGGGACCCTGACTCCGACGATGAAGAACTCCCACCCTACCCGGGACTACCTACCAGGGATGGGGTGGTGGAATTTTGTTTTGGAGATCCATCGAGGGAGAGGAGGTCAAACTCCAAAGAACGTCAAATATCTGAATCAGAGCAGCCCTCGTGCCAGATTTCAGCGGTTTGGTATCGCCGCTTACCTTCCCCCAATGTTCGGGAACTTGAGACGAATTTAGATAACAACGGAACTTCTTTTACCCTCTCCGGGCAAAATTCAAAGGATTCACCGAGACCTAATTTGGAGAGAATGGATACTAGCAGCAGCTTTGGGACAGATGTATGATAATTTACGATAATATACTCATCATTTTCTATGAGCCTGAGTATAATATGAATAATGAAGCTCGAAGATGGTATTACCCGACGAAGCCAAAGGCTGACTCGGATACTCGGATAATTATTCTTGTCAAACGAAACCCAAATTCAGTAATAATTTTATTATAGACCGAATGCATAAATGGCGTCCAAAAAAGTAATATTTTGTTTATGTGCTAATTAGACTCACTAGCCTCGCTCTCAAGCAACATTTCTTTTGTATTTTGTACATGCAAACGAGGCTAGTGAGTCTAATTAGCACATAAACAAAAGAATATTTTTTTGGCCGCCCTTTATGCATTCGGTCTATAGAACGTTTTCAACCAACCTCGAGAGAGACCAATAACAATAAAGAAAAGTACGACTTCTGGTGGACGAACAAAAGAAGCTAAGGAGAGATCTTTTGTTTTCGTCCACCAACATGGCGGCGATGACGTCACGTGAAACCCTTCTGTTCATTCAAAATATTTTTGGAGCTCAAAGAAAGACAGTGTGTTTAAACGCGTTCTCAGCTGCACGTAATTGGAAGATTTAGCATAGTGTTTACGTAAAACGGCAACCTGAAGAATACTGTTTCTTATCTATAAAAGCTGCAGGAGTGGTTGGTATTTAAATTCTCTTCACAATTTCATTGAATGTCATTCAGCCAGGTATTGAGACTGAAAATTATTATCAGCTTAATTGAGAGGTGTAATCTTGATATAACACCAAATTCTCATGACTACCCATAAAGAACTCTATTGTACAAGTTGGGAGAATGAACGTTTCCATCGTGACAAATTAAGCCTGACATTTGCCGGCGTAAATGCGATGCTGAATCCCTCGGACCTTACGTGCCGTATCGTTATTCGTCCAATAGTTTTTAATCGTTATGACCTCTGTGACGTCTTGTGACTGATGCGCTCGAAGACTATTTTTGAATGAATAGCAACTATTCCCAAACATACTCATATAGTAGCCCTTCTTTTGTTTCTCGCGTGGATTGAGGGACGTGGCATAGAAAGCAATTAATATTTTATCGATCAAATCAGATTCAAGAATTTATGAACTCTATTAGTTGAACATGTATTAATTAATTTAAGTTATCTGAAAAGATTTATTTTTAGTTAAGTTACAATCCATGTATTTAGCACGCGTTCTGTTCAGTGAGGCTTTGTGTTTGTGAGACCGTTTTGTGGATCATTGCTCCGACAACGAGGAAGTATATAATAGTTGTTCCAGCTGCTCGCAAACAAGTACGTGTGACAAGTAGTGGGATTATTTTTTATCACGGTATTCAGAAGACGATCCAAATCTTAATGTTACACCAAACTGACTTAAATTTTAAACTTGTATTTGGATAACAAGTGGTTTACAGGACGGAAAATTTCTGCGTTGCTGCCTTAATCGTTTCAAACTGGAATCCGTCCCAGGCCAGTTGAGTTCAGTCATATTATACCACAGTCATTCACTGTGCAACATTCTACGGAAGAGACTTGTTTGCCGAATCCTGTCCCAATCCCCCGCAGCCCGTCTCTATTTTGGGGCCCTTCTACGGTTCCCAAAGGTGCACGGGATGTGTTCCTTGAAAGCCACAGTTCGACTCCTGTTGAAAACACAAACAAAAATCTTTTCATTCAAGTCTTTCCTTCTATTTATTCTTTAAGTCATGTATTGATTACATAAAATATGTCACGTCTAGGGTTTACTAGTTCCTACTTCACGTCTTAAAATGTCGTGAGTAGCCAAAAAATTAAAATCTATTCTGGTTTAATGTTATAATTGTCCTGGTACGGGATTGTAGCTCTGAGTCAGTAAGAAGAAGCACAGTAAGTTGAACGCAGAAATCTTAGCCTTATGAACTTTACAGCGAAGACGTTTCAGGAATATTAATTAAGTTTCTCCGTTGTAAAAAAAAAAAAAAAAAAAGAAAAAACGAATTTATTTGTCTAAAGAACTTTCGTTGAGTGAAAAATGCTTCCCAATCCATTTTCATTTCTTTCTTTCTTTTCTTCTTTTCTTCTCTCTGTCCTATTCTTCCAGTCGCTTTGTTCCACTCCTGTCTTTTGTGTTTACAAACGTTGAAAACCTTAAAGGAGCACTGTCATGAGCTGCGCATGCTCGAGTTTGTTTGCTCTCGAGCTCACGGAAAATTCTAGCCGCCGTCATGGATTCACGCGTGAGTCACGTATATTCACCAAAGTTTCTCCTTTGTCGACCATGGCCCTCCCCAGTTGACACCATTTTGAATTTGTCGATTCAACTTGAAAAAAGTTAACCTAACACTTTTCAAGTTTTCATAAGACGCTAGCGCATGCGCTTCTCGTGACACTTTCCCTTTAACACCACCTATTTTTGAGATTCATCTGTGTGTTTTTTTTTTGGTCTTCAAAG
>NC_090885.1:17251601-17256601 GCF_036669925.1 Montipora capricornis | reverse complement strand
GGAAGCCAAAACACAGTTTGGCGATTAGTGCTTGAGGGCGAGATTACAAAGAACTATGAAAATCGCAGAAAAAGAGGAAAATAGTAGCGCTGGAGGTGCGACCCGCATTTCAACATGAAATCACCAAATTTGAGGCTTTGATGATAACTTGAGCGCACACAAATTTGTCAGGTAAAGACTTTCATATACCGGACTGAAATAGCGGCTGACAAAAGAACGAAGATTTTATTCCGATTATGCCTTGCTAATTAGGTATTGTTATGTTCGTTTTGTCCTTTTGTTTTATGGATATTAATTATTTTGGATCCGGTAAATGAAAGACCAGCCAATTTATCTTCATTCTCTATTTTTACCGTAAGGCCACTCGTATCCATTCTATTTTTAGGATACTTCGCTCGACGTAAACAAGATGGAATAATCGTGGAAGACTTGCGACAGAGCAAAAGTTATCTTTGAGGGGACGTGACGTTTTCGTCGACGTCGCCGATCTACCACACAACGTCGACGAAGACGTCACCTCACTGATATATCTTTGCGCTTTCCTAAGTTTTTCGCGATGATTCCATCCTGTTCACGTCTTACAATGTGGATACTAAAAATAACTTGCCACTTGCGGCTTCATAGCAAACATGGAGAATGAAAGCCCCCGGGGGGAATCCCATATAAAAAGGGGAGGGATGATTGTCAAAAGTTTTAAATTAAACCCCTAAAGGAGACCAATTTGGGCGTGGCCCAGGCTGCTTTTTTGACCCCTAAAAGAGACGGTCCCGCACGAGCATGCGCTAAAATACCTGCCGCACTTGCTGCACGATAGTTTTTCCTCTTTTAACCAATGATATTGTGGCGTTGAAGTTGCCGTCGTCGTTTTTTAAACTCCCTAGTACCGATTGATCCGCGTTAAAGCAACGGAAGAGAATAGAAAATTAACCCTCGTGTGCCTATGTTCTCCATAAAACGTGAGGCACCCTGCCTTCAGCCTTCATACATTACTTTTGATTTTACTGATCATGGCTGTGTAAGGCTTGCGCGATGAATGCTCCCGGTTAGGCAGCGTTTACACGAACACGATTTCATTTGTAACCGCTTCGATTTCGATGCGGTTACACCTTCCGTTTACACGACACCGATCGAGACCGTTATCGAAACCGCGTCGATTTGAAACCGCTACCAAAAGTGGAGCGTTTTCAAAACGATGCGGTTTCATCTGTCGTGTAAACAGCTAAACCGCATCGGTTTGAATACGGTTACTATTTTGGCGGGAAATTTGCATTGTTCAATTCAAAATAGTGAATTTAGCACGTAGTGCAGCGCTCACTTATACCATTACGACTTGGATTTTCTGGCGAAAAGGGTTCCATGCATGTAAACACTTCCAAACGGCATCGATTTTGCCGCGGTTTCGAAGTCATGGAACCGTATCGATGTGAAACCGTGTTCGTGTAAACGCTGCCTTAAGTGTACACTTAAATGCTCATGATCGATCATGATATCGTCTTAGACTTCTCAACATGACAATGTTATTGTTCAAACTTTTTCCTCGGGCAATAAAGTAAAACTGGAATTTTTTTAAATGTGATATTCCGTTCCGTTGAATAAACAGCGGTTGACATCATTCAGCCTCGGAAATTACAAATGTCATTTGCACGAACTGACTTATCCTTGATTTCTGTAAATGAGCTGTGACCTTCATGTTCGAGCAGTATACATCTTTGGTAAGAGACGAAGATTTAGCTACTTGTTTTTATCGTATTTTGTCGCTTAGTGACTCCGGTCCACTAGTTGGTCGTCTCCAGCAATCGACCGGCTTGTCGTGTAACGTTGTACAATTCTAAAGAGCTACGGATGTACCCTCTCTTAGGTTTCCTGTGCTTCAACTCGAAATGGCCGGTTAGCATTCCATTGGTTGGCGTGCATTATCTTCTCGCTCCTCAGTAGCCTTACGCTTTCGATGTTTACAGATCAGACATACCGTGATAGCAATTACCAATAGAGCGACGATGGGAATCACAACGCCGATGACCACAACAGGAATGATAACTTTCTGAAGAGCATGCGCGGTGCTGGACTTTTCTGCAAATCAGATATGGTAGCTTAGAACAATATTCCATTTTACAGTTGTGCTTAGCTACCTGGCCTATGAATGAAAGTGAGGCTGGAGTTGACCTTGTTTTGATAGAAACCGCACTGCTTTTCTTATGTAAATTCTTTCTAATTAGCGTAATAACAACATCATTAACATAAGAAAAGGAGGGAGGTCTGTATCATAACAAGGTCAACACCAGCCTCACTTTCATTTAAAGGCCAGGTAACTAAGCACACAACTGTAAATAGGTCTATTCGCTGCTTTCACAAATCTCGTTATGCAGTTCATTTTGGGGGGTTATTTGCATTAAACCAATGCATATCCAGTTCACTGAAGAATGATACAGTCCCAAGAGTAAATAACTTGTATTGTTTTTATGTAAAGAACACCCCTCAAAACGTATTGCATTATGGGATAGGGAAAATGGTCTATTCGCTATTTTCACTTATTATAGTGGAATTCTTTTTTCTTTGTCCATTTTAACTTTAAAAGAAATAACACTTAAAACACTTAACGTTTCGAATATGTCAATATTAATCATCAGAAGTAACCGGTTGAGGAAAAAATCCATATCTTTTTACTATTTAAGTATGAGTTTTTTCCTCAACAGTTACTTCTGATGACGAATTTTAACACATTCGAAACGTTAAGTGTTTTAAATTATGATTTCTCATGTTTTTCACCGCTGTTTGCGTGTTTTCTCACTTATTATTATACTCAACAGAATATCGCGTTTCTGATTGGTCAACAAGTAATGCATACATAGGTTATAGAGTGCAATACGGAAGTTGCTATGGAAACAAAGCGATGGAGTGATTTTGTTGAGTATATAATAAATAAAAAGATCGTATGAACTTGCTTGTATATTTCGTGATTTATGGTCACTCGAGATGTTTTGAAAGTTTTCAAATTGCACTCGCCGAATTTTGAGAACTTTCAAAACATCACTCGTGCACACAAATCATAAATCACGAAATGCGTGATGGGATGGGAGGAATAGCGAATCAGGCTTTATTTTTCTCGGTTAACACGTTAAAGCTTAAACAGCAGAGTACTCTAGTTTACAGTTTACCAGTTTAGCCAGTTTACCAGTTTCAGCACTTGGACTCCTTCAATTTGACTACTGTCTGTTTTGCTGTTATGTGGTCTCATTGATCAGTAGTCCATTCAGAACATTACGCCAAGCCGACCACATGGCTGAAGGAAAGGCCAGACCACAACACCGTGAACTACATGCCCTACTCTTTTCGACTGCTGTGTGGGCTCTTTAACGTCCCACAGAGTTTATGAACATTGAAGGGTTGTGAGACGGGGGCTACAGTTTTTAGTCCTTATCCGAGAATGGTTTGCGTGTGACGTCATGGTGGCCATGTTGGATGGCAAGAACAATAGTATGTTCCTCCGTCAACTTTATTATTGCGCAGTCTGCGAAAAGAAATTGTATTGTATTGCCATCTAATATGGCCGCCGTGTCACGTGGGTGCAAACCAAGAATGGAATATTTTCAATAGATCGGTCATCCTGATGACTGAATGTGAATCCTGAATGTGAATCACAATTATTCCTTAGAACAGCACGTAGATTTTAAGAAAGAAACCAATCAGCAGTCCAGAGTCCAGAAAAAATCTGGAATCCGTCTCTATGGATTCGATTGGCTCCATGAACTGAAATCTGGTGTTCTAACGAATTTGGATCCCCCTAAATTTGGACCCCCCCCCCCCCCCCCCATATTACAGCTTACTTATTTAATTGTTTATCGATACAGAGTTAGATTTTGGATCGGGGAAACTTGAGGAAAAGACTTAGATCAGTTTATTTGTCGTTTAAAAGCATTCACGGCGGCATTTCGTATGAAAGTAGGTGCGACTTTAACTCAACGCACAACGCACTTGGAATTCATAGAATTGTCGTATTATCTTTGTAATAAGGGAAAAAAAGCAAAGTCAGACTTAAGCTTCAGTTAATGTTGTTGAAAGCACGCGTTGTGGCTTTTTCGTAAAGCGTTGCTTTTTCTTCCATTTGATAGTTTGAATGGGCGGCGCTTCCACAAAGTAGGTTCCACTTTTTGAAGTAACACCTCTTGGTTGGAAGACGCGTTCTTAGAAGTTTACTTGATTACAAAGCTTCAGAAGATTTTTCCTTTTTTATAACCAAACTTGTCAAGTCATGAATTCTCGTATTAATTTTCAATAAGGAGAAAAGGCGAAGTTAGACTTGAGTTTCAGTAAAAGTTGTTTAAAGAACGCCTTCCGGCATTTAGTAAAGTAGATGCAAATTTTAACTCTTGTCTTTGAAAGCAATATTTTCATTTTGCCTTTTTTGCAAGAGAAAAAACAATATGCACTGAACAGGCTTCCCACAATAATTTTTGTCCTTTATGTGATAAACTCGTAATCGCAATGTGCCCTCGTGCAATTAAGGATTAATTTCCCTTGCTTTTTTAAAGTTTTCTAAATCCTTAATCGACCTCGGGCCCATTCGATTACATATACTAATCAAAAAGAACGCTTAACGCAAAAGAACCCTTATTTTCAGGGGGTCCAAATCCGCGGGGGAGGGGGGGGAGTCCAAATCCGCTATGACACCAGAATAATCCAGATTATTGTGGGCGCCTCAATACAAGGCCGTTCAGTTTTTAAAGCCCTATTAAACTAATCCGTGATCGCTGGAAAGTTAAATCACAGGGAAGGAAAGAAAGCGTTTCCACCGTCAGAATTTTAGCATTCCATTTGCACTTCAACTTTTGTTCTCCTTCAGCTTGTAAAGGCTTCTTTGCTGTCTAAATTCAGACATAATCTCGGATAAGTGTTAATCGACTTTTTGAACAACTGGGCCTAGATTAAGAGCGTAGGGAATTTAACAGTTCCCTGGATTACCTTAATTAAGGCTCAAAAACTGAAAAGAAAGCAATCATGTC
>NC_090885.1:17236601-17246601 GCF_036669925.1 Montipora capricornis | reverse complement strand
TTGCCAATGTCCATCCTCCCGGTTACCGCTATATCAAATACACACTGAAGAGACCGCTCGCATATCGTCAACGCTCTCTTCCTTAAGCCATCCTTCATCTTATTCAGAACAGGGTGGTAAGCTTCCATGAACGTCGGAACGTAACCAGAGACGAAATAATCACCGTAGTTTTCTTCGGGACCATACGTAAAGAGGAACTCATTTCTTGATACTGTCCCTGGCAAAAATAACAAACAGAATAAATATTTAAGTGTTTACCCTTAAGGGGATGGATTTTGCTTGGCGCGAATAGAACCGTGATAATCAGCGTTTGCCGTGTAGTGTCGAGAACTGCTGAAGATGAACTTGAGCTACTACTAAACTACTTAAGTATCACCCAACTAGTGGACTAATGCAAATCCTGCATTTTAATTGGTTACGCTGCTAGATGACTATTAGTAATAGTCCTCGAGTACCGAAAAGCGTGGCGCTTTGAATCGTTTTATTCCCAAGTAAATATTTCTTCAACTTTCATTTGCTAACTTTATTATTGCCTTTTCTGTCTGACTAGTTGGGTGATACTAAAACAATTAGACCCTTCGCCCTCAAGAGCCACGGGTCAATAGTCCATTCGGCTTCGCCTCATGGTCTATTGACCCGTAGCCCTTGCGGGCTACTGGTCTGATTGTTAAATATTAAAGGAGAGTATCAAGGTATTGCGCATGTTCTAGCCGTAACGAGTGTCATCATTTATGAGCCAATCGGAAGTGACGTTATAATTCGAGCGGGAAATTTTACACGTACGCGTAAAATTTCTCTATGGCAGCATTAAACAATCACTAATTAGCTAAGGGCGGTCGAATGCGCAGATGACTGAACGAGAGCTTACATTCTAATTCAGTGCGTTCCAGCGAAGGTAAAACACTTTTCCACTTGAATTCCCTGAAGGCAGACAGTGGAAAGTACATTTTTCACGCGTACATGTAAATTCCTCTTACGAGTATTAATTATAATGTCGCTTCAGATTGGCTTACGGCTAGAACATGCGCAATACCGAAAGAACCTCAATAAAACGAGTACCATTTCCTGCGCTGCTTTTCTTCCAATCTATCCAAGCATGACTGATAACCCACGATGACGGCAATCTGCAGTCTTAGCAAAACCGTGGTACAATATTTCGGACCAGGTCTTTTTTTAAAAACAAATTTTCTTAGATTTCAGTGTCCGTCCTAACAAAATAATGGCTGCGACTAAAATGGCGAGACCCTTTATGACAAACACATAACAAACAACTCAAGAAAATGAAAGTATTGCGTTCTAAGTATATCGTTTGTAGCGTTAAGTACTAATCTGTACCATCATTTAAACCTAAGCACTTGCTCGAGGATGGTTATTAATGACCGTCGAGAGCGACATTTTATATACATGATGCATCTTCACCTCGCCAGGTTAACGATATGTTATGTATTTGTCATAAAAAAGTCCCACCTGACTTTGGCGGATGCATTCTTGTCGCACCAGACAAATAATTCTCATGCGCCTAAGAAACCGCGCCTTTTACTTCATCTGCTCGTTTCAGCCCTCTTAACCAAAAGGTCATCTCGGAAAATGATTACTTACATTGCTGACCGAAGTGATGATGTACTTGAGACATGTTGGAAGCCGTACTAAGAAATTTACCATTAGGAAGAAGGTATTCCTTATCAGTGTTGTCATTCCAATAACCAAGTAGCCCTCTTGTTTTCTCTGAAGAAGAACGAAACTTGCAATTGTTAAAAGGCTTTCCAAGGATCCAGGAGGGTCTGTTTTTCATCTTTTACAACCAGGCGCAAGCGACTGTGGTACGGCTGACCTTTAACCACAGGGTGATCGCGCAGACATTTGAATATTAAACTAAACAATAATAACTACTAAGCTCTCATTCTGAATTAGTGAATGTCACTATGCCGTTTAGTCGGCAATTGGTGATTCTCAAACGATTGCTCTGAAGCTCAAACCCCAGTACATAAGTACTTAGGCAAATCACAACCGATCCGGACAATCGAATGGACCAATTGCAATCACAACGCAAAAGAAATACAGGCAGCTGGTGCCCAAGGCGGGAAAGCACTTGCAAGCAAATTACAATTGTTCTAAACAGAGTTAACTGAATAGAGTGTAATGTGAAGTTCCCACGGCCTGCTCCCGTCTGACCTTGTAGCTCAGTCGGTAGAGCGGCGGAGATCTAACCCGAAGGTCGTGGGTTCAATTCCCACCCTGGTCAGAGTTTTTCTCTGTCCTTGTGTGGGCCCATTTCCATCAGTAGGGCTAACGCTCACATGGTTCATATGGGATTGAAATCTAGCACTTCACATTACACTCTATTCAGTTAACTCTGTTTAAAATATAAGTGCTACACGGCCAACGTTTGTATAAAACGTAACCTTTCCTTTTACAATTGTACTAGTTTGCTTTCATCGCTGTGATTGGCCAAGCGTTTGTAGCGCGAGATTTTTTAGCCAATAACAAGGCAGGCAAATTCTAAAATACCTTTAAACTCTACTGGAATGGTGAGAGCGAGCTGAAGCACGGCAGCGTTTTCTACATAGACAGTAATTCCACAGTCAAAGGCTATAACGAGTCGCAGATGGTCTCCCCGCGAACTGTTCCTTATGGAAACACCTCTTGATTGTAGATCATGATGGAAGTCGATGGCTCTTTGCTTTCCATCGATGAGTAAGACAAATGAATTTGACGTATCCCTGTGAACCTACAAAAACCAAAGTAAGATGATGTTTCGAAAATGATCCGTTACTTCTGTTATTTATTTATTCATTTTATTATTTTTTCAGTTTTTTTTCAAAATTACCGGTAAGATAGTAAAATGAAATATGGTATATGTTATAAGGAAAAAAAAAACAATCGTCACCTTAATGCCTTCATCACTTCGAACAGGAAAATATTAGGATTTCGGTCAGTCGAACCACCATTCCATATTTTTGTCTTTTGTCTATCATTCAAGCGAGACTCGCTTCCAGACCCTCACTTCCTTCCTGACAACGAGGTTACGTAACTAAGTAACTAGTCTGGTAATCGTTACTCACTTGTATTGTGCTACTGTCTCTCTGCGCCATTGCAAATGCCGTGAAAACCGTAGCAGGTGATTTCACGCCTTGTCCGCCTTTAAGTGGTTGCATCCTCCCTTGAAGAAGGAACTCAGAGTTGCTGGCATGGAGAATCGTATAGTCGCCATAGCCATTGAATGTGTACTCGAAGCTATCGAAAGTAAAGAAATGGGGATCTCCAAACGTAGCACCTGCCGAAATTCAACAAGTTCAGATCATATCATTTTTCCAAAGAGATGTATCAAGATTCCTGACACATAACATTTAAAAGATTGTTCTTGTTTCCTAAGACAATGACAGGTCTCTGACCAGTGTGGTTGCTGCGTTAGGCGAGAATCCTATGGCTTTCTCTCATCCTTTACAGTACGAGGCACCATTTCCCCTCCTTACCCCGTCGTAACATTTCTTTGAGGCGGTGGAGCGAGAAAGGGATGATAAAACACTGAAAAGACTGAGCGGCGAGTGAGCTGGGGTTTTTTTCACATTCATTTTAGAAATTTAGATATAAAAAATTGGACCGTAACTTACGAAGAATATGAAAAAAGATATTCTTGCATTTCACATGACGTCACGGCAGCCATGTTGGTGTCCCGAGCCAATCCTCCGGGATTTGAACGCTATTATTATTTTATTTTTTTTGCTTTCGTTGCAAAACATGGCTGTTGAGAGACAAACCGAAGAATTTTATATCTTTTGGACACAAAACCGTGCTGGAAAGCGAACAGTGAAGTCAAGTGGGACCAGGGGCGTAGCCAAGATTTTCAAAGGAACGGGGGAGGGGGGGGGGTTCACACTGTGTCAAAGAGAGGGTACTCACCAGATTGTGGCGTTTTCGCCACCTGAGTATAATATTGTAGGATTTTTGCTTAAAAAAAGGCTTACAAAGCGGGGACACGGGCACCCCAGGACCCTCCCCCCCCACCCCCCTAGCTACGCCCTTCAGTGGGCCGTCTCGCTAAATTGACCAATCTTAGCGCGCGTAGTAAGTGGCAGATAATAAAATCATGAAACAAAATTTACCTATGCTAGGAGGAAGATATCTTGTATCGTTGGAGTGTATTCCCAGAGTTTGGTAAGCGGAACAGTCACCGGCATCGGCAAACACGCAGCATTCCAAGTAAGGGGCAACGGTTTTCCTGAACTCGGTGAACGCTGAAGTGAATGTTTGATGAGATTTAGTTCTATTTGTGACAGCACAGGGTGGACCTCGAGTCAACTCTCCATCTTTGTCATAACAACATTGAGCTCGCCTTGACTTGTCAGTGCTACCAGAGACAATCACAAAGACAACGGTTATATGATGATCTCCAGCACTCGGCAAATTTAAAGTCCCCTTTGACTTACGGCCGTTTCTGCTTACGAGACCTCATACACCATATATGGTGTATAAGCCGTTTTTAAGACATGGCACTACCAAGCCGGCCCCAACACCGGGAACTCCATGCCCTATACTTTACATTGTTTTGCCTATTTTTGTCTTCGTTTGACAATAACTTTATTCTGATTGGCCATCCTAAACAGTGCGCGCAGAGATGAAGAACTCGTGCCGTTGCAAAAATAGAAAGATACGCGCAAAGGTTGATGGGAGAGGCATGCTCCTACTCATGGGATTCTGCATGTAATGATTAATTATACTAGGCCAATGATTGGTTGAAAAGGTACGGTTTCGCGGGAAAATTGATCAAACATGAAAAAGATCTATCATTGCGCTCATCATTGTAAAGGGAAAACGCTGGACTGAAATTTGCATTTTGCTTAAAATCAATGGCACTTCAGTATTTGATATTACCTCATTTATTTTCTCTCCTATTAGCTACAGATATCGAGCAACTTCTCAAAGAAAGACAATTTAGAATAAGAGAATTTTTTCATCTTTTTATGACCAGATATGTCAAGAAATGCAAGCATGCAGTAACAATAGAGCAAGGCTGGTTGTATGGCCGGGGCTAGTGTATTTTTCCTGTCAAATATTTCGTCAGGCACGGCCTGACTTCTCCATGCAGGGAGTAAGTTGTTTTACCGTTACAATTCAAAATTCAAGCTGTAAAGAGAAAACAAATGCAACGGATATGACACATAGAGCGGTTTACAATAGACCAATTTCGATATATTAAAATTCAGTCCTAAACAAAAGACATCATCTCGAGGCTCTGGGGAATAAATAGAAGGATTTGTATGAATTTATTCCCCAGAGCCTCGAGATGATGCCTTTTGTTTTGGACTGAATCTTAATATATCGAAAGTGGTCTATTGAGTGTCGAAAGTAATTAGCGAATTGCTTTGGTTTTGCATTTACTTCACTCAGTGATTGGTTGAATGTTCAACCAATCAGAAGTGAAACTAAAACCAATCGTTTCTTGCGCGAGCACATTTTCCCGCGCTTTGTGTCGGCTATGTGTCATTATTACTTTGAATTTTGATTTGTTTACTGGATTGTCTCCGTCCTTTTTGATTGGCCAAAGTAATTACTTTGGTTTTGGTTTTACGACACTGACTCGATTGAAACTCGCTCTATAAGATTACAGAAAGACGTCATGTTAGATGCACGCGAATTTCAATAAGCGTCACGAAATGTCCTCTAACTTTTCTCCCCAAATTCAACATCGCTCGTGTCTCGGAATTACAGACACAAAGTGTCCCCCAAACGCTGTTCCTCAAATATTGATAAACAGCTGCATTTACACTAAGCTAAAAATAACGTTACCCTTTACCCTTATTCTTATTGTTGCAAATTGGTATCAAAATATTCAGGCAAACACAATCAGCTAAATCTCTCTATTGGTTCCAGCAGTCTGTGAAATCGCGGAAACAAACATTTTGAAGAGAATTTGCACGCTCTTGGACATTGGATTCTGTCTTAAGATCGACTACAAAATTTAGTACCACGCCTACTCTGCTTTTACCTTTGAAATTTAGTAACATAGCAGCTGTGTCCACCCCGGTTATGAAAGAGGTCGCAGCCTGTAAAACGTCCCTCATCTGCCAATAACTGTCTTCGTGTTTTTGGACAAAAAGAAAGGGAGCTAAAACCTATAATTAGAAAAAAGAAGGATAAGGTCAAGTTCGTTTAGCTTTATATAGAAAATGGCAAGTTAAATGCAAGTTAAGTAGACCCTGCATGGGGAAAAAGAAAATTCGCTAAAATTTGGTGGAAATAACCTTTAGAGATTTATACTGCTTTACAATGTGAATTCTTGTAACTATGATGTATAGGGTCTCCTTTAATTGATTAAAAACAAAAACAAAACAAAAAACAAAAACCTAAGAACGTTACTTTTGGGCACAACATGTAAAGGAAAGAAAAGGAAAGATTCGCTCTGAAACATTAGCGTTTAGAATCTCTGTACGGTGGCCAATTTAAATTATCAACTCCGTTGATAAAACCAAATTTTAGTATACTACTTCCCCACCGACGCAGCACCACATTTTCTTTAGAAACCACCCCCTTCATTCACTTTATAAAAGTGTCTAGTCGATTTAGCGCTGGAGCACTAATTGGGGACACTGTAAAGTGAAATGAACAATAAAAGTAAATCAAGTCAAATGTTGGTTTTTGAGGAGAGGGGAAACCGGAGTATTCGGAGAAAACCTCTCGGTGCAGAGTAGAGAACCAACAAACTCAACCCACATAAGACGCCGAGTCGAGGAATCGAACCCGGGCCACATGCACCACTGCGCCATCCCTGTACCCCTGTACTTTGTAAAATGAGAAACAAAGACTGGTTCTTGTGCAAAAAGAACGAGCTAGTTAGAGGCGAGATAATGCAACAAAATCTACCTGCAAATGAAAAAGGGAAAACTTGAGTGTTTTTAATGAAATTATCCCTGAAACATTTATCAGAAAAACTCAAGTGTGGACATGTCGACTACAACAGTAGATATCTAAGCAACTGACTCATATTTCTTTATCTAAAAAATTAATCAATACTCGCCTTTGGTGTGAGATGTATCGAGCGACTGTAATCTTTTCCACTGTAAACAGCTTTCATGTGCCAAGAATTTATTTGTGAACAGAAAAAGATCGCTCCATATCCAATGCTTTTCTGCGTATTTTTTGTATCCTTCCCCTACTATGCTTTGTACACGAATTATCTGCAACTGGTTCTTGCCAAGTGTGCCGTTCTGGCTGCCTCCATAAAATGAGAATAAAGTAAAATAAGAGACCGAAATATATTTGAAAAATAAAAAAGAGAATAAGAGATAAGAGAGCAAAGGCCCATATTGGGCCCTATTCCGGTTAGAACTTGTCATTCAGCGTGGATATTTCAAGTCAGAACGAGACTTGCCTCCTCCTACTCAGGCGCTTCGTTTTGCATTTTGTTCGCTAACAAGGGGGAGCGAGAGGCTGGTGACGAGCGCGAACCCCGAGGAGCCACGGGAAGGAGATAGAAGAGAGACGAAGCGCCGACTCGCTAGCATTTTTCTTCCCGCCCTTCCTTGAGCACAATTTTACTTCGTGAGAAAGACGTCTGGAAACGAGACCTTATTGGTCAGTCAAAGGCCCACAGTTGTTTTTGTTATGGAAATTCGCATTGCTTATCACAGCGATCTGATTGGATGAATTTCAACATTGGCTGGAATTTCATATAAGAAAAGTGTTCCTCGGCACGCAATGTCTGTCGGGTGAACGTGGGTCTTTAAATTAACGAAGTATCAAAGTGGACTGCGTGGTCATAGCAACAAGAGATAAAAATAAGCATGACAGCAGGGTCACATTCTAAAAATAAAATCAAAAAATAAAAATAATTATCATGAGGAACAGAGACATCCCCTACCCAATATTCTCTTGCTATTGGGAAAATAAAATCTTGCATGAAGACAAACTTTCACTTACTTGAATACCTACTTATAGATTATCTTCTTGTGAGAGTGTCAATAAATAATGAAAATGGCGACCGCAGAGTGACGCTTGTATAGATAATAATGATGATGATATAAGCTCTTTTTCAATGAAATAAATGCATTTATTTGAAGTGCGAGTTATAGACGAAAGAGACATTGTCAAGTGTTCCTCGTACTTATGCTCAGAATCGAACGCAGCGCTATGATTAGGAATGTTACTGTCGATGGTTACAGTTATTTAGTAACAACTGACCTATCATAAGCGAGGTGTGGTAGATCAAACTCAGCTTTGCCTGTGTTTTCTTGTTCCTTGACGACACTAATATTACTGTGAGGCTGAACAATATCGAATTGGTTAATAACCAGGTTAATGATCTGTACTGTCACTGGTTGGTCAGCCAGCTCCGTGGGATCCCAAGTGATTTTAACTCTGCTACCTGCTGTCCACGCTGTGGGATAATCCCTCAGTTTAACAAAGGATTTGGTCAAGTTAACGGGATCTAAAATTTGAGGAAAAAAGAAAAAAATGCATTGATTAAGATATTTTTGTATTTACAGCCGGCTTAAAAAAGGCCGATTAAAATGTTTAAATAGGTAAATATATTTCATTTGGATCGATTAAACCTCATCAGTTACGATGAATAATGATTACGCAAAGAATCTGATCCTATTTATTACGTGAGATGCCTGTGGTCGACCACGTTTAAAAATGGCTTGAGCGTTAGCGTAGTCAGATATGGAAATTAGCCACGTGTTTGTTTTGTTCCTAAGTGGTCTGAAACACTACAAGAAATGAGTAAGCTTATTCAAAGTCACTGTCTCTGCCTGTTTTTATAAAGATTGTCTCATAGCCGCAAATACTCTTTTCGTTGCTGTTGTTGTTTTTGCAAGAAGACTTTAACGGTTAATTTGTTCGTTTCTAAGATGAGTGTAGACTGTTTTCCCTCACGTGGTCAGTTACCTTGTTTTTCCCCCGAAACAAATTAAGGAAAAATTTTGCATGATAATAGCGCTCAATTCCCTGAGGATTAGTTGGGTACACCAACATGGCAACCGTGACGTCACGTGAAAACACTCTATATGAGAACTCATTTGTAGCTCCCGAAGTAAGCCCGTAAAGTCTTGGCGTTCCTGAAGGGCACGCAAGATTCTTTATTAGGGCGAGGGTGCTGGCGTTTGGGGTTAGTTTAAAATCAAGACAGCTATTTCAGTCCCTTTTATCTCAGGCTCAAGCGGCGCTTTTTTAAGTCAACCGTGTTTTAAAATACAATAAAAAACGTTCTCTGGCTAAAAATTTTCAAAAAGAATATAAGCTTTCGGCTGTCGATCTACAGCCTTCCACGGATAAAACGTTGAATGTAAATTAGTGAAATATATACAGAAAAGGCGAGATAAAAATGATAAAAAGAACAGAGTAAAGGTATGAGAAATGGTGGCCGAAAGACCACGCATGTTTCGCAATGTTTGACCCATTAGCACATGTTTTTACATTCCTAACGTGTTCTTTCTTGCGGGTTTCAAAGCAACGGCCAGTTTCACCTATATAACACCAATCACAATCGGCACAGGGTATTTTATAAACCACGTTGGGTTGGTGTTCAATAGCTGGTCTGAATTTAGGAGAAAGGAATTCTTGTTGTAAAGTCTTGAGGGGCTTATTTACAACTCGGATATCGTGTCTTCGAAGAATTCTTGTTAGAGGTTGCGTAACACCATTGATAAAAGGAAGGACAGCAAAACCGTTAGGGTTCTCTTGAGGCGTAAACCATTTAAAAAACATGCCAACCAATTCTTCAGGTGAAGGGATGGCATGTGTGGTTGGTTTGGAAAATTTCTGCTTTAAGATATTGGAAATAACAAAGGAGGGATAGTTGTTGGCTCGTAGAGCATCAAAGACGTGATTGATTTCGGTATTTTTCCCTTGCGGTGTACTTGGGAGTTTAATTGCGCGGTGTAGGAGGGTCCTTGTGGCGTTTGTCGTGGTGAGAAGAAAAGTCTAAATATCTGTCTGTGTGAGTTGCTTTGCGGTAAACATCAATAGTGATCGTGTTATCCTTGCGAGAAACCAAAGTATC
>NC_090885.1:17224101-17231601 GCF_036669925.1 Montipora capricornis | reverse complement strand
AATCACCCAATTTGAGACTTTGACCACAACGTGAGCATGAAAATGTGAACCTTTCAGACTCTCTTTTTACGCTGAAACCGCTCGCACCACTTTACTTTAAAGATTCTTTGCCTACATTGTACGACGCAAACGAGATGAAATAATCGCGAAAAACTTACGATAGGGCAATGCAAAGTTTGAGGGGACGTTTGTGGCGACCTCACTGTTGTCAAAGTCCCCAATGGAATCCATGCTCTCAGCTGACAGTTGTGGATAATGTGGAGCTGTCGTTTAGCACGACCCTTGCGATTGTTCGACAGATATGCCAATGCTGACGACAGGCCAGCAATGCTGAAACAGTCGTCAATGGATCTCAGTCACTTCCAAAGCGATAGGGCTGTGCGGATTCGTAGGGTATTTGCAGGTGTGTGCTTACCTTGCAAGCATGTGATAAAAATCAACACCAAACGTTTGTTAGGGTTTTGTAGAAGACGCGAGGATGAACTTTCCATTACCTCTTTTAAAAGTAAGCGTCGTTTACATTGGTTTCATTGTAATTTTGTCCATAATAAAAAAGCTTGGAGTTGGCGCGAGGTGATTTCGAAGATCAACCGAATATGTCTTGCAGCTGGAAGATTGGGCGTAACTCAGTGGGTACCATTCATTTTTTTCTTGAGTAACTGCATGATGTTCGCTCAAGTGATCGTTTTCCATGCTTTTACCCACAGAAAAATAAAATGTTCGCATTTGAGTGTAGCTAAATTCCCGGATGATCGTTTTTCTTTGTTTGAAAATGAAAATGTAAGTCCGCCCCTTGTACAGATCATGTCAGACCCATCGCTGGTAAAATCATGAATAACATACCTTTTGTGTGTAAATACCAAGAGCTGAGTAAAAAGTTACTTCATTCCACGTAACGATGGCTGCCCAAGAGCTTGTGAATCCACTGTCGCGTGGAAAAGCTCTTTGAATGTCTCTTGTAATAGAGGCCACGGTGGCATTGTCTCGGGTGACCCTGTACCAGACATTACCGCCTCTTTTAGTATATACATCTGCCCAGTAGGGTGCGGCTGCATAAATCCCACCCCTTAGTGGAAATCTAAAGGGTGAAAGTGATGTAACGCGCGGCACAGCTCCAAAGAAAATAATGCCATTTTCATTTACCTAAAATGGAGGAACATGAAGTCATGTTTTTGTCGATGTTGACTCGGGTTTATACTCGGAAAACAATCGGAATGCTCCGAGTAAACTGAGTTAAAGAGACTTGTCGGAGAAAGTCCATTAACCGAAACTACTGAAGCTTCAGGCGACATAAGGCTCGTAGTGTGACTGTGCCAGGAATTGAAAAGCTCGATTAATTAATGAAATCAATGAAGTTCTGTCTCTATAGATGAATAATCGGTCTTTTTGAGAAAAAAAACTCGAGACCCCTTAAACTGTACATAATCGAATCAATGAACAGGTTTCGCTTACTGTCGGATGCTACACTTCTGAACTACAGCAGACGCACGGAGCTATGCCATTAGACTATGCTCGTATTGTATGTAAACCGTGCATTTTGCTTTTCTTTTATAGTTGCTTGAAGCAATTTAGCACAGCTCTCATCATCTTCAAGTTAGCCAACCAGAAGGCGAGCAAAGCACTAAGAGGTCGACTGGCAATAGAGTTTGGAAGAGTTTATGACATTAGAGTTAGAGTTAACAATTTCCAAAATACAGAATTAAGAACTTTTTTCGGAAAGCCAAAACCCTGAATCCAAGATTCTGGAAGCCCAACTCCTGAATTTACGGTATTGGAATGCCTAAATCACGAATTTCGGATTTTTGAAACCTAAATATAACTCTGCGGCATAACTCTACAAAAATAACTCTAAGAATAGCTGTCCCCGTGAAGTAAATATTGACAAGCGATATTTAATACAGTTTGTCATACTTTAAATTCATCCCAGTGGGCTCAGCATACGATGTTCCCCCCCCCCTTCCTTCCTGGGCAAAGCCTGGGCATTTGAACTTTTGACGATTGGATCGTTCAAATTCCCGCCCCCTCGGGCCAACATGGTGTTCAAATGCCATACCCTATCTTCGGATTAGTCTGTCATATCCTACTAAAGAACAATGTCGTAGTCGGCTCCTGTCGTCTTAATAAAGCTTGTGTATAAACATGTTAACACATGTTTCGTGACCCTTTATATGATGATGCCATTTTACCAGTCTTGAGCTACTACAAAAACACAATTTTAATATTGAAACTATTAAAAGTTGAATTAATTAAGTCGGATAATGTCAATAAGCAAGTATAAGCTGCTCTAACCCCGAAACACGGCAAAGGTTGTTTAACGAGAGAACTGTATATTTATCTGAAGGGGGGAGTTTCTAAAGAAACTGTGGTGCTGCGTTGGTGGTGAAGTAGTATACCCAAACGTGGTTTTATCAACGGAGATGATAATGTAAATTGGCCACCGTACAGAGATTCGAAAAGCTTCTAGAATCTCTGTACGGTGGCCAATTTACAATTTAGATTCGAAAAGCTTCTAGAATCTCTGTACGGTGGCCAATTTACATTATTAACTCCGTTGATAAAACCAAATTTTTGTATATTTATCTACAACAGAGCCTAGAGCGTTTAATTACGACTGCATGTATTTTAAATTATTCAAGTCACTGCTTACGAGCCAGAAGGCCCATCAGGCCGGCGCTTATCTCCGGTTTCCGTAGCATGAAGCGACTAGGAGTATTTATACTCCCCCCTGGATGGGATGCTAGTCCATCGCAGGGTTACCCCCAGCATTACGCCGGCACCCATTTATACACCTGGGTGAAGAGAGGCACCGTGGGAGTAAAGTGTCTTGCCCAAGAGCACAGCACAATGTCCCCGGTCAGGTCCCGAACCCGGAACACTCGATCCGGAGTCGAGCGCACTAACCATGAGGCTACCGCGCCTCCCACATTTTAAATTATCCAGTGTCGGTTAATTACCTCTAACAGAAACGTACAGCTTTGAGAGCTTTAACAATGAAATGGAGGGTATGAAAATCACTCTATAGTATGACAAAGAGGAATTACGCAGCCCACATACCTTTGAAGACAACCTTTGAAGATCTTTTTTGTAAGCCAATCACTCACAAATGCTATATCTCTTCTTTTAAACTCTTCCATCTCCGTCAAAACACTTGTTTTATAGCTGTTAGCGACTTCGGCGCCCGAAAATTAAAAAAATCTTTACACTTCCGGCTCAATTTCCCCACCTCAAGCAGGGAAAGGTAAAATTCCCCACTCCCCGGACACAGAAGATAGTCAAATGCCCGGGCTTTGCCCGGGGGAGGGAGGGGGGGATGTTGAAGTTTCGATTTGATCGGCGCATAACGGCCATCAATGCCGATGATGTCGATTTAACGACTGACGCTTATGGACTTCCATTTTATTGACGCTTTAGCGGTGTCAATTCAAAAAGGGAATTTTCTAGCACTCCATGAACACCGTATCAATGAAAAGAGACTGAGCACCAACATTTAATGACGACATTTAGCTGGCAATGAAATTAAATCCGGTTCCATGGCCATGCAACGATATAGAGTTTTATGAAGACTGTCGACGGACAAAACAGACAAAGTTCCATAGACAAAATTCGGCATATAAGTATATGGAAGTTACTTTAGGAGGTTTGCAGACGGAGGCCTTATTAACCCAAAGGCTGTCTGACAAAATTATCAAATTTAGACATCAGTTATGGAGTGCAAACTGAAAGCATTAAATTGCCTAGCTGAAACCTAAACCTTAAATTTCTTTAAATTATAGATGACCTGCATGCTATTATCAAAACTCGTCCTTTAATTTTCTAAAAGCTTTATAAATTATTACCCCCAGGCACAAATATTCACTTGAATGAAAAGGCGACTTTTTCAGTTCCGACCGAATATTTTGCATTTCTTCCACAGTAAACAATATACAATAAAAATCTTCAAAAGGGCTTAATCGAAGAAGCTTTACCTGTTCCAGCAAACCTTATACTAAATTGCCATATGTTTTTCAAGCCAATATACTCAGTCACTGACTTTCTTAATGAGATTCGCAGTAGGAGAGACTACGACGCACCTTTAGTCTTTTGCCGGCACAAACTTGCGCATTTAAAAAGCGAATCCATGCAAAAAGCTAAAGTAAGTTAGATAAACGAGTGTGGAAATGTGCAGATTTTTCAGACGGCGACTAGTAGTGCCTAGGCGTCTTCCTGTAAATAAATTTTAAAAAAAAATGTAGACCGTACGCTTTCCGATTACTTTGTCGAGTTATTGGTTTCTAACGATCAAGAACATTAACCCTCTCACTGCCGATGGCTTCCCCATTGACGAGTAAAATCGTCTGGCGTTAGACAGAGTAAAATCTATAAGTGTCAATTTGCATTTTTGGCGGTGAAAGGGAGGCTCTTTAGCTTTTTGCCATAAGGTTCGTGGAGGACAGGTAGCAGGTAATGATCTATAAGATTCACCTACGTGTAAGGCAGTGAAGTTCTTTCCAAAGAATGGAAACTCAGCTGTTGGAACCGCTTGCGAAGTGTGGTCGTCTTTCACCGTTAATCTCCTATCCCCCACGTTTGAGCCGAACGGATAAAACCTCAGGCCGTTTCCGCTTGAGCAAAACGTTATTGTGAGGAAAATCCACTTGAACATTTGCAGGAATGAAGACATCAATCTGTAACTTTCGAGTCAGTATGACTTTGTATACAAGTTTAAATCGTCTCCAACTGGTGTTTTAGGTAGACACACCGAGTTGGTGCGTTTCTCATTTTAACTTCCTTGGTTTCAGTCCATCGCCGGAGTCACGTTGACTGATATTTCGAACAGTTAAGATCAATTTGAAGAACATCACGAAAATGACGTTGCCACAAAGTAGTCTCGAGATTGTTGTAATAGCCACTGAAGAAAATTTGAATGACGCATTTTGTCAAGAAAAGAATAATCTGCATGGATAATTAACACAATAGCACATCAAGGAATTATAAACGGCACGCGCGTCTGTAAAATATAAATTATTTTGCGAAGAAAAATTTCGCTCCATTTGCGGAAATATATAGTCCACTACATTCTGTTGAACACATAACACTGTCTACCATTGTGATTTTAAAGAACAATCTGTCACATTGAAATGTCAATGAAAAACGAAAATTTGTAATTGTATTCTTTCTGATAAAATATTTGACCAACCACCTGTTTTATCAGGAACCACTCTCTGGGTTCACTTTCATTAAAATTTGTTATTATTTGCTTTGTTTACTATGTATTTGTTTCAAAAGTGTATATCAATGATTTCTTTCATCTAATAAGTGCAATGGAAACACTGCCGTAGCTAGCACTGAGAGCCGAAAACCGAGGGACATCATTCTTTGCTGAATTGCCTAATGCAAGTTAAAAGCCTGTCAATTTGTTCTCTCCCGCCCGTAATGCGATAAATGCCAAAGACAACAGCTACTTTCAATCATCACGCTATAAACCAAAAGTATTACAATGCAGTATATAACAAATATTCATACGTATGTGATGTTATTAAGGCCATGATTATATCATAAATGTACGTACTAACCACTCAAGAGGTGGTCGCGATCGCTAAGAAAAATAAGTGAGTTTTCAGGATAAAGAGCTTGATATGAATTCATCTGATTCCCGAATAAGAAAAAAAAACAAGAAATTTTTAGCTGGTTATCAATTTCATCTACTTTTGGGTTCGGTTGGGTTCAGGTTCGGATGCTCTATCGCTGGGCCATCGGATACTCGTAAGGGCTACGCCATACTTGACTTTTTCAGAAACAACGGTAAAGAAGGTGAGCGAGTAAATGTCTTTTTCGTTCGGTGGCCTGAGGGGGGCGGACAGGGGAGTGAAAAAGGGGGTTGGAATTACTAAGCTCATTTCTCGACGGCTGACTATTTTCCTTACCCCAGCTGTGATGAAGACAAACGCTTATTCTATTAACACACTACTGGTCACTACTGGGAGCTGGCCATTTGTGAGAACTCACAAATGATCATTTACCAATGTCAGTGACTTCATAGCTCAGTTGGTTAGAGGGTCGCACCGGTATCGCGAGGTCACGGGTTCAAACCCCGTTGACTGAGTCCTGGATTTTTCAGGCTTCTCTATGCAATTGTTAAAATTGCGTCCATAACTGTGAGGATCATAGCTCAGTTTACTTGATATCATATTTCTTAATATGCAAAAGGGTGTCCCTATCTCACTCTCTCCTCTCGAGTTAATCTCAACGCCGACTATCGTCACTTTTCTACTTTTCACCACTTGAAATATTCTTACGGGCCACCCGTGTTCAAGGTCCTCAAATTTGGAAAAGTATTCCTCTTTCATTACTTACTTCCGTCACTCGTTCCAATTGTAAAAGTAAACTCAGAGATTATTATCTGTCACTTTAGTTTCTCTTCCCTCATTCAATTATCTTTTGTACATGTATTATTCTTACTTATATCACAACTTTTCTCTATTCTTATTATATTCAGTTTTTTTCTGGCTAAGTATGTCCACAATTTATTGTTAATTAACTAATAATATTTCCTGTTAAATTTCATTTGCCGAAGCCAAGAAAGTGTTACTTAACAGCATATTGACTAGAAACAAACCTAATTTGCATTCACTTTCAACACACATTTATATACGCGACTACAAAACTAGTTTCGTCCACCAGACCTCGTTAGTTGGTCGCCATATTTGTTTTTCATATGACACTACTTCATGTATCAATGCATGAAAACAAGTAACGAAATAATAAAACAAAGCACATGATACCATTGTTAAAACTCTTTGCAATTGTTACTTGAAATCGTGTCCGTAGCTTAAATCTAGGAGTATCTGTTCTTTATCCCTTTATCCTATAACAAAAGTCCTTGAAATGCGGGCATAATTACTGGGTTGCCAAACCCAGTCGGAATCTGCATTTCATTTTTTCGTAATTTTTCTTTCCGTGTCGGTAAAAGTATTGCCTGTCTCTCTCCTGCTAAGTGGTGTCTTTGTGCATAGTCTTCTGTGCGTATTTTGTTACGTTTGAGGGGGCTAGGGTAATGAGTAGATTTCTCTGGTGGACACAGGAGGACATTTAATTAACCTGCAATAGAGTCGATGTCATTGTACCACGCATGGCGTTTTAGTACATCTTTAAACAAAACATACCCATATGGAGCTCAAGAATGGAACGTCAAGACAGGCAGTGAAACATAAAGATCTGGAATCTTAAAAGCGACTAGTAATGGACTTCGACAGCAATCTTTCGCCCGTCGAGCCGAAATCGAAGTGAGCTGTACTTCTAATATTTCGCCAAGGTGGTGTTATGTACAACACTGAAACCAAATGAAAATTTCTCAGGTAACTTATGGGTTCAACAAAGACAGAGAGGGAATCGAACACCTTAAGTGGATCGGTGATCTCTGTTGTCTGTCTCACAGTGTTTACTGAAGTCGCATTTAAGTTGTCTGGCAAGTAACGTTTATTTTGTACTCAACTCTGCAAAATTAAAAAAAAAATGGAAATA
>NC_090885.1:17191601-17216601 GCF_036669925.1 Montipora capricornis | reverse complement strand
ATAGCTAAAAATTTGCTATTTGAACGTTAAGGCTCCTGCTCACTCCTCGTGCTTACATGAATGCACCAATTAGAGACGCTTTTGATTGTCCTTCAAGAAAACACAATGAGAAAACACTTTGTTTCAGGGTTCCCCACAGCTCTTCTTCCCATCAGTCAAGAGAAACCTGGAAAGCTGTGGGGTCGAGATTGGTTTAGAAACATTTGCTCGCATCACAGGCGCCCCAAGCTCATGTGAGGATGGCCGACAAAAATATAAGGATTTGCGTGGGAATCCCGATAAAAAGCTTAACAAGATATTTATATGAAAAAAATCTCAATTAAAAAGCCTAAACTTATTGCCATTGTGGATAGCTTCCTTCAGTTCCTTCCTGTGTGTCTATTTTCCAGGTCCGACGCGATTTGAGCCATTTTTCAATTTCTGGGTTGTCAATGGTTATAACTAGGGGTAATCGAAGCTTAGGCGAGTGCGTTCGATGTTTGTAGGACGGTACAGGTTTGGTACAGGTAGCAACTGAGGGGGGAGGGTGGATGGTTCGTGCGATAGGGAAATGTTATTACAGTGGAACCCCGATACAACGATCCTCGATATAACGATATCCCCGGTAAAAAGATAAACATGCTATGTCCCGGCAAAAGTTACAGTAAAATGTATGGGACAGAACCCCGATATAACGATCTTCAATATAACGATATTCCCGATATAACGCTGAGTTCTTAGCGTACCGAGCGTAAAATCTTCCCCGATATAACGATATTACAGCATCAGTACACACATACAACTTCAAATGTTTATGTTTTGTTTTGTTTCCCTTTTACGATTCATACCACAGACTTTGTTGTGTAACCTTGATAACGTCTAATGCTTTGCAAATTGCGAGTCATTTGATACTCATTACAAGTTTAATTAAACAATATGTACAGTAGTAAAAAAGCACATGTTAATTTTACCCCGATATAAAGATATTTTCGGTTATTTTAAGGAAATATCGTTATATCGGGAGTCTCGTTATAACGATACCTCGATATAACGATCTAATTCCACTGTACTGCATCTATGAACGTGACAACTTGTTAGACGTAATCATTAACTATTTATTTGGAATTCTACAAGTAGACAACTACTGAAAATTACTCTAAAATGAAACTATTACTTGCAAGTCTTTTCAGCTTGTGGCATTAAAGACCTAAGATTACTTTTCTGTGCTGAACGCTTGGACAAAATAAATTCAGTTTGTTGATTTCAATGCCGTAAATATCACAAGTGAAATGGCGCCGACGAGCGTCATATCTCGGTAGATTTACTTTGTGGCACAACGGCCGCCAAGCTTCACAACTCGGTTGATTTACTTTGAGGCACAACGGCCACCGAGCTACACAACTCGGTAGATTTACTTTGTGGCAGAAAGGCCGCCGAGCTACACAACTCGGTAGATTCACTTTGTGACACAACGGCCGCCGAGCAAAACAACCCGGTTTGATGCAAGCGCGAGGAGTCGCACACATTTTCCAAGGACAGTGACGAACCATGCTTAATCCAAAGTAAAATTTTACCGACTTCAGTTGACAGACCTTCAGCAATCTTTCAGCTCTTTTCAACGATGAACGATGGAAGATTATCACACCTCACCAAACGCTAGAATAATGAACGCCGACGACGCACAAATCACCACGTGCGATAGTTCGTCAAAGTGAGGCAAAACGTAACCAAGCGCCTCAAAGCGAGGCAAAAGTGTGTCGACGAAAATGCAATCTCGAAAAAACTTCCTTACAACACAAATTAGGGGTTGCGTTCTCGTACCTCGAACGCAATAAAATGCCAAGGCCGGAGACTAAACTTTCAGGAGCCACCAATTCCCCCGGGTCTCCCGGCATGAGTGCATTGCCTCAAGCTTTCAAGGAATTAACATGCAAATATACAAACGAACTTTGTTCTCGTAGGATATTGTGCTTCGAACACTTTGTGGCTGGACTTACTGAAGCCAGTGAAATTTAATTAATAGCATCTGAGAGAAAACAGTCGTGTCAGGAGACCAAGGGGAATAAAAAAATTTGCAGTTGACAAACTACGGGAAAAATGTTTATTTGCATTCCTTGAAGGCTTGATAAATTCAGTTACGATCGCGAACAGCCTACCGTACGTACAAAGTCCTATTAACTATTAAAAGCGGCATGAATGCACAAAACTTGAAAGTTTGTTTACTTCGCCTTTCATTCTCCCATCTTTCAACGCTTTCCGGCTTTGAAGTTTGTCAACACGAAGGAGGCGTGACTGTGATTGGCGACACGACTGAGACAATGCAGTCATGTAGGGAGATTCAGGGAAAATAAAGAAATTTGCGGTTGACAAACTACGGTCTGCCACCCCGGTACGGCTTAGTTTGTTATCAACGGTCGAAGCCGTGGCCACTTTGGGGATAAAGCACCGCCTTCGGAAGCTGTTATGTTGCAATATTCACTGCCTGACGTTGCTCGCAGGACTGCTATTGCGTTGATGATGGGTTGAGATGAAAGTTCAATCTTTGTCAATTGATTCTGATGTGAAATTGCGGCCGTGGAAACATTTTATCCAGTAATATTTGACTCAAATTGGTGGCTCCTGAGAATTTAGTCTCCGGCCTTGGGATTTTATTATAACCGTTGACAACCAGGAAATTGAAAAACATGGCTCAAATCGCATCGGATATGGAAAATAACCATACATGGAGGAAGCTATCCAAAATGGCAATAAGTTTGGGGTTTTTAATTGAGATTTTTATACAAATCCATACACTTTTTGTCGGCCATGCTCACACTGAGCTTGGGGAGCCTGTGCTCGCCTTGATCGGCACGTGACTTTGTCTTTATGAATTTAAATGAGGGACGAAAAAAATTAACTCACCATGGGCCGGCAGAAGTCACGCAACTCATGGTGTCTTCGCTTAATCGCAACGGAGTTTCGAGTTTAGACTAACTCTAATCGCAAGGATCGAGCGGCCAGCGTCGCAAATCAACGATATTCGAAGTTCAAAATAATTTCAGGTACGTGAATGCATACTTTTGAAATTGTTGTTTCTCTCTTTTGGTAGATTTGAGCTGTACGGATGTAGACGTTCATCATCGGATGTTCAAATCCCAATAAGAAATTACGGATACACTTAGTGGAGCTGTAAAGGAAAAACGAGGGAAATTTGTGAAGGCCATTAAAGCTTACTGCACCATGCATGGCTTGTAAAAAATTCATTTTAGAGTCGAATTCTCATCGGCGCTCATATATGAATATGTATCACACTAAATGTGCAAACGAATTATTCATCAACTTCGTTTACTTCAACAATGAATATTTAAGACTTGAAAATTCTAATCAGAAAAATGAAACAAACCACCGTCTGTTATGTTTGTTGAACTGTTGTAGTTGAATGTCTTAATGTTTCTTAGGTCGATCAATGTACAGAATGTAAACCTTCTGCAGTTTTCGAGTACGATGTCTGTGTTTGCTGGTGAGTTGGATGTGGTTAAATTATTTTCTTTGAGACCGTACCTGTCTTGGTTATTTTTCTCCAGAATTTTATAAATACTTACATAAATCTTCACCAATGTCGTGAAATTGATGTCATCTCCTTAAGGACGTTCGCGCCAAAATCTTCCTACGGTGAGATTTTCTTCATTTCTCGCCTAGAGTTAGGTCATAAAGTACTTACTCCAAAAATGAAAAAAAAAAATGGGGGTCACCGACTTTGTTTCGAAGAAAATGGCAGTGGAAAAATGCCTTAATTTCGAGAAATCGGTCATAATAGCGAGACGTAGCCTGCTCATCCATCGAATATCATAAAAATAAACTGTTGGAGTGAAAGTTTCCGTGCATAGGTTTTTAGAAGTGCCGCTAGGGATGTGGTAAACAGTAGAGTTCATCCTCGCCGAGCGTTTTCGTAAGCTCTATCCGTTGCAACCACTACCGGAGTTCGAAGGCACGAGGAAAGAAAATGTTAAAAAAAGATAACTTCTTACGGTGGGAATTTTTTCATTTCATCATATTTTGTAGATAGTAAGTAAAGTAAGTGATTCATGATTAAAAAAATAGGGGTCACCGATGATCTGAACGAGTAAAATCGATGTGATTTTGCAAAGCTCTTGGAAAATTTCGTTTGTCACGCTTTTGCGTGAGCTGTCGGGCAAGGACTGGAACCCAAGAAAGGATCGACTCGTTGAAGAGATGAAAGGTTTTTACCGAAAAAAAAAACCTTTCTCGAGCATAGCAACGAAGTTTTAAGCAGGGGCCATTTTCATTTGGTTGGTGTTTTGTATAATATCTCTCCATTGCCGTCATGCTCATCTTCTGGAGTGTGTTTTTTGCGAAATTTAATCGCTGGTTGTTTCCTCGCAGGTCCGCACTGTTCAAGCGGACGAGGACGAAAATACTGCTCTATTTTCACGAAAGTAAATGAAAAGAACTTCAAAAACATGCATTCACTTTGAACTTAAGTTCGTAGGGTAATAAAAACATTAAAAAGAAACAGCCCCATTAAATTTACGCAACGGTTCGTCCTCGAGTTTTTCAAACTTTCAGCCACTAGTCTACTCGATCAGCTACCTTTTCCAGAGCTTTTCCATCCTCCCGCTCACTTCTCTTTAAATTTTTATGATGATTCGGAAATAAATGTGCCATTCTTTTGCTGGCCTGGAATTTTTTCTCCCGGGGTTTTTGTCGCCATGTTATTTTAACTAATGCTTAAAAAATATGTATGAAAGTCAAGTAGACTAGTGCACGACTGATAAAACCTCGCGAATATCAGTCGTGCTGTAGTCTACTTGACTTTCATAAATATTTTAAATCAATTTTGACTGATCACGATCTTCTCTAATCCAACGCTGTGCAAGACTAATCGTCCACGGTTTTTGCAAAGGTTTTAAAACCTCAACTTCACTAATGCTCGAAGTAATGCGTGACATATTACAGTCGCGTTACCTGCGCAGTAACGTTGCGCACAAACAATTAGCGCGAATAAGTGAAGCGTAATTATAGTAATCGGTAACCGAGATCTCGGGCCAGCTCGTCCTGCCAGGTGCGAAGTTACAACAAGGAATGACCTATAATGACATACATTGTACAATGATCTACACAGACCTACAGTGAGCCATTTTCTGACGAAATTTGAAAGCTGAACCATAAAATGTGTGGGAAAAGAATTAGCGAGGCACTGAAGCTGTCAAAAATTCAATTTTGTTATTTTTATAGAGTGAGAGTCAAGGGCAATTGAAAAATCCTTCAAAATCCCTCAAAATACAGTCAGATTACCCATATAATGCAGTGGCCATCTTTGCACGGTGTGCTCACACTGAGCTTGGGGAGCCTGTGCTCGCCTTGATCGGCACGTGACTTTGTCTTTATGAATTTAAATGAGGGACGAAAAAAATTAACTCACCATGGGCCGGCAGAAGTCACGCAACTCATGGTGTCTTCGCTTAATCGCAACGGAGTTTCGAGTTTAGACTAACTCTAATCGCAAGGATCGAGCGGCCAGCGTCGCAAATCAACGATATTCGAAGTTCAAAATAATTTCAGGTACGTGAATGCATACTTTTGAAATTGTTGTTTCTCTCTTTTGGTAGATTTGAGCTGTACGGATGTAGACGTTCATCATCGGATGTTCAAATCCCAATAAGAAATTACGGATACACTTAGTGGAGCTGTAAAGGAAAAACGAGGGAAATTTGTGAAGGCCATTAAAGCTTACTGCACCATGCATGGCTTGTAAAAAATTCATTTTAGAGTCGAATTCTCATCGGCGCTCATATATGAATATATATCACACTAAATGTGCAAACGAATTATTCATCAACTTCGTTTACTTCAACAATGAATATTTAAGACTTGAAAATTCTAATCAGAAAAATGAAACAAACCACCGTCTGTTATGTTTGTTGAACTGTTGTAGTTGAATGTCTTAATGTTTCTTAGGTCGATCAATGTACAGAATGTAAACCTTCTGCAGTTTTCGAGTACGATGTCTGTGTTTGCTGGTGAGTTGGATGTGGTTAAATTATTTTCTTTGAGACCGTACCTGTCTTGGTTATTTTTCTCCAGAATTTTATAAATACTTACATAAATCTTCACCAATGTCGTGAAATTGATGTCATCTCCTTAAGGACGTTCGCGCCAAAATCTTCCTACGGTGAGATTTTCTTCATTTCTCGCCTAGAGTTAGGTCATAAAGTACTTACTCCAAAAATGAAAAAATGGAAAAGAATTAGCGAGGCACTGAAGCTGTCAAAAATTCAATTTTGTTATTTTTATAGAGTGAGAGTCAAGGGCAATTGAAAAATCCTTCAAAATCCCTCAAAATACAGTCAGATTACCCATATAATGCAGTGGCCATCTTTGCACGGTGTGAGGAAGAGGGCTTGGAAATGAGAACGAAACAACTTGCCTGCTTTGGGTTTGTCACGCAATCTCTCTTCTCCATGAAAAAACAAGGGTCCAAAGTTTTTACGTTACTTCATTGTCGCCAGTGGCATAGCCGGTGAATCTCTCATATTTCCTTTCGTGAGTCATCCAGTATTTGTACAATTTCTATTGCTACCTGTCTGTGGCAGCGCTTACACGAAGGCGGTTTCATTTGTAACCGCATCGTTTTCGATGCGGTTACGCCTTCTGTTTATACGACACCGGTCGAGACCGTTGGCGAAACCGGGTCGATTTGAAAACGCTCCCAAAAGTGGAGCGTTTTCAAAACGAGTTAACTATATTTGTCACAATTTTTTAACGCAACAGTACGAGGACTGTCTAACTCAAAATCTGTACCATGGACTCTTAAAAGAGTTATTTCTAAAAAAATGACGCCAAAATGCCCTCCTTTAATACACTTTTCAAAATATCGGTTCCATTTTTTGACCAAATAGAAATTCCATGCTACAGTTTACGAAAAATGATGAGACGGTTCGCATCCGGTAAAAAAAATCGCCTCTTCCTTTCGTTTCCTGAGAGTTTTTACATGTTTTTTACCGAAACGCACAGCAGAGGACTAGTGGCGAATGCGCCTTCTGATTGAAGTGATGTCAGATTTCCATTGAAAAAGTTATTTCATAGAACCATCCATGCAACCTTTTTGTAGGGGTATTTGACTAAGAAGCTTTGTTGGCAACCATTGTCTTTCTGTAGTTAAGTGCCAGCCCCCTTGAGCGACACACCTTGTCGTGTTCTGCCTTCGCCTGAGTGTCTTCCGAAATCGTTAACCAACAACAATCCCAAAAAAATCAAAGCACCCAGGAGGCAGGTACAAGCCACAAAATGTTTCATTTTGTTCCAATCGCCTTTTTTCTTCAGGTCGATTTATGCTACTTTTGGTTGTGGCGATTGAGATGAAATGTCTGTTATCGTTTGGTGGGTAAAATATACAACATTTTATTATATTTTTTACCTAGTGTTGCGTTTCAAGCATTCTGATCGGCTCACAAAATCATATCGTATATCATATATCATATATCATATCATATCATATCATATCATATCGCGTGCTGATGAAATACTTGGTTAATATTCACCGTTTTATTTCGCTCCAACACGCAACGCCATAAGTAGTGAATACTCCACGTGGCTGTTGTGCGAACGATGTCTTGTACAACTTCATCTGATCATTGGTGGTTGATCTTTCGTTCGGATTTTTCTGTAGAATGTTCAAGCAATGCTCCCTTGATCCATGACGGCAATCTCCGAGTCTTTAGAGCCAGCGGCGCACTGACTTGTTCCTGGGTGTTGATTGTACCGGAAAACTACACCGTCAAACTCACCATAACGCAGATGAATGTGGACTCGGGTGGAAATTTAAACTGTGGCAATGACTACTTACAGGTAATTACTTCAGTTTTTCTCTTGTTACAGTAGTTTTACAATTACGTATCGAAGGTTTTTCGTAAATGCTTTGTTCTTTGCAGTATCACGCTTAGTAGGTACGTAAAGGTAAAAGGTAAAGTCTGCTTACGAGCCAAGTGGACCATCAGGCCGGCGCTTATCTCCGGTTTCTGTAGCATGAAGCGACTAGGAGTATTTCTACTCCCCCCCCCCCCCCCTCCCCGTATGGGATGCCAGTCCATCGCAGGGTTACCACTGGCATTTTCGCCGGTACCCATTTATGCACCTGGGTGGAGAGAGGCACCGTGAGAGTAAAATGTCTTGCCCAAAAACACAACACAATGTCCCAATGTCCCCGGCCAGAACCCGAACCCGGACCACTCGATCCGGAGTCGAGCGAACTAACCATGAGGCCACCGCGCCTACGTCACGCTTAGTGGTTCGTTTAAAAATGTCTCGCAACTGTTCATGAGCCGGCTGCATGTGTAGCCCTTCCTCAATTTATGGTGATCATCTTGGTATACCTTAGAGGCCCGGGCAAATCAACATCGTTCGATTTTGTCGAGCAGCGATGTTGAAACCGCTTGCCCCTCCCCTTTCAACAGTGTTGAAACATGTTGAATGGACGTTGAATCGATGGACAGTCGAATCGATGTTGAATGAGCTTAAAAGCGTTTAAGGACGTTCGCGCCAAAATCTTCCTACGGTGAGATTTTCTTCATTTCTCGCCTAGAGTTAGGTAATAAAGTAGTTACTCCAAAAATGAAAAAAAAAAATGGGGGTCACCGACTTTGTTTCGGAGAAAATGGCAGTGGAAAAATGCCTTAATTTCGAGAAATCGGTCATAATCGCGAGATGTAGGCTCATCTGCTCATCCATCGAAAATCATAAAAATAAACTGTTGGAGTGAACGTTTCCGTGCATAGGTCTTTAGGAGTGAGATTTTTAGATAATTGTATGCCGCTAGGGAGGTGGTAAACAGTAGAGTTCATCCTCGACGGGCGTTTTCGTAAGCTCTATCCGTTGCAACCACTACCGGAATTCGATGGCACGAGGAAAGAAAATGTTAAAAAAAGATAACTTTCTTACGGTGGGAATTTTTTCATTTCATCATATTTTGTAGATAGTAAGTAAAGTAAGTGATTCATGATTAAAAAAATAGGGGTCACCGATGATCTGAACGAGTAAAATCGATGTGATTTTGCAAAGCTCTTGGAAAATTTCGTTTGTCACGCTTTTGCGTGAGCTGTCGGGCAAGGACTGGAACCCAAGAGAGGATCGATTGTTGAAGAGACGAAAGCTTTTAACCTAAAAAAAAAAAACCTTTCTCGAGCATAGCAACGAAGTTTTAAGCAGGGGTCATCTTCATTTTGTTGGTGTTTTGTATAATATCTCTCCATTACCGTCATGCTCATCCTCTGGAGTTTGTTTTTTGTGAAATTTAATCGCTGATTGTTTCCACGCAGGTCCGCACGAGGACAAAAATACTGCTCAATTTTCACGAAAGTAAAGGAAAAGAACTTTAAAAACATGCATTCACTTTGAACTTAAGTTCGTAGGGTAATAAAAACATTACAAAGAAACAGCCCCATTAAATTTACGCAACGGTTCGTCTACGAGTTTTCCAAACTTTCAGCCACTAGTCTTCTCGATCGGCTGCCTTTTCCAGAGCTTTTCCATCCTCCCGCTCACTTCTCTTTGAAGTTTCATGACAATTCGGAAATAAATGTGCCATTCTTTTGCCGGCCTGGATTTTTTTCCTCGGCGTTTTTGTCGCTATGTTATTTTAGCTGATGCTTGAAAAATATTTATGAAAGTCAAGTAGACTAGTGCACGACTGATAAAATCTCGCGAATATCAGTCGTGCAGTAGTCTATTTGACTTTCATAAATATTTTAAATCAATTTTGACTGATCGCGATCTTCTCTGATCCAACGCTGTGCAAGACTTATCGTCCACGGTGTTTGCAAAGGTTTTAAAACCTCAACTTCACTAATGCTCGAAGTAATGCGTGACATTTTACAGTCGCGTTACCTGCGCAGTAAAGTTGCGCCCAAACAATTAGCGCGAACGTCCTTAAACTTTGCTTCAACAACCATTCATTTCAACATTTCTTTTGTTTTCGCGTGGCGGAATGAAGTTGAAGCCCCGTTTGCCCCCGATTTGCTCCCCTCCGAGTCTTTCAACGTTGCTGGTTATGCGCGTGCGCACTAATCGTTCTTTCAATGACGTATCCATGTCCGTGTCCATAGTAACAACCACGGCTGCAGTCTGGGACTGAATACAAGGCCTCTGGTGAGCTAAAAAATGTTGATGATCTGTTGAAACCATTTCAATTGCCTACCCCAGCAGTCAACATCGTTCAACAAAAGCGAAGGGATTTTGAAGCAAATTTTGTGGTGCAGGGATGGCGCAGTGGTGAGAGCACTCGCCTCCCACCAATGTGGCCCGGGTTCGATTCCCAGACTCGGCGTCATATGTGGGTTGAGTTTGTTGGTTCTCTACTCTGCACCGAGAGGTTTTTCTCCGGGTACTCCGGTTTTCCCCTCTTCTCAAAAACCAACATTTGATTTGATGTGCGTTAAATTGTTAATTTCAATTTTAAGTCTCCCCGATTAGTGATGTACGGTGCTAGAAGATTAGACACTTAAATAAAGTTCCTTTCCTTTGGGGACAGCTCTTCTTAGAGTTATTTTCATAGAGTTATGCCGTAGAGTTTGAGTTAAGTTTCCAAAATCCTGAGTTCAGGATTTTGGACTTCGAAAATCTTAAATTCAGGATTTTGGAAGTCGTTAACTCTAACTCTAAGTCATAACTCTACTGAAATAACTCTATTGATAGTTAACCTCCTTTCCTTTCTTTCTTTTCCTATAAATCTTGGACACGTTGGTTTAACTAATCAATCCTCAGGGAATTGAACTTGATTGCTATGGATATATTTCGTTTTGTTTCATAAAATCAATGTGAAGGCTGGTCACATTCTACACGGCCAACGTTTGCAAAAAAAAATGTAATCCTTCCTTGTACTGGTACATGTTCATTGCCGTGACTTTAACATCTTTAGTTCCCACGGCCTGTTCCCGTCTGACCTTGTAGCTCAGTCGGTAGAGCGGCGGAGATCTAACC
Organism: Montipora capricornis; assembly: GCF_036669925.1. Lineage (NCBI taxonomy): Eukaryota > Metazoa > Cnidaria > Anthozoa > Scleractinia > Acroporidae > Montipora > Montipora capricornis. Next base: position 17,205,648 of record NC_090885.1, on the reverse strand, counting down.
CGAAGGTCGCGGGTTCAATTCCCACCCTGGTCAGAGTTTTTCTCTGTCCTTGTGTGGGCCCATTTCCATTAGTAGGGCTAACGCTCCCATGATTCATATGGGTTAGAAACCTAGCACTTCACATTACCCTCTAATCAGTTATTTGCTCGTTTGGTTTGTCTGAACCCTAACCCTAACCCTAACCCTAACCCTAACTTCGAGATCTTGCTAATATTCACCTAAATGTCTTCAAAAGCGCTTGTTGAAAAGTTTGTTTCACAGACAGTTTATTGCCGTTATTTTCTGGGGGCAATACCTCAGTCAACGGCTTCAGTTGGACCACAAACGTGAATGTCACTACTCGATGTGTCCTAATCCTATGAGCCCGAAAACACGCAAAAATCCAGCGGAGTTGTCCATTGCGTGACAACAACAAGTCTCACGAAATCCGATGTCCGAGGATTTCTGGCCATGCGCATACGTCTTGTGCTCGCTTATCTGATAAAGCTAATAGCTACGTATAGCGAGATATAGAATGTACATTCAGTTTTGAAAATAAAGTGTAAAATAAAAGACGAATGCTTTAAAGCTTTCACTTTATAAAGGGCCTCCTACTTGTTGCGTGGAATGTTTTTGGTGTTTGGAAGTTTAACCTGGTTGCAGTTGTCGTTGTTATTTTCGTTCGCTTACAGAAAAAGCGGATCTATGATGCGGTTTGGAATCAAACGTAACTTAAAATGAGAGTCATTGAAGGTCGTCGCAGTAGCAACTTATAATAGGGACTTGACTTAAAATAGATTTGACTGCCCGGTTTTAGCGAAAATTCTTAGAAGATTCATACATGCTCTTCAAAAAGAAGTATGAAAGATTCTTATTGGGTACTCAAAATTGACCATAGATTAACTGCTAGCTATATAAGATATGCTGCGTAATATGTAGTATTTATGTATTTATTTATGTATGTCTTTCTCTTCTATTAAATATATTTTTTTCTAGCTAATTTCTGTTTGTATTTTCTCCAATATTGTAAACTATGTTATATTAAGTTGTTTCTTCTCTGTAAACAGTGTGAAATAATAAACTTAAACTTAAACTTAAACTTAATATATTTTCTATCATTCAAACATATTTTTATGAATGTTTTTGTTTTAGATTCGCGATGGGGGAAACAGTTCCGAGACTTCCCTGCTAGGACAACTTTGCAATTCGCGTGGAGGTCCCAACGTTTTTCGTTCCAGTGGGACAGAGTTGTGGATGAAGTACAAGTCGACTCAATCTTCGAACTCCTTTGAGGCTTCCTTCAAGAAACTGTTAAGCCCGTCCTGTAAGTTATCGTTAAATCAATTTCTTTGCGTTTCTCAAGCTTGCGTTTGTTATTTGTACCACAGCGGGGTAATGAGGTAACAAATAAATGAAACAGCTGATTGAAATAAAGCCGGAAAGCAGGTTGAGGCAGACCTGTTACAAGCGCAAGTAAGGAGTCAAAAGAATCAAAACTCCAACTAGTTTTCAGAGGCGGAGCTGAGCCTGGAAAGTCCAACTCCCTGTTCACTCGGGCTCGCTGCCTTCAAGGTAGCAGAATCCTTTACCTTGTTACGTTTCTCGGAAATATAATTTTGATCGATTTTTCAGCGTTAATCGTAGTTTGCAAAGCACGCACAGAAATTCGGGGCACTTGGAGCAGGATTTGTGCTAACTTGTCTTCAAGTAAAAGTTTGATCCCAAATATGGCAGCGTGTTACTGAAGACCACAGTATGGTCTTTACTAATCAAATCATTGATTTAATTTAATGTTGTAGTTTGCCCTCCAAACGTGATTTCCGACGGCACTCCAGGCTTACTCGCGAGTCCATATTACCCGAAAGACATTCCAAACGACATGGAATGTTCGTGGAACATAACAGGACCGTCAGATTCTCGACTGGTCCTCTTATTTCGCTTCCTTTGTCTTGGAATATGCACCAGTCCCGCGTCTCAGTGTTCCTGCGACAGTCTGAGTATTAGTAATGTGTTCGGAGCGAGACAGATCTGCCCTCAAACTGAGCTCATTCCATTCATCTCGATTGGAAACAGAATTTCTTTGTCAATGGTGACGGACGAGCAATACAATTCAAAGGGGTTCCTGGGAAAACACGAAAGCGTATCCCGTCTTGGAGGTTTGTTGACAGTTTATACTTTGTCATCCTACCATAGCAGAAGTTCACATGGTCGGAGGTCTCGATCTGCGATGCGAGACCCATCAGTTTGCGGTATTTTGTACTTTTAGAACGGCTACTGCTAGATGTATTGTGTTCCTTGCAAGAACCATGATTTTGCATTAAGCACGAGCAATTCCTCTTGCGACTTCTTGGTTACAGGAACAAATGCAGGCCATTCCGATATGCGTTGTGGTCACCGGGGGTGCAGGGATGAAGCAGTGGTGAGAGCACTCGCCTCCCACCAATGTGGCCCGGGTTCGATTCCCAAACTCGGCGTCATATGTGGGTTGAGTTTTTTGGCTCTCTACTCTGCACCGAGAGGTTTTCTCCGGGTACTCCGGTTTCCCCTTTCCTCAAAAACCAACATTTGACTTGATTTGCGTTAAAGGCCCACCTTCAACCGACAGGCATTGTGTGCCTCGGAACAATTTTCATATATGAAAATTCCACCCGAATCTGAGATTCATCCAATTAGATCGCTGCGATAAGAAATACGAATTTCCATAAGAAAAACAAACGGTCGAAAAGCCTGGCGGTTGAAGGTGGGCCTTTAATTGTTAATTTCAGTTTACAGTGTCCCCAATTAGCGCTCCAGCGCTAGAACGACTAAAGTTACTTTCTTTTCCTTTCCTTACCAGGCCCAATCTAAATTTAGATAATAAACTGATGGGTCAAGGCCAAATGAGATAGATCGACAATTCTGGGTTATGGAGGGCCAGAGACTTTTTAGAGGTTATCCGCCCAATATTAAACAGACAGCAGTTGTTCGGTTTGAGTTTCGAGCGCAAACCCTCCCTGCCAATGCGAAGACCAGGGCGGAAGCGCAACACGATCTTATCCTTCATTGTCAGTTTGCTTCAAATGAAGTATTGTCCTCCATTTAGATAACTCTGTCCCGGGATTTGTGGTAGCAGATAAAAAATGAAAGTAGTCCCCCGACAGGATTTGAACCCGGAGCACCCACTTTGAAGAAACTGTTTTTATCCACTTAACCACTAAAGATCAACTAAGTTTGTCGATTATTTACCAAAACTAATTTGTATATATATATAAATTCATTGCTGAATAATGGTTAGCTCTAAGGCTTGATTTAAAATGGTTAGCCTTCTCTTGAAATCTGGTAGCGGGCATTTTTATGTATAAGCTTTCTTCGGGTGTTAATACACGTATACAGCGGAATTTGGAAGAAAGCATTATTGACATTTAAAAGAAATGACATCCCCGCAGTTGGTGATGTGGTAGTCCAGTGGTTAAGTGAAAGGGTTATTAATCAAACGTGCCAAGGTTCGAGTCCTGAGAGTCCAGACATCAGGGTTCGACTTTTAAAACAATATCTGGATTTCCCATGATCCTTATCAAGCTTCCAGTGTCCAAAATGAACGATAATACTTCACTTGGAACAAACTGACAATTGAGAATAATCCTTCAATTGAGGGAGAGACTTGGTTGGGAAGTGGGTCAAAATATGACGGTTGACGGATGGCAAGAAGGGTTTTGCTGGAGCCGCGGAGGGGTAGGGCTGTATAGCCCCCCCCCCCCTTCCCCCCACTTTTTTCCTATGGTGTTGTTTTCTCCTTAACCTGTCCCCCTCCCCTTACACTTCCGTGATCCCTACCAAAACCCGACCGGCCGCTGTTTTGAGTTTCTCGTGCTCCAAAGTTCAATTCTCCAAAACCAGTTAATCCGCTGCAGGCGCTGCCCGTACGTTGTGCGTTTTGCTACATTTCCGATCGTTGTTGTTCTCTGCAAAACAGCGACATTGGAAGATACAAGATTTTTGCTTACACCAGTTCTACTCGTGCATATATCGGCGCACACATTTTGCAGTTGGATTAATTTCCGGAAAAGGTTACTTAAATGCTTTAGCACATTTTTCTATTCTTCTATGATTATTTCCCTTCAGATTAGTTTTATTATACATGTTTGACGAGCCCCTCGATGTTCACCTGTTTAAATAAATTTAACTGATTGATCGATTTACTTATTTACGGCGGAAGGAAAGAAAAAGGAAGTTCGGGGAGAGGTAAAAAGCGCCGTTTTATGCATGATAATTTTTTTTTACAGATGTTCTCAAATGGTACAACTTACAAACATGAGCGGATGGTTTTCCAGCCCCGGTTTCCCTTCCAACTACCCCGCCAACACACAATGCGCATGGAATATATCGATTCCGTCAGGTTTCAAGATTTATTTAACGTTCCTGGAATTTGACGTTGAAGAGTGTGATGCTTCTTGCACATGCGATTATGTTGAGGTAACGAAAGTTAAACTGCTGATTTTGAGATTTGACGCAAGCACGAGCATCGGACTTGCGTGCGGGAGATCGCGGGATCACAACCAGGGGTCAGGGTCGTAAAAATAACTGAGGAGCAAGTGCTGCCTTTGCCTTTCATCTGCAAATGGCTAGACTTTCAAGTCCTCTTGGATAAGGACTATAAACCGTAGGTCCCGTCTTTCAAGCCTTCCTGCTCAGTGTTAATCAACACTGTGAGGTATTAGAGAATATACACACTGTTGCTCTCTGGCAGAGAATTGTAAACCGCCATAAAACTGATGTGATATGTGTGCGGTATATAAATCCTTTACCATTAACGGCATACGCAAACTCAGGACGAAAGACAGTAAGAAACGAAAGTTGATGCATCTACCCATGCTGCTTGTACCTATGCTTGCATGCGTCGCTAGCAACAACAACTTTACCCTTTTCCTAACAAAAGTACAACAACTAAGCTAGCGATAAAAAGCAACGTCAACGCCTGGAAAATGTAAATATGTAATAATTATTGTTGTTCGAGTGTAGAAATAGAAATAGAACTTTTCATAGATTTCCGATAAAACTTCGCACACTGTTGTTTAGTGGTTGTTGTATCACATTATCCTGCATGGCATTTTATGAACAAAATACTATTTTTCCCTTGATTTTAAGGTTACCTTCACAAAGGCGCATTCATCCCAAAAGAGATGTGGATCCATAGCTTCAGGAGGGTGGTTGTGGCGAAACGCCATCAACGATGACATTATAGTGAGGTTTAAGTCGGACAGTCACGGAACGCGGAAAGGATTTGAAGCCGTGTACACTTTCATTCCACTAGACACCTGTACGTATTTATCTTGCCTTGAAATTACCTTTCATTGCAAGCTAGGGGTGGATCGAGGAATATTTAGTGGAGTAGGGGAGGGGAGGTGGGGAAGAGGGGGTGGAGGGAGAAGGTGGAACCAAACCATGTTTGATAAAACACTTTTCAAAAGTTGTTGAGCTGGCAAGAACGACAGGAGGTCTGAAAGGAGGTGGGAAGTTAGGCCCTGGATTTGCCATTGCAGACACTTCGTTTGTTTCCGTTACGTGTGCTCTTTGCTCAGTGTCTTCTTTGTAACGTAATGGCTTGGTTTGGTGGTCACGCAATGATCTTCCGTACATTATAGTAACGTGACCATGTTGATTGTGTAATTTTTACTTTCCACACGGTCGCCATTTAACCCATTTTGCATGCCAGTTTCTTTCGTTAAATTAAACGATAATTGAGTTACTTATAATGACCTCTTGTTGAAGCGAATTTAACAATATTCTATCAGTAACAATATAACTGACGGATGTTTGTCTTCGTATTTCTTAGGGGATTCAGTTCCTTCTGCTTTTTGCCCTTGGACAGATCCTATCCCTACCACTCAAGAGGCCCCATCTGTTCAAGACAGTGAGGCCAGCATACGAACAGGTACAAGTACAAAAATCTTTAAGGGTTAATAAATAAACCATAAAGAAAAACAAAACAAGAATGCAAACATTTATACTTCTATATGACCGTTATCATTTTTGTGCGATCTACAGTTAAAATTCTTTTCGATTTTACGCATGCCAACGAGGCTACTGACTTATATAAGAAAGCAATTTGTTAAGCGCCATTATATTCGGTCGAAGTGCTTTGGGCAATAGGCCATTTTCGAAATATCAATATTCAGCTTGATAGTGAGGCAGAGAGGACAGAAACAATAGAAACAAGTTGCAATGAAAGTGAAAGATAATAGCACGTCATCCACTTTCCTTTGTCCTTGTCCTCTTAACCTCTCTTTCAAGCTGAATTTTAATATATCGAAAGTGGCCTTTTGGCTATCCACGTTGGGTGACTTTATCAATAATCTGAAAGTACCGGGGCTGACAATATAAAAAAAAGGAACATGGCATGGGTATAAACCCAAACCGACAGGAGGCAAACTAGTTTGCTTTTTACAACGCGTGCTAGAGTTGAAGCACGGACCGCTGAAGACAATTTAACAAAACAGCAGAGGCTGGATTTGAACTAGACTGCTGTCCCTGGGGTGCAGGGATGGCGCAGTGGTGAGAGCACTCGCCTCCCACCAATGTGGCCCGGGTTCGATTTCCAGACTCGGCGTCATATGTGGGTTGAGTTTGTTGTTGTTCTCTACTCTGCACCGAGAGGTTTTCTACGGGTACTCCGGTTTTCCCCTCTCCTCAAAAACCAACATTTGATTTGATGTGACTTGAGTTATGTTGATTGTTAATTTCAGTTCACAGTGTGTCCCCCAATCAGGGCTCCAGTGCAAGAACGACTAGACACTGAAATAAAGTTCCTTTCCTTTCCCTTCTTTGTCACTCGAGCCGCGTCAACTGTGTTTTGTCACACAATCGAGAGAAACGACCGACGGATGCGAGGGAGAAGAATGCTACTTCTCTGTTCATTTGCTAGAGTAAAAAGGGAAACAAGTCTTTTCCTTTTTTGACTTCTTTCCGGGAAGTTACGGAACTATGGGAGATTTAAGACAACTTGTCTTGTTTGGCTTGCTGCGTGTGAGAAGTGGTCGATCTTACTTTATTGAAAAACGGTGGTGGTAGTTGAAGCAAGTTTTAAAATGGCCACCATCCAATCTTGTTTAAGGAGGCTCGAAATAGTTTCTCCTTTTTTCAAACAAATAAACATATTCTGTCCTTAGATACAGTTAGGGTAATCATATCAAGACGAAATTTGGCCAGAGTATACAGTACCCATCATAGATTTCTCACATCCCATTTTCATCCAAAATGACGTTACCAACGATGTAAGGCATTTCTTTGAGCCTTAAAATCAAGATATATTGTCTTTTGTCTTTACGGGACGGTAAAATCTTCCCATTCAGCGTCACCAGGTAATGTTAGAGATAATCTCTAAAATATTTAAAATTCAACAAAATCTTTGGGTCAGTTTTTTCAGAAAAATCAGAGTTTTTTTTCAAATGTCTCTAATTTTTTTGCACCTACAGAATTTTTTTAATTTGAAAGACAAACGTTTTAAATAAATCCAAGCTGACATACAAAAATGAAAAAAAAAAATCCACCGTCCGTAAGCAGAGATACAAACGAATAAAATTGCAAAATCAGGAAAAATGAAGGGGTTACGAGATCAGCATTTACGCATGCGTCACCCGCATGCTACAGGCCAACACAAAGGGATTTAAGTGACCATTAAACCGTTTGTGTAGAATTTTCGCAGTTTTCGTGAATAGGAGATGTCTATTTATATTCCATATATATAGGAATTAGAAAAAAGGTGAGCGAAATTAGCGAAATCATGAACTGACGTGAGCAGCTTTTAGACTTGCGTGTGTGTCTTACGCACGCGCACTCAGCTAAAAACCCTTTCGAGCCTCCTTAAATTTTAAAATCTGATTATGGTTAAGAGATTGGAGTTAGTATGCCTCCCTTTCAGCCTAATCGAACCTAGGCAATCGATTTTCAACATTTTTGCCCAGTTTTCCTTGCTTATAACAGCTAATTCGAGTTGGTTTATCTAAGTCATCTCTACCCTTGATTTCAGCCACGGCTGGGACATCTGATGAAGATTCCACGTCTACAGTCGCTACAGAGGAAAATACAAAGCAAAATAGCAAGGTTGCTACAAAGGAAAATCTTAGGGATATAGGAGCTCGAGTTTATGGAAGAGGAGTTTCAAGATTACTTGCAAGTTGTGCATTCGTTGTGTTATATTTGTTATATTTATGATAATGTGAAAATCCTATATGAAAAGCCCAATGTTCTTCTTTATGAGTGGGGTGAGGCCGTACCTTTGCTTAGAACCAATCTGTTCTGTATTCGATTCAAGTAAGTCAAGGTATAGGGGCTTAGAATTAAATTGGACAAATTTGTGGGTCATCTTTGAGTTAACACTCTGTGAGGCATTGTTTCGTTAGGTTTCCGTCCCCCGTCTAACTAAGTAAAATATTCTTAAAACTTTTATTCTGAATTTTGCTCGTTCAGATTTTCAGTTTGGATCTTACCGCGCACCGATAGCTCAGTTATTTGAGCACCATCATTCAGGGTCTTTAATAACTGAAGAGAAAGTGCTGCCTTTGTAATGGCATCTGCAAATGGTTAGACTCTCTAGTCTTTTCGTATAAGGACGATAAACCGTAGTCCCCGTCTCACAACCCTTCAATGATCATAACCCTGTGGGACGAAAAAGAACCCGCAAACTATTCGCAAACTTATGGCATGGAGTCAGTCCCGGTGTTGTTGCCTGTCCTCTGTGGTGTATCATGGTTGGGAAGGTAATTGCTCGGAGATATTTAGGTACACCAAGCTACTTTGAAGTCTGAGGGTAAATAAAGATATGATATACGATATCTAAACGTGACACTCTTCTACAGGAGAGGCTTTCTGCCCGCGTAGGAGGAAAATATTTTAACACCAACTCTCTATTTGTGCTTAAGTCTTTCGGCAGCTTGAAACTGTGTTTTCTTTTCTGCTATTGCTTGTAGCTTTCTTCATTGTTTACTCCCACCAACCGACCGACCCAAAGTTAGGAAACACATTCGACGGTAAATGGAGTTTAAAAGAGTGGGAAGGCTTTAGCTGCTGTTGGGGTTAGGATATCGTTTCAGAAAATTGTTCCCTTTTGTTTTTGTGTTATGTCATCCGTGTCTTGTATATGTTCAACTCCGAGGATGAGCCAGATTTGTCGGGAGGTAATATGGTCAGTTAAGACTCGAACGGTGCCACGGGGATCATCACTTCGGCCTATGCCCTTTTTTTCCCTTTAATCAAAGACAAATTTTAAAGTTGAAAAAATGAAAAGAGGCTATTTGCTTGAAGAGAGAGCAGAGACAAATTGAATCAAAGCATTTTTAGAAAGCAATCTAGTCTTGGTCGTAAAATGATATGACGTCATGATGCCGATACTCAATTGTATTTAGAATGAGAACTGTGGAGGACAAAAAAAATCTCCCTCTTCTCCAAGGAAAAATAATTTGAGCTTGCCGAGAAGGTATCACATTTGTAATTTAGCAGCTCTCATAAGGTACAAGGTGATTGGCTTGTTGTCCAAACCGAAAAACAAACACAAACAGTGACTTCAACTTGAAAAGAATGGAAGCTACAACATACTACAAAAAACGTCGCTCCATACTGTCTCTCTCGACCCAGACGTTTTAATGGTACCGGCCAGATACCGCTGGGGGCGGGCTGCGATGGACTGCATATCCCGTCCGGGGAGGGGGAAGAGCAATACTCTCAGTCGCTTCATGCCACTTTAAACCGGAATAAGCTCCGACCTTTTTAGTCTGTGTAGTTAGTTCGTGTGTAACTTTGCCCCTTTTAGCCTTTACCAAGAGTTAATTAGATAAGAGTGTTGTTATGGCATGTTTGGGCTCCCCAGCAAAGTCACGAATGAGTTTTTTTTTAAAACACCTTTTTCCGCGAAAATTAGTTGTCGTTTCCCTGAAAAAACATGTTAGAAGCGAACACGTGTGACATGGCTTTCCCTGATTGGTTAAAGTGGAGGGCCTTTTTTTTTCGCGCGTAAAAAGAAGTCCATGTGTGACTGGGATGGGGCAAGACCGCAAATTGAAAGAGAAACACTCTTATCTAATTCACTCTTGCCTTTACGAGAGCTGTAACAAGATTATCCGGCTGAGTTAATGTGATGCTGTTCGTTCAAAAGACTTAAGTTATAGTAACTATTTTTTAACCTCTTTTTTATTAATTTACCTCCCGGCGATAATTGTCATCAACAAAATAATTGTGAAATTGATCAATATTGGCCAACGCAATCCAATTTCATGTTACTGCTTGTGTTTGTTTTTTGCTGAATCTTCAATTTTCTTTCTTCGACTTTCTGTAAACAGAGGTATCCAGTAAACCAAGCAAATATAACAAGTACAACCACTATCACCACTGCAATGTCAACCTCACATTCATCAACAGTGCCTCCTGAAATTAAAAATGAAGGAAAAAAACAACTTGTATTATCCCATAATTAAGTAGGTACGAAATAAAATGAGTGCCTCCTGGATCTCTGCGCCGTTTTCTGCTCGGTCTTCGGTCGGGAAGTGACAAAGTAGCACACAACTCATTGCCTTTTTACCCCCAATGGACCACTGATTTTACAGCTCTGTGCTCAGTTACCATGCCTTTGAATAAAAGCGAGGCTGGATTGGACCTTGTTTTGATACAAACCTCATTACCCTTATGTAAATCATGTTGTTGATGTAATGCTAACTAGTTTTTATTTTACATAAGAAAAGCAATGAGGTTTGTATCAAAACAAGGTCAACTCCAGCCTCGTTTTTATTTATAGGCTTGGTAACCGAGCACAGGACTGTAAAATGGTCTATTAATGGCAAACTTACGCAAAAAAGGCGACGACGGCTTCGAGAACACCGCAAAACAATGGTTTAATGAGCAAAAACAAAAGCTCTGCACGCCCTGCACTTGCGTTTTGCATTTTGGTGCATTTCTTTGCCGTCCTCGTCCCGACAACGACGTGAATTGACCAAATTTGAGGTTGTGTATGGGACGTGAGAACCTGCCCAAACAACTACACCGTTCATACCAATTTTATTCCTGTAATGTTGAATATACACACTTTCCATTCCGAACGACTTGGGTTACAACGAAATTATTACAATAACGGGAAATAACATTTTGGACGGCGACGTTCTCGTTGGCGGCGACGTGTTCCTTGCGTAAGCTCCGTATTATCTGGATGCTTTCAAATTTTAAATTTGACCTTGGTGATGAAGTTGATTCACCCTGCTAGCAGAGCCTTTCTTTTCCTTGTTCAATTTTGGCGTTCTCGAGAAAGACTCTGCATGAATCGAGTAAGATCTTTATTGAGTATGCGCTGCATGTTGCCAGGATGCAGTCTCGAACCCAAGCCTAATATGCCAGATCTCGCCGCCATCTTGGTTTTTCATGGTAAAGTGGGCTCAATTATAATCATCGGTTTTGTCACTAAATTGACGCTCGCACTGGAAAAACCGGTTTGACGCGAGAAAACAAGATTGACTAGTCCAGAAGTTCGGGCTGCGGCGTCTTCAAAGAGTTGACGCGATTCGAGCAGAGCCTCCTTTTCTCCTCAGTAAAGAAAAAGACAGAAGGAGGCTCTGCTCGCAGGGTGAAGTTGATTGCGAAAGACGCGCTAATGATAGATATGCCAGTAATAATGGCCTGGGTTATTAAAGATGGTAATGATGACGTTGATGATCATCGTGTTGATGGCATTGATGAGGAGGATGATGATATCCTACCTACGCAAGATTCATTTTTACTGTCTCCATGGCACGCAGCTGGGAACAGATGAAGCAGTGTTTCGTTATGCCGGTCGTGGTGCATCACGAAACTCTGTCTAGGCTACAGATTCCAAGTACCATAGGCTGAGCTCCAGGAAACGCCAAACCTTTGACTTAAAAAAGAGTTAAGAGAATTATAAATTTAATATTTTAAAAAAATACAACCACAATTTTGAATTTACGGAACATTTTTCGATGTTTCAAACATCATCTTCAGCCCAACCACACTTTTGAATTTACGGAACATGTTTCGATGTTTCAAACATCATCTTCATCGAAACATGTTTCAAATTAACATCATCTTCAAACATCATCTTCATCGAAACATGTTCCGTAAATTCAAAAGTGTGGTTGTATTTTTTAAAATATTTAGTAACACTTGTGCTATCCATTTCCCATCGCCAGACCATTTGGAAAATTATAAAATTATGTTTACATGCAGGCTGGTTATCATGCAAGAGGTCTTTGACAAGCATCTACAACTGAGGCGAGGAAACTAAGTAAAATGAATATACCCAAAGTATTGAAATAAATAAATAAATAAATAAATAAATACTTCTAAAATTATAAAAAAGTTCGACTCTACAATGTAAAATACATACATATCGATGTGGGCGTGCGTGGAATAGAGCGGTCTCTCTGCTTGTCTGTGTGCTCAAACAGTTGCGAATAAGATAATATGAAATTGTTTTTACTCTCCTGTAAGATACCGTCATCTCTTCTTTTCGCGACGGAAATGAAATAGAGTTCGGGATAGTGTCGCCTTCGACAAAATAATGGAATTGGCATTACCGACGTCGTAAACCATTTTTTTCTTGTTCTGTTGATCTCATTGGCAAGCTGCAATTTGTCTTCCTCCTTATACGGATTTACAAAGAACGTGTTCAAGATAAATCTCTATACAATACCAGATGTTTTACATGAGAGAGGATGCACCGAAAAAGTGGAATACTCCGTGGAAGAAAGAGCAAGATTCCGGCGGCAATGTCTGTTTCGTTTAAGCAGTTTTTTTGTTTTCGTCTTTCTGTGGCGCATCCAAATTACTGGCATTATCACAGCTTTTGAATTACCTTGAGGGAAGGCCACGGGGAAACTGTGGCAGACATCTCAGTCTAGAAGACGCGGTGTATAGACGATTACGAAATTCTTCGGGCCGGGTTACAGGTCGTATTTTCATTCGTGAGCTTACTAAAAATATAACATAGATGATTGTTCGAGATGACGGGGAACTTGTGATAAGAGAATTTGAGGAAACCGTTATCATTGTGCCTTTGTCCCTTTTTGCCTTAGGTACACAGCAAGAGTGTTCGCTTCCTTGCGCGCATCAACTGATAATGTCTGATAATATGTGATTGGATTGAATCTGAGTCTGAGGATATGCCGGTTGATCGCGCGATATCTCGTTTTCCGGAATCTATGCAACTAGCAGAAACTGCTTTATTTTCCACAAGTCCATAATGCTTCTGTATTTGAAACGTCAAAAAAAGCGTCTTTAAATTGAAACATTGTTTTAATATTTTTCTAAAGCGCCGTGTGCCAAAGCTCTTCAATGGCGTCATTCCGATCCGCGTATAAAGAATCAAACTCATCGGTAGTTTTTGCTATAGTTTGTTTGTTTGTGCGATTTTGAAACCAAACAGAGCGTTTTTAAATTGCCTCTGAGGACAATGTTTGACATATGAGGCAGTTATTCTTTGTGCGCCCTTTAAATTATATATAAATACCTTGGATCTCAGTCAACGAATGGAACAAGACCGAATAGATTTGGATTGGACGAAGCTACGCAGTGTAACAGCATCAGAATTACTATTCATGATAAATCTAGTGAACGTCTTTGCTGTTCGGGCTTGACTCTTTAACTTGACTTAATAAAATATGAAGTTAGTGACTCGTCATTGCATGATTAGAATTGATACCCAAAAAGATGGGATTAATTACGCCTGGTAAAAGTCGATGATCTGTACTTTCTACGTAGATATAATCAATAAGGCCCTCCTTACCGTCGCTTTTGCTTTAAATTCAGGAAAAGCTTGAAACTTGTGTCTTAGAGCAAATTAATCTGGCCTTAAGTGCAAAATGACTGGAGCATTTTACATAATTCATGTTCCCTTAAGATTAAGGAGCGCCTTTTAGGACTATTATTTCTCAATTCATAAAATTCATTGGATTTGAAAACGACATGTGTCATGTTGGTGACAATCTGTTTTTAAATAGGGAGTTTTAGAAATGACGACGGGTACGATTACGACAACGCCACAAAAGAATAATATCATTGGTAAAAAGTGCATAAATAATCGTACTGCACGTGCAGC
>NC_090885.1:17174101-17186601 GCF_036669925.1 Montipora capricornis | reverse complement strand
AGAATACGCAACTCATTTGTGCACCAGGACTCGCTTTGAAACTGAGGCATGCAGCAACTCGGAAATTCAGGATACTGCTACGATGTGAACAAAGGAAGAAGAGAGACCCTGGGAACGAGATTCTAGTGGCTGCCAACATCGGTTTCACTGAAAACAGAAGACATCGCAGAAGTGCGTTGGCTTGTAAAGATGCATTCACCTTTTAAAATTCCTGTTTATCCTGTTTATCGTGTCAAAACTAGCATACTTTGCCTGTTATTCATCAGTATCATCTGAGATTTTCTATCTTAATTGTGGGCATCTTTGTTTTGATAAATGATCTCAGAAACAGTTTACGCCGGTAAAAGTTCATATTGCCGTCATGCTGTTACCGGACTCAGTTACATAGGAATAAATGTTCCTTAATTATGAACAAATTTTGAAGATTGCATGTACGACATTGGCGGCAAGCCTTAGTTATACTTCAAGATAACACAGATTGACGTTATCAACTTGAAATGTGGACTCCATCAGAACTTGTGATAAAAAAGTGCTAATGACTTTCAAGACCATGCTGCTGTTCTGGTGGACAAAGATATTCGCAAAAGAGATATTTATCTAGTTTTAATTCACTGCACTGTGGTATTAAGTCTCCGCGCCCACTTTGATCGCAGGAATTGTCCAAACGCCATAATTTTAGAACATTTCTCTTTCGCATCTGACATTACCATTGTGTTCTGTTATAAAAATTTTGCCATTCAACACTTCGGTATACCTGAAAGAAATTATATGTGTGGAGGATATGTAAACAATTGAAATCTCAAAGATTAAAATTAGAAAAATTCAAGTGCTTCATTGACAAATGAAACGTAGATAACTGGAATCAAAGACAAGATAGAATTTTCTGTTTAATTTTTCATTCAGGCTTTCACTAATAATAAGCTGTGTCTCTGTTGTCTGCCAGCATTCCTTCCGAGAAATTTGCATAGAGTTACTCACAGACGATTTTTGAATGGAAACTATTTATCTCTCACTTTGTTAGTCTTGCAGGCCCAGGCAGAACCCTTTCAGATTCCTAAGGTGTATGAGGAGTGTATGTTGGCCGAAGTTCACGTCCTGAACTGCCTGACAAATGTTGTTAATTTTGTTAACATATGATGACTCATCTGTCACAATGTTGTCAATTAGCCTTAAATTAATTCTTCAATTGACTTGGATGTGTTTTCCTTAGCACCTGCCGAAAATTTCAGTAGAAATTTGCATAATCAAAATATTCCGTTTTTGCGTGACGTTGAATTAAATTGAGAGCCGAGAGGAGTATTTTGGCACGAACTCAATACTGCGTTGATTTGGTATCGACTTGAATGGGTAAGGAAAAATCTTCAGCTCGAGTGCTGCGATGCTAAAAACTCTTCTAGGTAAGTTTAGCTAGTTATGATATCCAAAACGAAGCTTTTGTCTTGCCTTATTTGATAAGTGATGCTAATAATTTTCCACATAAACGATCCGGATGGAGGTATCATCCGCCATCGTTAGTAATCATAACTATGAGAAAAAAAATAACACGATTTTCTCTGTGCTTTGCTTCTACTTGTCCTTGCGCCGAATTTTCTCCTTTCTCTTCGCCAAGAGGAGTAAATGTCCGACAACAAAACGAATACAGTGTATCTCGATGAAAATAGCCTCAAATGACGCTATCTACTGGTCTACCTTTTAAAAACAATAGATAAATCCTATTTATAGCAGTGTGTGTATCTCTTATAACAAAGACCTACAAGGGACTCGAGCTTGACAGGATTACAACGAGCTTTTGCCGTTACAAAAGGGAGTTCGATAAAAAGCATCGCAGCGGATCAAGGAGTGTTACCAAAACAACGTAGCCACGTGTTTCACGCTTTGTGGAGCCACATGTAGGTATTGTTGATTAAGTAGCCGTGAAAATTCGAAAAACCAACACCGACGTTGTAAACACACATAATTTGTTTTTGAGGGTAAACGCGACAGCGGGGTAAAATTATTTCATTTATTTTCTAATCAGTTTATTAAATTGTATTTTATTTGATTTCATATCAGATGCCTTTCATTAGCACTTGCAGTCATTTAGGGCCTGGCGAAACTGATGTCCAAATTAGAAAAACATAAGTTCTTAATCAATATTTCCAAACTGTGAAACACATGTTGCAGAGACAAAGTTTGTGTCTTGGCGACACAAATGTTAATCGTATTCTCTAGCTGCGAGAAGTATATCAAATATAAAAGGCTATAGTGACTATATGATGATCAGGCGTTTGGGATTTTATCCCACAATCCTTCAAGTTACAGCTGAATGCTCTGGCAAATTAGAGCATTTAGCTGGATCCTGGATCCCTTCTGAGACTCGGATATCATTTTTTCTGAGTTCCAGTTGCTCGTTGTATATTCACTGATTGCATTTTCTTGTTTGCAAAACCGTCACTAAATCTGTTTGTGCAATGTTTCGCATGCGTCTAAACTGAGGAACTTCTATTTCAGAGCAAGATGTTCTCAAAGGACTAGTTTTCAAATCCAATACACGTGGCTGTTAGTTATCACAACATTCCTTTTGCCAAAGCTTCCGTCCATGTCTCTGTTGAAAAGATGAAGTAAGGAGGTGCGGGAGTTAGCGACACAGATTCCTGATACTCATTCGCCCCCACCCCACCAACGAGAAACTTTCTTGTGGTTGCAAATTATGACCACGTATTTTTTTTTCAATTCAACATTTCCGTTTTACCGGAGTTAGAGAAGTGCGAGATTTATCGACACAAATTGTTGATACTCATCAGTTGATGTCACAGTCTTTAGCAGAAAAGGATCTTATGGTCGTGCTAGAAGTGATGAACTTGTTTACAATTGCGATTTTAGTCGCATGCGCAACAAACTTTCAAGCAAGTTCGAAACTCTTGCGATATGAAAGCTTTTAAATGCCAGTCAAAACACTCAAATTATCCCACCAAACCTTGTTTACAAGTGCGACTTTTAATCGCACTTACCCTCGATCGGCCATTATTGTGTCTTGGTTCCTGATTGTATCGATTTGCTACGACAAACATTGTTCGTGAAAACCTTTAAAAAATTTAGAAGTTAACAGTATTTGTGCTCAACATCTCTATCATCAATCGAATAATGGCATACAGTTCTTCTTCGTTATTCATTATGTTGATAACTTTTTTTTTTGAGGGGAGGGCGGTCAATTTCAACTTCAACTTGAGTATTCCCATACACTCTCCCCGCTCCAAGGTTTTCCTGTCGGGGTCATCACTTCAGTCGTTGGAAAGACTGTACAAATTATAAGTTAGCTTCCAGATTTCCCGTCGCTGTGTTTTGATATGATCTTGATTTCATATCGCTTATCTTCCAAATGCTTTCATTTTTTCTTATCGCTTGTATACATTATAAATTAGAAACAGTTCATAACATTTCCCGTTTATGGAAGTCAGAGGGCTAGAAACGGGAAATGCAGCGCCGAACTGTGCGGCTCTGGTGAAGAGTTATAACAGGGTTTTGTACTTAATAATACACATGAAAAAATTACTCGATTCTGAATTGCTGAGAGCAGTGCAGTTCAAGTGTAACACCAGTGCAAAAAGTGTAACACCGGTGCAAAAAGTGTAACACCAGTGCAAAAAGTGTAACACGAGTGCAAATTACACATCGTAATTCTGGATTTTGATTTGCAGAAAGACATTGGGAAAGTTGTAGGCCAATGATCTCATGTAAACGGCAATGACCAAAATTTTGTACAAAAAGTCTGAAAAAATTTTTCTCGAATGCGAAAAAAAGGGCTTCAAGAAACATCTTCCGGCACTTTTTCCACGCGAATTTTTTCATGTTTGTATTATTAATAAGTAATCATACGGTTTTTCTCGTTCAATTTGGAATTAATTTGCACTTGTGAGTTTTTGAAAAAGCTGAAATTGCACTCGCCGAAGCGGCTCGTGCAATTTCAGCTTTTTCAAAAACTCACTCGTGCAAATTAATTCCAAATTGAACTCGAAACCGTATGATTACCTAAACTAATACAGGAGCTGGTGCTCTTCTCTTGCAAGCACTTGGTCTACCAATAAAACTATAAAAGTATAAGTTGTGTTGTTATTATTGACACTTTTTTGTTCTTATCTTTCAGCTTTCTTTCTAGTGGAATGCGTTATAACAAAATGTAAGTTTTAAAGAAAAATTTCTATGCTTTTTATCAGAACCATGCCAGTGTTATTGCGTCGTCTGTTGATTGTTAATAAACAATTATTCATTTTGTGCAACCCAAAATGCCCTTGTAATCTATAACTGATAATTAAATGCAGCTGCATGTTTTAGTCTAAACTGAGTTATCAGCCATTATCAATACGCACGGACTGTGTGTGATCATGAAAGAGTGTTTCTTAATTGCAAATAGTTCTGCTTCTAACCAGCCAGTACGTATAAAAAAGGAACTTTTTGTGGTGTTAGTGTTTACTAAACTGCCTAACGCCATGGGGTGCCAACAAAACGAAGATCGAAATTAAATTTTCCATTACAATAAAATTTACAATTAATGATTAAAGTTATGGTAATATATGGCGAGGAAACCTAACAGAAACCAGGGGGCTTATACAAGGTTAGGTTTCCGAAGACCACATCTTTGACCGGACATTTGACTTTGATTCGTCATCTGGTTCCTAAATATTTTTGCATGGAATATGTTAAGAAAAGTTCTCCCTGAACGGTAGGCTCAAACTCCAAATTTAATACTAATACGTAAAGCGGAAAAATGACAAACAACATACTGAAAAAGAAAACTACAGAAAAAGAACTCTAGCGCAAAAACTAAAACTTGTACGCGTTAACAGCTCGTACGCGCCATACTTGAAATATGAACTCATGTCACGTGATCAAGCGCTCGCAAAATTCTCCGTAGGCGGTGGGGGTAGACTCAAAGAGAATATGTTCTTTTTTCCATTCCAGCCCGTCTCGGAGTTACATTCTCCTACAGCCAATTCCCGAGTTATTGTTTGACTTGGTTTCAAAGAGAGTCTTGGAGCGAAACTATTCAGATGTCAGAAATACGACCGAGTTCGAGTAGAATGCAATACAAAACGTTTCTTAAACGGGGTTTTATTTTTCACGAAGACTCGCTTTGAAACGGACGATAACAGTACTCTGGAACGAACCATTTCGCATACTAAAACGTTTTCACCCCAACAGGGTGTCCTGACACTTTTCATCTTGGTAACGATTCAGGAACTATAAATAGCCCAGCGCCAAGAGGTGCTTTTCTCTACCCCAACAAAGTTCGTTGTGAATGGAATATAACAATTCCACACAATTTCCAACACGTGCAGCTCTCGTTCAGGACCTTTGACATTGAGGACTGTTGGAAATGCAGCTGCGACTACGTAGAAGTCTTTGACCATGTTGGACCGCGCAAGATTTCACTTGGAAAGTTCTGTGGTAATGTGATACCAGGTCCTTTTTATTCAAGTGAGCAAACACTATCAGTTGTGTTTAAGTCTGACGATGGAGGAGGCCACACGGGATTTAGAGCTTCGTATGCATCGGTTCTGCCTGGATCGGGTAAGTAAATCCCCTCAGAAAATCTTTTTCAGCCTCGAGAGAAAGGGCTAGTCGCACCGAATTAACTCAACTGCTTTGAAACGATTCCTCGTGGTAGTGAGAAAGATTGGAAGGTCTAATCATTTGGAGAAGTCAAATCAGAGATAACTCGATTTTTTCTGGTTATTTTAAGACGTTGGGTATTATTCCGTTCTGGAACAAAAGCAGAGTGTATTGCGTCAAAATCTGGGACCCAGCCAAGTGAAATAAACAATCGTGATGGTACTGATGATGACGATGTCGAAAATATTTACGACGATGATGGTCACCTTCATTCTCATCGTCTTCGCCGTCGATGACGTCATTATCGTTATCAGCATCATTGCCACTGTCATAGCACGAGTGAGGCCTGGATTTGGTGACCCAACATCCATGTGGTAGTCTCTGGTAGCCTCTTCCCCCCTAGGTATTTTTTTTTTGCAAAAAATCTTATTAATCTCGTGATATTCCTGTGGAGTGCCTGACTCCATCATTAAATCTACTAGCAAATTCATTTGTCCAACTCTTTTGCTTCAGTTTGCAGGAACGCATCTCAAATAAAAGAAAGTGCAGGTTTAATAACAAGCCCTGGATTTCCAAATGAACGTAAATACCCGAATAACCAGGAGTGTATCTGGAAGATAACCACGCCTTCAAAGACTCGCATAACATTTAAGATCATTTCTATGTCAATACAAAGCCAGTGTGGTAGAATGGGGACTGGAGATGCTTGCTCATGCGATTTCCTTGAAATTAGAGACGGAAATCGGTCCAACAATCACTTATTAGCGACTTTGTGCGGGGATGAACGTCCCGCCGACCTGTACTCAAGCGGACCACACCTTTGGGTGAGATTCAAATCAGACAAAAATGGCTCTGCCCCTGGTTTTATGGCCAGGTTTTCCTCTGCAACCATCGTAGAAGGTGAGTGCCTTTTTTTTTCATAACTGCCTTACCCGTTGGGAATGCCGTCCAATCTTGTTTACTGAAACTGAAGAAGCGTTCCATTCCATGCAATTTTCAAAAAAATAGGGTTGAAATTCAAAAGAAAAAGACCCTTCCACCGACATTTTCGAAAATCCCGTCCAATGGAAAGAGCCTCTAGAGCTTGTCGTGGGAAATATTCCAATCCCTCGTCAGAAATAGCTCCTTCTTATCATTGAATGAGAGGGGGAGTCATTCCCTGTGTGACGAGCCCTTGAATTCGGGTACAGGGGCGAATGTTCCTGAAAGGTTAAGTGAGTCATGCATATCACTTTACCAATACTATGTCGCAGGATATTCCTGTCCAGAAAGCTGGAAGTACCCAATCAAATGCCCACAGGATCTCAATCCCAATGCCAACCAAACTAGAGCCTGTTGTTACAACAAAGGTCCTAGCTGTTGCGAGCCTGGAGGGAGGCGATGCACCGACAAGGGAGCACATGAAAGAGACTACTGCCCGCGCCCAAATGATGATGGGAAGTTAAAATATTGTTGCATGCAAAATGGAAAGCCGTCTTGCTGTAAATCATCGAGTGTTCGCCATAATCTTAGGTGAGTTTTTGTGGACTGTTGAAAATAGGCCAAATTTGATGCTTGCGTGCAATCGCGTGGTCGTGGCTTTCAGACCTGTTCAATGCTTCTGTGTTATTTGCTTCAATGCCTTCCATAAGTGCATGGGATGATCTTCTCTTTGAAATCACTTCATTTCCGCAGTATAAATGTAGGGCGCTTCTTTTATTCCATATCATATTTTCACCTCGCGGGGGACGTAACACGAATTGAAGCTGACCAGCACAAAATTTCTGAATAGATGTGCCGCGGCAGCGCATGCGCACTATCATGGGTTGAGATCCAGGCCCAATGAGGCGTTCGGGATTCGCTACGATACAGCAGTATTTATAGACGGTTTTGTAACTACTTAAGTTATTTGTATATCTGTGGAGGTATTCTCTTCAAAATAATGTTGGAAACTTGAGCTAATTCACCCAAAAATAGGAACTACCTTGTAACCACTTAACCCCCTTCTTCACCCTCTCCACCCGTCCTTTGCTCTGCCTCGTTTTCTCATCTTTGCCAGAGTTCATCACCCAGGATGATGGACTCTAGATAACAGACACAATTTCTTGCTTTTCAGAGTAATCCTCCTTGTTGGAGTTTTGGCCCATTTTTGTTACCAAGTTAGCAAGTTTTACACCGGAACGACGTAATTAAAATTTGTAATTTAATTATAGTTAGGGTATTTTAATTAGAAAATTTTATTTTTAAAACTTTAAATTAACTGTCTTGGACAAATAAAGATTCGCTCTCTTCACAAGAAAAGGGCGAAGTTATGTTATAACAAGCTTGTAAAAGCCTAATACCTAAAATCCCCTCAGTACACCCGAAATAGGAAACCGATAGGTCTCGCTCTTTTCTTTACAAAGTCTCCGAAACGGAATTTATCTTAATTAAGTTCACGCTATTTAGCACGTGATGAAAGGTCAATGGGACCTAAGGATAAAGTGATGCAGGCCGTTGACTTGTTTTCGCATTTGACTTTCTTTTTTTTTTTTTTGCTTCGAGAAATAAGTACTTACAAATCATTTGGTTACCTTGCACTGGTTGTTTAAACAGTGTATTGGACTATATACCGGATGGAAGCAACATACAGTGGATACGAGATGTAAAAAGCAGTGGAGTTATCCACTGGATAACGATTCATCTCTTCAGTGCCCTGTGCCGATCCATCCTTTGAACAACTGGGGCCTGGGGCCTGATTTGATCGCTGGAATCAACCTCGTTTTCACAGAGGAGAGATCCTGGGAACTAGGTTACAAAGAAATTCTGTATCTATAAAAGCTATTGATAAAAATAAAAATAAAATACTTTCAGTTGATAAAGTGAGATCTTCCGCCGGGGTGACAGTAGGCCTGACAAGGACCGCTGTTGGTGACATTGGGTGGCGTTTCGATATCTTTCACTGCCTAAAATAAATTTGTAAACTGCGTAATAAGCAGTCTGGCCAAAGTCTCCCACAAAAAGCATTGTAAATTAGTCCTGAAAAGCCCCGAGGGGAGAAACTAATAACTTCACTTCAACTTAACTTCAACCTGAGCGGAAGTCATACTTACCGTGAAGGGAACGACTTCCGCCCAGAGTCAAAAGGATGACTTCCGCGCAGGTTGAACCAATGTCAGTCAATGTCACCAAAAGACTACTCATGCCCACACGGCCGTAACGATCTTGCTTCACCAAGCTGTGTTCAAGCTATATTTGAATACTCTAAAATGAATCGTAAGCTGCTCGTGAACTTTGCAACTGTTACACTGGTTGAAAAAGTGTTTTTCTAGAAAGACTTTAAAAAATTCTGTGATATATTTACGTTTTTAGCACCATTTTTAATTAGTATTTTGTAACATAAATTTAAACGTGAACTCGAAAGTGTTCTCAATAATTATTGTATCTATGATACACTTAAGTTTCGTTGATGTTCCTTTTTTCGGGTTTGGAAGCATCTTCCGGTTTCTCCTATATAGTTCGAAGGACAGTCTTTACTTGGGATTTTATAAACAACATCGCATTCGAAGGTTGTCTGTACTTTGGAGAGGGGAAATACATCTTGTGAAGAACCAAAAGGTATTTTCTTTTTAAAAAGTCAAGGATATGAACAGGATCAAAACATACTATATAACCTGAATACGAAACATATTTCAGAGTCATTTGAATGTGGTAGCCCTTTTACATACGCTTAAAAAGCTTCTCTGGGCTCCCTTGCCTCTAAATGCGAAAAAAATACATATTTCTTATTTTATGGCAAAAATAATAATATGAACTGAGCTCATTTTTTCCTCCCCTTGAAAGGGGATTTGTCACGCAGGGGGACATCGAAATCCTAGCTGCTAGGAATCTGAGGAATTTAATATTTTGTTTCGAGGTCGTAATTGGCAGGATGATCTGTTTCATCATGGTCGCTAAGCTAATGAACGATTCCCGCCCTGTGTTTTGCAGATATCATAAAGATACAGTTTATTTTCATTATTACTTAAAAAAAAAAAAATCTCTTAAATCTATAGTCTAGATGTTTTCGTTTAGTTGTCTTAAATAGCTACAATAGCTATATTCCGACGCCATCTAGGAAAAAAACAGTGTAATTGTTTCTGTGAAGATTTAGTTGAAAACGATGAAATTAATTAAATTAGTACTTTATTAATTCCATCAAACTTTAATCACCTCTGTGTTGGTCACCATGGTCTAATAATAAAGTTTAATTATGATTTAAGTTTCCTGCATGTTCCATTTAATCTTTAAATGAGTTAACGACGGTGCTCTTCTGGATTGTGTTAGTTGAAATGAAATCGTTCATGTATGGTGAATTGAACCGTTGCGTGATAAGCCCGATAGAAATGCGAAAAGGCCTAGACGAGAAGGACATTAGACATCTCGTGACAATTGCACGATGGGTCACCAACGTAATTAGTGCAGATCAACTAGTACTGTGTTTAAGCGCCCATTTCGAATAGCGCTGATCTACAGTATTTAAGTCTAAGCACCCATTTTAAACCGTTTAGCTTTCAATATTGGTGATGGCCTGGGTGTGTCTATTAAATATTATGAAAATTTGCAGTTGTTCAGGGACTAGTGGTTATAAATGATTCATAAGTCGCTTATGGTCCAGTTTCAACCTTCTCGTCCTTCATTTTCTGCAAACTTCTTTGAACTTAAAAACTTGCTTTTTCAAGTTAAATCATAACCATTACAATTTTCTCAAATTTGATTGGTGCATTAACTGCTTTATTTTTCACTAATTATTGTGTAGGGTTGAAATCGAACAGTGAAATCGGACAGTTGGCTGTAATCGGACACCTGAAATCGGACATTTACAAGCCAATCATATTAAGCCCACTCAGCTTAATCCACCAATCACAGAATTTATCACAATAACCATAGCAACAACCACCTACCCAACCAAACTGGGGATTTTACAACGTGGACGAATTTGTAACATAACACAGTGAAAATGGAGTGCATCAATTTTGTTTTCTCGGAAATTGTAATGGTTATGATTAATTGGTAACAGGACTTCGTGTCATCCAATTCGGTCTGTAAATATACTCGTGATTAAACAAATCGGACTCCCGCTACGCGGTCGTCCGATTTGTAAATCACTCCTATGATTACAACCCGAATTGGACTCCACTCAGTCCTATTGCCATTATAAATTGACGAGAAAACTTCCAAGTATAGTGAAAAAGGAAGTGAAAAAGGAAGTAAAAAAGGTAACGTCCTCGTCTATCCCAAGTAATGCTTACCGTCAAGAGTGAATCTGACAAGAATGAAGCCTCAATCCAGAACAATCAAAATTCAAATACTAAGTCAATAGATGGTTTTCAATCACGTGATGAGACGGCCATGTTGGTGCACAAAGCAATAGAAAATTGTGGGTCATGTTTTGCATTATAATAGAATCAAATTATGTGCTCCAACATGGCTGCTGTGACGTCAGGTAAAAACCCTCTATCGACCTAATCGGCTAACTCGATGTTGTACTCAATTCAAATCTCCCGGGATAAGATTCGTGGTGCATTGTATTTGCATGATAATGTAGCATTCATATTTCAATGATATGGAAATACCTGGAACAAAACGTTTTATTCCCTAAGGGTTTGAATTGGGTACAACATTGCGTCAGCCGATTACGTCTTTCCTCTCGCAACCACAAGCTGGTTTCCGCGTGTCGGTTCGTCTGGGCCAAAGAGTCGCTCCGACTCAGGTCGAGTGTATAGAACCGTAATGTTTTTCACCCGAGCTGGACCATTTCATATGCTTTGTAAAATGCTAAGAGAGAATTGATAAGAACTGACACCCCGAAGGCAGTAAACAGCGAACTTTTTTGATTGGTGAGGAGATTGGACAATGTGCTTGTTCTAAGCAGGCGCACAATGTTGAGAGAGCGCTCTTTTACTTATTGCGCTTGCTCCGGACTGAAAGGGCGTTTTCACATTCTTTTTGGGACCTCCGATGGGGCGGGGGTAAATGTTCCCTAACCGTGCCCTTGAACTGAGCTAAATTTTATTACATAAAAATTGTTTCAAGTTCCCTTGATCCCCTAAAATTGTTTTTAAGAGTTCGCCTTTATTCCTCTTTCTTCTTATGTTCTCACGCTTATTTTTTAATAGGTTTTGCCGCGAGTTTCAAACTTAATCACCACTTCATGTGGAAAATAGTTGCAATTTTGGACTTGAAATGGCTTTTTCCCGCATATACAATTGTAACAAATTCGCCAATAGTTGGTAAGTGGTCGAAAATCAATCTTCCCTTGATCCCTAAAACCTTCAGTTTTCCGTTCCCTGAAACCACTGGGAGGCCTTCCATTCTCGTCACCAGCGCCTCGGATTGAAACCCAAGTCTCTGAGAAACTCTATGTAGGAGAACATGCGCAGTAGGGTTCTCATAGCCAAAAATTGGCTATTTGAACCCCACGGCGCCCGCTCACTCCTCGTTCTAAGATGAATGCACCAATTAGAGACGCTTTTGATTATTCTTCACGAAAACCAATGAGAAGACACTTTGCTTCAGGGTTCCCTAGAGCTCTTCTCTCCATCAGTCAAGAGAGGAGCTCTGGAGTCGAGATTGGGAGGCCCTTCTTCACTCACACATAATAAAATTCACGTTATTTGGTGTAGGTGTCGCAAAGTCACTCTCTAACCAGGACTAACCAAGGAACAATACATTCAGTTTTTAGGCTTAGAGCGGTACCAAACTCAAATATTTTTCGTCTACAATATTAATGTCCCTACCAAAAGCTAACATGTTTACCATTCTTATCTCAAAATTTCGCTTTTAATCTGCCGGGCAAGACGTGCAATAATTTGGACCCACGACCGTGATGTGAGGGGTGTGGGGTTTATTCTCGATTTTACGTCACAAACTGCTTTGCAATGCAAAATTTCTTTGCAAAGCACTTTGTGACG
>NC_090885.1:17131601-17169101 GCF_036669925.1 Montipora capricornis | reverse complement strand
TTTGTCTCGGCTGCGTGGTCCATATTTTGGATATTTTCTTTTTTCTTTTTCGTTACTTTTTGCTAGGAAGTGCATATTCGAGGGTATTTTCTCTCGCATGCCTAATTTTTTATTTTTCTCAACAGCTTTACTGTTATTGGTTTTTCTTTTTCGTTATCCTTTGCAGGATTTGCAGAAGGCTACCACCTGGGGTGATATGTGTGGTTCCCGTAGACAACGTATGGTACAGCAATTGTTATCTTCAAGAGCTAACTCCTCTGTTAAAAAATACGTCCTTCATTATAAAGGTTTTCTTAAGTATTGGAGGTCTAAGGGTATTATTGTTACTCTCCCATGCGACAGTCTTTTGATATCAGAATATCTCTCGTATCTCCAGGATGCCAAAAATTCATACGCTGTTCTCTCCTTGGCCTTTTTTCTGCTTTGAAGTGGGTGCACGATATCATTCCCCACGGTCCCCTAGGTAACCCAGTTGATACCACTCTTTCTCGCAATATTATTGAGGCTAGCAAGAGTTTATTTAGTAGATCCATCAACAAAAAGGAGCCCGTTACTCCTGCTATGATTTATCGCATTGGCCTTGTATTTGCACGCGTAGATAGCAATCTTAAGGACTTACGTTCAGCCTTATTATTTGTGTTAGGTTTTCATGGCCTCTTTAGGATAAGCGAGTTATTGGATTTACAGGCCGTAGACTTCACAATACATACTGAGTATTTAGAAATTCTCGCTTAGTCTAGCAAAACCGATCAATACAGGGAAGGCAACAAAGTCTTTATTTCCAAGCTTGGGGGCATTACCTGTCCCCACGCTCTTCTTTGTCGCTATCTTGCTTCCGCTAGACTCGATCCCAACTCCTCAGCTTATATTTTTAGGGCAGTACGGTTTTTCAAGAGAACCAATATGTACCTATTGTGCTCTAATAACCTTAGTTATACTAGGGCTAGGGAATAATCCTTTCCAACGGAACAAAGAGTAGTTGGAAGCGTGTTCGTTACGGTTCGTAGCATTACTATAATTCAAGGTATTCACATTCTTTTTCTGAGATAAGGCTTCAGATATTTTGAACAATTGTTTCGTATTTACCTTTTCTTCATGATTATGTAACTGCATATATTATATGCTAATTATTTGGTATAAAAAATAGAATTTCTAGTTTTCACTATCTCGCCTTCTGGACAGCCACCAAGAACTGTATCCTAACTTTATATTAGCCAGAAAACTTAAAGCTCTAATCCTCGGAGCTGAAATGCGTTGCATTCGATCGAGGAATACGTTCCCGGGTTTTTTTCCCACTGGGTTTTTACCCCGGGTTTTCGTATCGGGCAACGTATCGCCGCTGTATTTTCCGTAGGTTTTTTCCTAGTTTCCTGTTGTGCGAATTTTTTCACTTATGTACTGCCCTTGCACTTAAATTTTTTGACTACGGTTATCTATATTATACATTTCGTCTAGATAGATACATTTCTATGTACATTTTTCAGACTATTGTCAACTATATCCGCATTGATGTTCATGTATTGTCAATATGGTTTCACAAGCTCGTTCACAGTGTAAGACTATGTTGGTTAATTAAGCGCTGGTCCTGTCTGTCCGAAGGCACCATGCACGAGTCACGCACCAGATTATATTGTTGGTGTTGTCTAGCGCCGCCGCGCGGGGTGCGAAGGGTAGTAATGAACTAATTAAAGAAACCCTGTCAGCCATAGGCATAGATTCGAAAGGCTTCAGCACTCATAGTCTCAGGGCTGGTGGAGCGACTTTTATAGCCAAAAATCTACCTAGATCTGATGGCTCCGACAGATTACTTATGCTCCACGGTCGCTGGAGATCCGAACAAGCTAAGAATATGTACGTTAAAGAGCCTTTAGAAAGTAGATTGCAGTTAACAAGATTTTTTCCCTCGTTTTAGGCTCTAGTTCTTTGTTGCCACATTGCTTGGCATATTTTGCTAGTCTAGTACGACCTGTATCTGTTATCTATATCTGTATCTTAGTTTTCTGACAGTGTTTTTTCAGTTTTCATGGACAGTCTTTTCTTTATGCTAATTTTGTAAATTTATTTTCTTTTTTCATTCTTGTATGCTTTTTTAAGTACAGAAATAAGCTTACATAATTTTTTGTCACATATATTGTGAAGTTTGGTTGTACTTCAGGCAAGTGTTCGCACTCTGCCTGCCTTTATTCTTTAGCGCGTTTTTTCTTGTATTTATATCCTTTTCTTCAATACTTCATTGTAATTCACATCTTAGATGCCATTAAAACTACCGCCGGGCAAGTGTTTGCACTCTGCCTGCCTTTACCTTGTTGTAGTGTGTTTTATGCGTCAGCATACTGGAGAAGGAAAATTATTTTCCTTCGTACGAACGCAGTGAGAAAGACGGAAAAGAGTTTTTCTCTGTCCTTGTGTGGGCCCATTTCCATCAGTAGGGCTATCGCTCACATGGTTCATATGGGATAGAAATCTAGCACTTCACATTACATTCTGTTCAGTTAACTCTGTTGCACATTAATTTAACCGCGTACACACGCATTGTATTCTTAAACTATTGAGTCTTTGACGTCATTTTCTCCTCGATCCAGCTCTCTCAAGATCTTAAAGTTAGTAATGGCGGACCATTAAACAGGAAAAATCCAGTTAAAATAAACAAGGTCTTTTTTAAAGCAAGGCTTAAAACTTCGATCAGTTACTGTTTAGTTAACATAGTTTTGAAATCCAAAGAAAAACAAACTATTACTTTTTGGTCACAGTAGCACTTTAAACGTTGGCAAAGCTTTCCGAACACGCCTTTATATTAGAGAGACTTTCGTATGACCTTGAAAAAATGTTCGCAATTTGTTTTACGGACCAATGTTTGGCAAGATTAAAACAAAGCTTCTCCTTATTCCCGCCAAGGAAACTCCTAATATGGGCAGTAAACAGTTCGATTGCCTAATCACATTACTGCATTTCAAATGACGTCAAAGCGAAACTTTCCAGTAAGTTCCATGGAGAGATGACGTTGTTTGCATCCGCGCTCGTTTGTTTTTGTTCGATAAGCCAATGAAATGTTTTGCATTTTTGGTCATATGAAAGTTGCTCTACTTAGATGTGCTTGGAGTGTGCATATTCACAGTTACTCGAGCAAATACTTAAATCTTAAATCTATTTTATATTTTGAAAATGGCCTATTAAGTCTCCATTATGGCCTGTCTTACCAATTTTTCGTTTTTTGGATTTCCCGGCACTCAGTTGCCGTAAAAGCCAGCTCATAAGTTAAAAAAAACCTTTGCCTTAGAAAATTTACCTGTGAAATACAAGGAAACAAAAATGACCCACGCCAAAGAAGTCTTCATTTTTGCATTGACATTACATGGACAAACCTGAAAACAGAACATGATTGTATTATTAATCTTGCACGATGAGAAACATTTGCGTCAATATGGACTGCGACGGTTATAAAAGAGGGGTGACTCGACTGACATTCGACTGAAAAGCGACAGCTAACATTCTAGCTTCAACTAGATAATGATCGATTATATTACACTGTTATCTATACACATAAGAATGCGGACTGTGGGCTTTGATATCGGCCGAAGAACTACCCATCCGGACTTTAACAATTTGTTTTCCTCGAGGCGAGTACTTCCTGAGCATGTGTTGGAAATCAACCGGCCAGGGAAAAGGCTATCCGTAGCCTCTTTTTAAGAAAAGGTTTATTTCCTACGAATTCCACAAGCAGTTGGCGACAGGTGCTGGCCTCAGATTACTCTCCAAAGTTCAGACAGTAGTAAATCTCAGTGAACTCAAGTCAACTCGATGCGCAAAAGTGAATAGGCCTTATCACGGTTTTGACCGTCATTTTGACGGTTGGGCAAAGCGTAAAGATTTTGTAGTGTTTACATGGGGATCCGATGTCAAATAATTTTCGTTAAACGCTAGTTCTAAAAAAATTATGAATCGCGAACTGAAGGTAAAGGATTATACAGACCAATTTTTAGGGACTAGCCTTCGTTAAAAGCTGCGTGGTAGCGTTTTCGATTTTCCCATACATTTGTCTGTAATTGTTACTGAAAATTCGCGGGAAAAAATTACAGACAAATATATGGAAAAATTGAAAACGCTGCCGGGCAACTTCTGTAAAAGTACAAGGAAAGGTTACGTTTATACAAACGTTGGCCGTGTAGCACTGATATTTCAAACAGAGTTAACTGAATAGAGGGTAATGTGAAGTGCTAGATTTCTATCCCATATGAACCATGCGAGCGTTAGCCCGAGTTTTTCTCTGTCCTTGTGTGGACCCATTTCCATCAGTAGGGTAGAAATCTAGCACTTCACATTACCCTTTATTCAGTTAACTTCTGTAAAAGGTTAGTGCCTAAAATTTGGTCTGTGTAATCTTTTGCCCTGTACCTTCAGTTCTCAGTTCATAATTTTTTCAGAACTAGCGTTTAACGAAAATTATTTGACATCGGATCCCCATATAAACACTACAAATTCTTTAGGCTTTGCTTACCCGTCAAAACGGCGGTCAAAACCGTGATAAGGCCTATTTTAGTTCCCTCCAACTTTAGAACATTCAGTTCAATTCTGATGAGCAATCGACAACGCGGAAACTTCGATCAAGTAAGCCCCCTTTGCTTACCATATTTTGAGAGCGCTTTGTTGGGGAAAATGTCGAAAATCAACAGCTGGATTTTGCGCATCTTGGTGAAATCCAGAAACAAGTTGAACAAGACGCCTACTAGGGCGTATCCGTGGAATGCGCAAACATTTAACACAAAATATCCAGTTACAGTGAACTTCAAGTACAGGTAAACTTCGGAAAATAGCGAGACATTACCAGAAAGATAAATCTGTAATATAAATTGTAGTCGTTTCTTTTAAAAACGCATTATTGTTACTAAATTTGCAAATGCAAACAACGAAGCCCTGTTAGCGGGTTATCAGGATACGAGATTTTTTATTTATTTTTTTTTGGAAGAAGACTTTATTCAAATCCTAAAGTTTTACTTTAACTCCGTTTATCCAAAAATTACAAGATCAGCGTTAAATCATCCGAAAAACGTATTACAAATCACAGTTCAACAACTTCTCATCCTGGGCCAGTTGTTCAAAAGCCGATTAACGCTAATCTCAGGTTAAAAATTAACAAACGAGTTTTATTGTCTACTCCCAAATGCTGTTTAAGACTGATATTCGGTAAAACTTAACATTAGAAGAAGTCAACCCTGAAAAACAAAAATAAGCAAAGGAAAATCAAAAAGTTGAAAATATGAAACAAAAGTTTACACCAATCCTGGATTAAGGTAATCGGCTTTCGAACAACCGGGCTCTGTATTGGAAGTCCGGTTCCGTAATCCTGGTTTAGTTCCTTGAAAACTGTTTAAATCTGCTGTGGCGAAGACAAAAAGACACTTGTTCCTTGAAAACTGTTTAGATCTGCCGTGGCGAAGACAAGAAGACAAGATCTGTACTCCATTTCTCTCGATGCTCAAAAATCTAAAATTCCGTAATTGCGTGTTCTATAGTCCAGTACAAAGTTCTAATTACAATTTCATAATCCTGATTTCAGTATTAGAGTAACTTGGTACCAAACATTCCACAATAACTTGAAATCTCGTTATGAAAAAAGCTTAAATCCAGTAGTCCAGTCCGGGTTGAAATCGTCAAAACTCTCTCTCTATCATCGATTCAAAACTCAACAAAAGCTACAAAAAAACTATCAAAAACGAAACCAAAAAACCCTAGTGATCGCTTTTCGAGAGACAAACAGCCAAAACTGTTCTGTGCCTGCCCCTTACGGCAATGAAAAAAGTACCGCACGTAGTACAATGGTACTTGACGTAGCCCTAGGCTACAATGGTAGGACAATGGTACTTGACGTAGCCCTAAGCCGAGCAACTAATCTTAGCCAAAAGGCCGAGAAGCGATCAGGATACGGGATAATTAGGTTAAAAAAAATTGTGGGGATACGAGATATTTTTTTTAAAGTAGAAACGCATTTTCATAACTGTCAACTGAGCTGCGGTTTTTTTTTTTTCAGGCGATTCAAGTTGTCCTTGCGTAATATGTAGCTCTAATACTAAACGATATTGTTTTGGTATCGTAAATCATTACCGTGACATGTGGTTCAGTAAAATACTAAACCCAGAAAGACTGAAGAAAATAAAAGGAAATCGAGAAACATTTGGCTTCAAGGCTGACATGTTGATCATTTACAACTTCTTTTTAACCACAAGCTTAAGCGTGTGCTCTGAGCTTCTGTCAGCTTTCCAAGACCAATGTTTTCAGAAATTCTCAAAGAAAAAGACTTTATCGTGTCAATCATGGCGGGCGGAAAGATTCCACAATAAATGTTTGCTTATTTTATACATACTGAGATTCTAAAAAAACTAAAACGTGAGTTCCGTTGGCGAAACTAGTCGCCACCATTCTACAAGGATAAAGGAACACACGGAAAGCGATAAAAACTCGCATATTTTTAAGCATTTCAACACATCTCCTTATGTAAGAACAAATACTCCCCTTCGTGCTTTAGTATTCTGGATTCTGCCAGCAACTCAATTGATTTAAAACTCAAAGAAGCTTTTTATATAAATAAGATCAAACCGGAACTTAACAAACAATTGCAGCATTACAACACTTTTCTCACGTTTTAGTTTACAACCTTGATGTTTGGTGTCACGCTGTAATTAGTACCCGCTTTTGTATTACGTCATGTTGTAATAATTTTTTCATCTACCCGCAGACTTTATAACTGTTACGGTTAGGCACTCATTAAACTGATAATGGCATAAGCATGCTCAAACATGTCTTTCAAAAAAGTTGTCTGTTTCCTACAGTATTTACACAGCTTTAATTGGTTCTCTAAAATAATTACAAAACTCCTGTATTAAATTATCTTCGAAAAATTAAGTTTTTTACTAAAATCGACATGTGAAAATATCATCAATCAAAAATCAGAACTGGTGCAAAGGATAGCAAAAAATTTCAATTCATAATTAAATATGGAACTGCTCGTTTGAAAATAACGAAATAAGCAAATCCCAAATTGGTAAGCCAATAAAGTTTAGTTTGTTTAGTTTGAGACTGTACTGTAATGACTGCGATGACCGCGAAAAAGCCCGCAAAAACACAATTCGCTTAAACCGTGGTTTGTGATTGGAAGAAACGATTTTTTCACGTGTGAAGAACCTCGTTTCGCCTCTCTGATTGGTCGAAGTAAAATCCGAAACGCTTTTTCACACAGCAACATTTGATGCGAAAATCTCAGTATATATATAAAATAAATAGAGACTACTTCATGGACAGCGCGCGCGTACGGGATTTTCACACGAGTTGGTGAAGTATCTGAAATCGAACGAGTGAGCGCAGCGAACGAATGAGATTTCTGATACAAAACCAACTCGTGTGAAAACCCCTTACGCGCGCGCTTTCCATGAAGTAATCTCTATATCCGGGGTATGCACATTTGTGACTGGAAGACCTTAGACAGCAATGACCAGAACCATGTTGCTGACCAGCGGTTTTCGTTAAAACAATGGTTTGCTGGGGGTGCTCAGTCTCGCGGGCTCAGAAAACCTGGTTGTGGTCATTGTTATTTAAGGTTTTTCTTTGTGACTACCAACAAGACGTAGTATACCTTCGGCATTCCACGTAATAATAAGTACTTTCAGGAGCTCATCAAGGGGGGAATCTATCTCCACTAATTCCTTGAGTCAACCGAGTAAATTTATTCAGTTTGAGGAACAGGCTTTTCCCGAGAAGAGTATCACATTTCCCTTGAGGCGTTCTATCAATAAATCTACTCGGGAAAGGGTTGACCCCTACGCCAAGTATAGGAAATAGAGGCTCCATTATCATGAGCTCCTCGTCCCTCAAAGTATATTCTAGATCAAATCTAAATCGAATCTTTTACTGAAATTCACCACCTCAGCTCATCCTTTTACTGGGGGTGGGGGAAAGAATTACAAAAAAAAGTACATGACAATAGTACAATAGTAACCGAACGTATCGTTTATACCGGCGCCATTTTCTTTTAACCGAATTTGCGCCAGGGTCAACGCTATCTGTTCCCATGCCTAAAAATCGTGGCCAGTGATCTTTTTTTCGGATTTTCCGTTTTTGGTGGTGAAAAATCCACATGATCTGAGATGACCAACCCTTTTACGAACTTTCACATTTTTGTCGAAGTACGGTTTCTTCAGGAAGCACGTGATACACCCTCTGTTGACCGTTGTCCGCGATCACAGTCTACAGTCTGCGAATGTCATCATGGTTATTGACCCATGGATTTCCTTAAAATTAAAAAGAATCACGAAATTTCTTTTCCGAATTGGTGAACGGTCCTGTTTGTCTTTTTTTGTCTTTCATCGAGAGAATTGTTATTCAGTTTATTTCAAGTAAAAATTCGGCTGGACACATGAAAATGGCAGCGAAAATGGAATTCCGCTGGACCCCGCGTGACTACCGCGACACGAGTCGGTGATGCGTGATGCTGGGCGAGCGGTTTAATGGCTACCCAACAGATTACATGTATTCGTCAAGTTTGTAAGGGTCTACATATGTGCCGCAGTACAGCGTAAACAAAAGGACACCAAAAATAAAATTCAATGAAAAAATGAGAAAAAAAAAACCCAGACATGTTGAAGTGGTCGAAGTGGTTGCCCTCTAGAACTCTCGCTTTTTTCCCTGTTGCTATTAAGCAAATGACAAGGAAAACAATGAAAACACTAAAATCTGGCAATAATAAATATATGTTATTTGAAATATCAACAAAGTGGAAATGAAAACGACCAGTGGCATTACAGATTCATATATTCGTTACGGAAGTCTATCGATGAGAGTTTTAGGGCTTTAGGATTCTGATATGCGGCTAGGAATTTTACTGAACGTTTTGTCTCGCCCAACGAACGGTGTTGCAATATAACTAGTTATTGATTCAACAGGCTTAACAAGTAAGCCGATATATATTTTGATCTCGTTTCGTATGTTATTCCTGAACAACTCTGTTGTAATTTTACAATTGCCAGCTATGTGTTGCTTTTGGTGAGCGACTGAGCATTGTCGATTTCACGACGAGCCTTTTTTGCATAATACTTGCGTACGATATTTACATATATATTAAACACTAGTCGCAAAGCACCTTTAATTGCGAGCCCAATTTCAAGATAAATCTGAAAGCCCCGAAATTCAATTAAAAGGAAAAAGACAAATTAAACATATAAAGATCCAAAACTACTCACCGGAAAATTCAGCGACAATCAACCATCACACCGCATGCGGAACTTTCAGTGCAGACGGCACATTGACTATGCTTTGTCCAGCGGAAATTTTTTATCCCAACGTGTCACGCCAACTACGTACGGTCAGTATAAAATGCAGACCGCAGACTGCAGACTGGGTTTAAAATGCAGACTGAGGCCTAAATTGTCGTATTGTTTAAAAATCGTTCAGAAAATATCCGTTCCACTTACCAAAGTGACTGCAATCGCACCGCCCCCCACCCAAAAAAAGAAAATCTGTTCTGCTTCATTTTCTTAGCTCGATATGTCGGACATCTTTTCCCTCCCTCCCCTATTTTCCACAGCGGCATCTCTCGTTTCAAACTTTCATTCATGCATACTAAATACGATTTACGAAATCGGTCGCGCAGATGTTATGATGACACATTAACTTTCCCAGTCACGTCATCAAATTCACAAGGTGTTTTGATGTAACGCACAGATCTGAGGTGATCTATGAATTTGTCTCCTATGACAATCCAAATTATTTGGCTTTTTTCATTGAACGGTTTCGATTTAATTTTTTTGTTGCGTGACAGTGAAACGAAATGATTCACAGGGAGTTTAACGAGAAAGACTGGGGCAAGTACGCGATATACAAATATGATACCACAGTGAGAGAATGGCCGACAAAAATATAAAAATTTGTATAAGAATCCAGATAAAAAGCTTAAGAAGATAAGTATATGAAAAAAAAAAAATCTCAATCAAAAAGCCTAACCTTATTGCCATCGTGGATAGCTTCCTTCTGGTGTGGTTATTTTCCAGAGCCGACGCGATTTGAGCCATTTCACAATTTCGTGGTTGTCAACGGTTATAATAAAATCCCAAGGCTGGAGACCCTTAAATTCTCAGGTGCCACCAATTTGAGTCAAATATTCCTTGATAAAGTATTCCCACGGTCACAATTTCACATCAGAATCAATTGACAAAGATTGAACTTTCATTTCAACCCACTATCAACGCAATACCAGTCCTGCGAGCATATTGCAACAAAACAGCGTTCAAAGGCAGTGCTTTAGCACAAAAGTGGCCACGGCTTCGACCGTTGATAACAAACTGACCCTTACCGGGGTGGCGGACCGTCGTTTGTCAACCGCAAAATTTCTTTATTCTCCTGGGTCCACTGGCATGACTGCATTGACTCAGTCGTCCAATCACAGTCACGCGTCCTTCGTGTTGACAAAATTCAAGCCTTCAAGAAATTAACATTAATTATGCAAATAAAATTTGTTCCCCGGCGGGTCTAATTTGCAGGTCGCAGGTTGCAGGTCGCGTGTTGCAGGTCATTGTTTCACCAATACAGAAAGTATCCTAAACATTCTTAAAAGCTAACCTTAGGCCTAATTAGGCCTAAACAAAAGTTTTAGCCTAAGGTTAGCTTTTATGAATGTTTAGGATACTTTTTGTAGTAGTGAAACAATGACCTGCAACCCGCGACCTGCGACCTGCGACCTGCGACCTGCAAATTACGGCGGGGCCCGCCGTTTGTTCCCGTATCTTATCAAGCGCAATTTTTTTTATTCCCCTGGGTCTCCCGACGCGAGTACAAATCAAATAACATAAATACAAATCCTTATATTTTTGTAGGTCATGCTCACACTGAAGTAAGGATTGCGTTTTTTGCAAACGTTGGCCGTGTAGCACTTATATTTGAACAGACTTAACTTATTAGAGTGTGATGTGCAGTGCTAGGTTTCTACCCCATGTGAGCGTTAGCCCTACTATTGGAATTGGGCCCGCACAAGGACAGAGAAAACTCTGACCAGGGTGGGAATTGAACCCACGACCTTCGGGTTAGATCTCCGCCGCTCTACCGACTGAGCTACAAGGTCAGACGGGAGCAGGACGTGGGAACTGAAGATGGTAAAGTCACGGCAATGAACATGTACAAGTACAAGTTTGCAAACGTTGGCCGTGTAGCACTCCACATCACACTCTAATCAGTTAAGCATGCTCACACTGAGCTTGGGGCACCTGTGATGATACTCCCGAAAATGAGGTCTATTGGACAAGGTCACTGAAAACAATTTGCTTTGCTTACTGTTTTCGCTAACGATCTTTTCACTGTTTTTCCACAAGGTAAGAGAGGCTATGTTTAGTTCTTCGAACTGTTGTGACCCTATCAAACTATGCGACAATTCAGGCCTCAGTCTGCATTTTAAACCCAGTCTGCAGTCTGCATTTTATACTGTCTGACACTGTACCTTTATTTTGACCACAGAGATAAAAAAGTAAAAGACTGAGTAGTTCCGAAAAAAATTACTAAAGTTAAGAAAAGATAATTGCAAATTCAAAGAGCTTTTTGGTCCTTTGTCGCAATATTGGTATCAAATGGATCTTTAAATGATTTAACACTAAAGACTGCAATTTCGTGTAACGATCTATGCATTACGTTGGATCAACGGGCGTTTAGAGAACGGCTTAATATGTTGTTTTCACAGTATATATATACTGTAACATTTTAAGCCACTAACTATGGTCGGTATAACAAAGTATTTACCGACTGTAACTATAAATACGCCGTTGATTACTGGCTTAAGATGTTACAGTATTAGCCATTAGATACTGGCTTACAAACAGTGATAAGCATAAACACACCACTGTTCGCACAGATCTAACAATGTTCACGAAGGCAATAGGGAGTTTAAGCGAATCACTACGGCTGGTGCTACTACGGCTACCGTGCCTGAAAAGGTCTGGGGAGAGTACGGCGCGGTGGTCTGCTAAATTTTAAGTTTAGCAAAGCAAAATACAAGGAAACATGGGCTAAGGAGTTTAAAATCTCTTTTATTTAGTTTTTCACAGCCAAATGGCTTCGCTCAAAGGACGATGGCCGTTGTTCGCTTTGCTAGGACAAACAGATTATTTCTAAGCTATACACCTTGTACAATAACAACAATTTGATGGATGAAATATATCATTTTCTCAAAGAATATCGAGTGAAAAACACAAATATATCAATACTCAAAGAAGCAAAATAGCATCGTATAGTTCGCCATTCCATTCCATTCGCATCACTTCGCCATTCCAACACCTTTGCCAAAACTTATCGTAAGTTCATGATACGGATTTACAAGCTTATGACAGGCAACCTTGACACAATCCTTGACTTAAATTGACTTTAAAGGATATAGTAACCAATGGAATTCTTAAAATGCCGAGATGTCGAAAAGGGCCAGAGAAGCGAAATAAACTCGACGTAGTAGCCGCTACGGCAAAACATCCCGACTCACGTAGTCAGATTTCACACTACGGCTGGATGCAACCGACGTACATGCGCAGTGTCTCATTTTGGGGGAAATTTACTTCCGGCAGCCGTATTAGCGCCAGCCGTAGCGATTTGCTTAAGGCCCCTATTCTCTTCAAACTACGGTGGGCCAAATCTACAATAGCATGATCAGCGCTCAAACTAGAAAGCACACGCAGACAGTTGTTTGGCGCTTGTTGAGAGTCCCCAATAGGGTTTTCGGGACCCGGGATTTGGGCTTTTTGGAGCCCGAGATTCGGGATACTAAAGAATTATAGGAGCGGGATTCGGGATTGCATTTAGGGACGGTACGCGGGATTTAGCGTTATTACGAAGCGGGATCCAGGAAATCGTCACTTTGAGGCCCTGAGATCCGGGATTTCTGACGGCCAAAATTTTTAAAATAAACCCAACTTTCGCCATCGGCAACGACGGAGACGACCGGAATGTACGAGAGTGGCTGGCGCGTGTTTTAGCCTTTCAGTTTCATGACTGTAGGCTTTTATAGATAGTGCTAGTAAAAGTGGCATATTATGCTACTAGCTGTGCCCATTTTTTTCTCAAAGCATGCCCTAATTATGCTCGTTATTCCAAATTATTCCTAAAAATTATTCCTTTTGCAAAGTGAGCGAAACAAGGCCAAAAAACGTTTCGCGATCGTGTAGAAATAAAGTTTTGGTTTCAAAAGCTCCTCTTCTATTGTGTTTTGCTTTCTTTGTCTTATGCAACGGTATCTGGCTATATTTGCTGGATCTGCAAGTTATCGTGCGGCGTGCATGGCTGACGCCATTAGCAAACTTGCAAATGAGAGGTAGGTACTGTGACCAAAATCATCTGGCAACCAGCCTTCTAGGGAGGCTCTCTCTCCGTTACCAAACCGCGAATGTGGCTAAGACATTGAGCAAAAATGGTCTCAGGTTTATCAATATATACCGATTATGCTAGCAGTGCTAATTTTTAAAAATCAGCAAAAATTATGCTAGTTTCAAATTATGCCAAAAATTGTGCTAGCACAATCTATAAAGCCTATTCACAAGTATATCTGAGGGGCGGGGTTTTTTACATTTCTTTGAGCAATGGCTGTTTATTAAATATCAGTCTTTTATGAGGATTTGTTTTAAGTTTGTCACTGCTTGATGTTACGGGCCTTAATCAAATAACGGCCATGTTGAGTCCCGAGGGATTGGAAACTTTTGTTTGCCCCACCGAAACTCGTTCCGAAAACATTTCAAATCGAGGCTCTGGGTACGAAATCTATTGTCTACGGCCAATATGGCCGACACACGAATAATATACACTTAATGTATGGTCCCGAGGGAAACAGTTAGTTTTGCTTTCCCGAGAGTCCTGATGTTTCCCGAGACGAAGTCGAGGGAAACATTAGGACTCGAGGGAAAACAAAGCTAACTAGTTTCCCGAGGGACCAGACATAAAGTGCTTTGTTGTATATTTAGACTTTTCCGTCAACAATCGCAGCAAAACATCCGGAGCCGGCAACAACTGTGGAATTGTATCCCGATCAGAATACATTTGAATTTGATCAGAGGCACGTGACCAAGAACCAACCAATCACTGTGTTCGTTTTGCTGAGTGAAAGGCTAGGTATATACAAGGCCCATTGTGTAACGAAAAGCAAGATTCGATTGCTCTCCTGTGGTTTTTGAAAGAGTGCCAGTTTCCTGATTTTAAATTGCACCTCTGAGAGGGTCCTTTGAACAAGATTCTCGGGATAACCTCTTCCACGTAGGCGTCATTTAAAAATTGGGATGAGCTCGTCAAATAATATTTTAGAAGAGTTTGTTCTGAGACGTCTCAGAGCCTTGTCTTTGATAAAGCCTTTTTTGAATCCTGGTGGGTAGCACGAGCGGAAGTGCGTGTATTGCAATGTTTCAGTATAGGTTTGAAGTGCGTGCGCACATCAAGGACTGGATTGCTCTTGAGCCTTTCGCCTTTTTAAATGTTTTTATCCAAAAATGTGGTTTCTGTATCTGAAATTTCAGCCGTGCATTTAATTGTGGGGTGGTGTTTAGCTTGTTCAATGAAGTGTATCTCTTCGGTTTCAAAACTGTGATTGCGAATGCTACAATTAAGGTCCCTGTGACGCTTCAGTAGTGTCTTGAGAGCAGTACGTCAAGCGTTTTTCCCTCATAGTGTATTCACGCGTTTTAGCGGGCCTTTGAGACGGCAAAGAAGTCAAGGACGGCAAAGAGGTCAAGAATGTAATTCCATTCTGAATCGTCAGAACATTCACAGCATACGAAGGGTAACAATAAAGACCTTTCACTTTTGCACATTTCTTTCTGAAGAGATGCGATCCAGTTCCTCCTTTGACGGCATAGGTTACCAGGAGGATCCTCATTTTATTCAGGTTGAATATGCAATCAGGTGAATTGGAGAGCCTTTTTTGGAGCCTAAATTAAGCCCAGAGAAAAATTAGGGTCAGGCAGTTGGGATTAGTTTTGGTTATTATATATAGGTATCAATTGACTTATTATACAAAGGGAAAAAAATGAAAAGAATTGGGTTGGGTTGAGCATGTCCGTCGTTGTAGTGTGATGGTGAAGACACAGGACTATGGATCTGAGAGGGTCCAAGTTCGAGTAACGGCAAGTGCATAGTTCACTTCTTTGTTCCCTTACAATGTTGTAATGTTGAGACTGAATGGATAATTGTATGAATACATTAAGATGCGTTGAGATGAGTAAGACAGGGCTTTAGGAAGATATAGGCGTTTTCAATCCTTTAATAGGGGGCTGATTAGAGAGAGTGCATGTTGAGCATATGTAAAAGCGGATTCAACCTGAGAATGGATTTTACCGGCAACAGATACACTATGAGGGAAAATTTTTTGAAGTACTACACTCCACAGACTAACAGATATTTAAACGAAAAGTTAAAAAAAAACGAGGAAAAAATAAGCGTCATGGGGACTTTAAGGTCAATTGGATCATGAAGGTTGGTGAAAATGACTAACAAGGCGTATTCTAAATCAGCTGTAGGTGTAATTCACCTCTATTGCTCGGCGACCATTTTGGAGTCCGAGGAGAGCAAAGGCTTTGTCTTTCAGGGGCGGATTTAGAGGGGGGCCGAGGCGGCCGCGGCCCCCCCTTTCAGTTCGTCGGAGACTTTTTTTTTGTCAAAATATACAATATTTTTATCATTTTGTAAGCAGTCTGTTGGAGCTTTTGATTTTTTTAGCTAAAGCGTGATTTTTCGCTAATAGTATGACCAAAGTTGTGCGAATAAACTTTCAACTAACAGGCGTTAATATTATCCTTTCGAAATGAGGAAGAAGACTGGATGCGAAATACTTGTCTACAGTCAACCTATCTTACAGAGACTGTAACAACGTAAAATCTTAATGCCTATATATATAACTAGTTATAGCTGTCGCTAAAGTGCCAACGAGCCAAGCTTGCGTGATCTGGCGGCTGCAAACATCACGCGGCGTACTCGTGCGGCACTCTCATTGGTTATCGCTACGGTCAACATTTCATCGCTTTGGTCTACATTACAGCTTTTGGTCTACATTACACTCAAATTTGAAGCGCTTCTGAGATTTCGTCCGCCTAAAAATCTTCTCGCGGCTCTATAAGCTGCCGCCTCGCCAGGCCTTCTGTCTTCAGAAGGCCTGACTCGTTGGCAATTATATATATTTTGTGACTTTGGAGCGAAGAGTCAAAAACCATGCATCATTATAACCATAACTTACTAGTTATAGCTGTCGCTAAAGTGCCAACGAGCCAAGCTTGCGTGATCTGGCGGCTGCAAACATCACGCGGCGTACTCGTGCGGCACTCTCATTGGTTATCGCTACGGTCAATATTTGATCGCTTTGGTCTACATTACAGCTTTTGGTCTACATTACAATTAAATTTGAAGCGCTTCTGAGATTTCGTCCGCCTAAAAATCTTCTCGCGGCTCTATAAGCTGCCGCCTCGCCAGGCCTTCTGTCTTCAGAAGGCCTGACTCGTTGGCAATAATTTTATTCAATATGGAATCCTGATACATTACGTTCCAGATTGCACCAGAGTGCATGTAAGAGTACCCAAATTTTCAAAATTTTCTGGGGGGGCATGCCCCCAGACCCCCCTAGAAAGTACCGCCTAAGGCGCTACTGAGGCGCGCTAACACGCGCTGATTAGTATTCTTGTTCGGCCCCCACTTTCAAAAAATGCTGGATCCGCCCCTGTCTTTGCATTGTTTTTGCCCGTCTAGCCTCACACTGAATGAGAGGTTGCACGGCCAAAATCTTTTGCTTCGACATGGAGTGATATGGGTCTATTGCCGATTAGGTTTGGACATCATGCTGTGACGTCATGACCGGGATCGGGATTGGCCGATAAAAGCGTTCGGGATTTCGGGATGAAGGGAGAATTTTGGTCGGGATGACTGGATTGAAGAATCATATTGGGGACCCTCCTTGTTGGCCCCAGTCAGTGCATGCGCCGTAGCTAAAACACAATGAGCCTCAGTGACACTTCACCGGCTTGTCTCATATGTGTCACTGTGCAAAGGTCACGTCACAAACAATTGCGACAAATGGCCAAAGGGCAACCCTCAACTGGTCATGCCAGCGCCATTAAAAGAGCAACTATGGACGGATCTTGATCATAGGGGGGGCGGGTATTTGAATACTGGAGAAAAGAAGGGACTAGAGAATTGCATAAGGTCGTGATCTTCTTTAACATGTTACTACTGTTTATGAAAAAATAACTGACCTGAATATATTCTTCTCAGAGGCGTTCAGACCGACTTTCACATCCTTT
This sequence comes from Montipora capricornis, assembly GCF_036669925.1. Classification (NCBI taxonomy): domain Eukaryota; kingdom Metazoa; phylum Cnidaria; class Anthozoa; order Scleractinia; family Acroporidae; genus Montipora; species Montipora capricornis. The sequence goes on along the minus strand of NC_090885.1, from coordinate 17,151,816 downwards.
TACATTGTAAACGACAATTCAGAAGTCTAAACGATGGGCTCCCGTTCCATAAATTATCAAGAAATGTGAAAGCGTACGTTTCAAGCCTGATGAAACGAGGACAGTGGAAGTGCAGCCGTTTCTTTTAATGTCACGCAACGGGGGAGCGTGACAACACTAAAACGGTTGCGAAGGAGACTAGAAAGTGGGAGGTTTTGCGCGGATGCTTGTCCGCAGGAGCCCACGAGCTCTTCGGCTCTGCACACACTGTTTAGAATGGCTAATAAAAATAAAGTCATTGTCAAACCAAGACCAAAATAGCACAAATAATCTATGCAAATTGTGAAGGGTTAGTTCTAAAAATAGAAAGATACGGGCAAAGGTTGACTCAAGGATATAGTTCATAGGGAGGTTCCTATTCATGGGCTTCTGCCCTGACTAATTTCCCTGAATGAAATGTCACATACCGATTTCATGTCAAGGAAACAAGAGAGGATCGAACTTTGTTTATTTTCTCTTGCCGGTCACCACTGCAGTTCTTTATATAATAATTGATTATTCGAATCCGAACTCAGTAATCAAGGGAATGATCGCTGAATGGCGGAGGATCGCATGCTTCCTCAATCCGGCAAGTATTTTTTTACAGGTCACAGGTCAGGTTTGCAGGTCACTGTTGGAACAATGATAAAACAGTCCTAACCCTTAATTAATACCAACTCTAGACCTTAAATCTATTATTTGGGCCTAAGGTTACGTTAGGAAAGTGGTTGAAGTTATTTTATCGAGTAAGATAATGACCTATAAACTTGACCTGTGACCTGTAAAAAATACCTGCTTTTGTTTCAGCATGAAATTTCACCAGTGAAAAAGTTCACGACGTCTGATTGGATGAACGGTGTTTTTCACTAATGAAAAGAAAGAGAAGACGTTCGTCATCCGTGGCGAAAAAACTTGCAAGCCGCCCTTTTATTTTCAAAATGTCGGAAAAGTTTGTGGACGCCGGTTCGGTTGACAATTTTATTGCTGAACAAGAGAACAAAGCCACCGTGCAAAAAAAAAAAACCCATAACAATGAAAACAAAAATTGGAGATATTCCAGCAGCAGCGTTAAACGAATACTTGTGTGAGTTTCGCTTCATCGTGTTAATTCTGTTGTCATGCAGTATTGTTTGAAAGAAATATCAGTATTTACAAGATAAATTCATTTTTGGTTCGCTCGAAAGATTTTTGTTCACTCGTTGCGAAGAATCGCAAACTCACTCGTTTGTTTTCTTCACAACGGTGTGAATAAAAATTGTTCGCGCTCACCAAGCCTGCGAGCAGGCTCTTTTATAAGTATCGCGCGAGCGGCGCGAGCGGCGAAGCCGTGAGAGGATTGGCGCGGGAAAGAAGGGATCTTCTTTCTCGCCCCAATCCTCTCGCGCCTTCGCCACTCGCACGACACTTACAAAAGAGCCTGGCAGGTTAGAGCTTAACAACTATGAAGTAATCTCTATTAGTAAAAAATACATATATATACGAGACCCGTTGAAGCCCACAGTGACTTACTCTGCAACTTCTTATGCTTTTAACTGCAGCACTCTCGAGGTTGAGTTGACCACCTCCCAGAGGCCTTGATAGATCGGATGGTATACGAAGAGCAGGCGATCATGGGTTCGAATTCCTGGCGTTCAAGCCTCGGTTCAAGCCTGGATTTCGCTTCCTCCCCCTCCCCCTCGTATAGTCGTTTATGCAAGATAACATACAGCTACAAAACACTTTCGTACTACCGAAGCGTTTTGGTACGGTACCGGTAAAAATGCAAAAATCATCATTTCGAGCTCCAACTTCGGGTGAAGTAACCATTGTTTTCCTCACAATCTACAACTTTGTTCTTCAAGTTTTTATCCAATGGACGGGCCAAAAAAATGCATGTTTTCCGCGGTCTAACCAACCCCCCCCCCCCCCCCCCCCTTCCACGCACACACACACACATACATCTCAACCTCATTTGCCATTCCTCGAACCAACCTTACCGGTGGACGGAAGGTTTATATTACAAGTAGCGGATACATTTAATAAAAGCAGTATCAATGAAGATCAGTAGACAAACGACGACGATATCGAGATCCCTCGTTTTGTCTACGCGTCTAAAATTTGATTTCAAAGCAACGCAGCGAATTTCGATGGGCTGTTGCTCGCTAAGTCCAACATAGTCATTTCCTGCTAAATCCACAATGCGAAAAATTATTTACTGGACGAAGATGTAACCAAAAGCCTTTTTTGAAAGACTACCTTGCCACTCGTTACCACATGAATTTGAAGCTTGCATACCATACCAGCTGCCTCCTGTGCCAAACCCAATTCTGGATGACGCACTGCCTGAGCTACAGTTGTAGTTTGCCTGAAATCCAATGATACCTATGCGAGCGTTACCCGAGGTTGATAGTGAAGGTATGTCAGTGTTAAAACCTTGCAGAGTGCACCCCTCCTGTAATGGAAGAAAAGACGATAGTTTCGTAAGAAATATAGTGCAGTAGCTTTGAAAAGTGACCTTGCGTTTTGTATGCAGTCAGTGTACGTCTATTACAGCGGATTTCGATTGAATGCACAAACTAATTTCAACCTCGTTCCCACGGCTTTTCTCCACCGAGGAAAAAAGCCCTGGGAACGAGGTTGAAACGAATAGGTCATTTCCGAGTTGCTGTTTGCCTCGGTTTCGAAGTGAGTCTTGGTGCTCAACTATTGTAAGGGAAATGAGTTTGATTTGCATAAGAATACGCAACTCATTTCCATTTGAATGGTTGGGCACCAGGACTCGCTATGAAACTGAGGCATACAGAAACTCGGAAATGGGCTATTTAAGATCGCTTTGGGCATATATTGATTGTCTTTAAAATCTCACGCAGCAATGCAGCCATTTAGTAAAGTAACAAGAATTCTGTCTCTCCTTCGTTAGTTCCGTTGGTATTATCCAATCACTGATCGGGGCTCTTCGTGTATGCGTGAAACCAATTGTGATGGTCCCGATCAAACTGGTTTTATTATAAATTCATTTCACGTTTATCTTTTTCTGTTTTTGTTTTATTAATCGGTAACGCTTGTTTGCATAACAACCGATGTAACTAAAATGTAGTACACATAAATGATCAATCTTGTATGATGCAAGTTACAAGCTCGACACATTGTACAATTACACAAATCACATTAATAAATAATAGAAATAAATGATGAAATAATCAATTACAATTATCTATTAGCTGCAAAAGCCAATTGAGGTCAGGCTACTGAGCAACTTCGCCACTCAGTCACCTTAGAACTAAAGGCAGTAAGGGTTGGGGAATGAACAACCTAGTGAGGGAGGCCGTTCCAAACAGGGGTAGTAAGTGGGAAGAAAAAAAAAATTGAATGTATCATAAATTCAGTTCGGAGCGAGAGGTGGTTGAATACCACATCATAAGATAGTCTTGTTTGAGATTGAGAGAGAATCACATACTTATAGAGAGATCCACCCCATCAAGGTTATGGGAGGATATGAAATTTAGTCGTTGTCACTCACGACGCACAGAAAATAGTGACCAATCTAGGACGTTAAGCGTTTAAGAGACACTCGAGTTACGAGAGTAGCCCTCGAAAAACGAAGTGGGCAGCTCTCCGCTGTACTTTCTCAATCAAGGTTTGAAATATTGCGCTGAGTATAGGGATCCCAAGCACAACCGTCTGGCAAATTCAAGAGACGGGCGTACGAGACTAAGATACAGGCTGGCCTTAGTTTCACGAGTACAATGATAAAAATTACTGGAAATGAAGTTTAGAGTTTTTAAAATCTTTTTAACTACATAGTCACAATGATTGTTGAGGCAGAGGTCAGATGAAATGATAACTCCAAGATAAGGGTGTGTGCATGCATTGGTCCTTTCAAGAGCTTGGCCTGTTATGAAATAGTTAGTGATGACTGAGAATATTTTGCGAGTAATGTGCACAGAATAACACTTGCTGCAATTAAAACGCATTTGCGACTTATCTGCCCATGAAGAAAGAAAATCTAAATCTCATTGAAGGAGTTCAAGTGATTTAAAAGAAGAGAGTCCAAGATAGATGATGTAATCGTCAGCAAACAGGCGCATTCGGGAAGAAATGTTATCAGGAAGGTCATTTATGTAAATAAGAAAACGTAGAGGCTCCAAGAATGACCCTTGGGGGACACCTGAGGTGGCACTGCATACCTCAGATTGACACCCACCAACCATAGTAGTTTGTGTACGATCAGAAAGAAAAGACTAAAAAGATACGTTTTGAGTTCTCTCTTAAATGTAATAATGTTATTAATAGCCCTAAGGCCTGGCGGCAAGGCATTCCATAAAACTGGAGAAGCAACTGAAAAAGGAGTATATAACGTGCTCAAGAGTTTTACAGCGAACACAAGGCAATGAGATTGGTCAGTAATCAGTTAAAAGGCTTGAGCGAGATCCCTTCTTGAAAACTGGTGAGACTAAGCCATGCTTCCAGTCAAGAGGTAATTCGCCAGTATCAAGAGAGGAATGATAAATTACCTGAAGGACTAGGGAGATGACATTACTGGATATCTTAAGTGAGTAGAGTGGGATTTGGTCAAGGCCAGAGGCCTTTGAGGGGTTAAGATTTGAACGCAGTTTGGAATGCCTGAAACGCTAACTATAATATTGCCCAGTGGGGCAAAGGGAAAGGGATCAATTTCTAGCACGTCATCTACATTTTCTTTAGTGAAGACAAGAATTCGTTGAGAATACGGACCTTGTCAAAGTTTGAACTACAGTGTCTGCCCTGTGCACTGAGTGTTGGTATACCTACGCTATGTTGCCGTTGTGACTTTACATATTTCCAGAACCGCTCAGGGTTTTCAGTCATGTTGTCAGATAATGTGGAGGAAATGTAGTTATTTCTAGCATGATTTATACGTTGTTTCGTTAGACACCTAAAGTTCTTAAAGTTGCTCCACGCTTCTGCAGTGTTCTTTTGTTTAGCAAGAGTATAGAGGTGGTGTTTTTTCCCGGCTAACCACACACCTGAAGCTCCTTTCAAACCAAAGATTTTAGTTGGAAGACCTAATAATCTTTATTGGAAAGTGCTTTTTATGCATTTCTCATCATCATTTCTAGACCTTTAAAAGCAAACCACATTTGTTCGACTAACGGCATGTTTATCTCAAGAGGAGAAGAAATTCTCACCGTGATTCGTTTGCAAGATCATGAAGAAAGTTCTCAGAGTTTTTACGCTTAAAAGCAAACACTTCCCGTGACTTGGACTTATTTATGTAAGCTTTATGAAGTAGTTTAGTAGTTACTATGTCATGATCACTAAGACCAGGTATAATATCAATAGCTTGAGCAAGCCACGGCTTTGATGTAAATAAAAGGTCCAAATTATTATATGTTGTTCTTGTAGTACGTGTACGTGGTAATCCTGCTTGGTATCAAGTAGTAACATACAATGGTGAGGATCATATCACGAGCTTCAGATTTAACTGACCAGAGATCCCAGCCTATTCCAATCCAGGGATATTAAAATTTCCTCCAAAAATGATAGTATGATTTTTAGCTATTTGTATAATTTCCTCAGGTGATTTCCCAAGCTAATGAAGGTCATGAAGTGACAAAGTAGGAGAGCTTGGGGGCACGATAAAAAAAAAGCCAACAAATATTGAGACGTTTTTCATGAGTTATGCCCGTTTATCTATACGCAGGTGATCTCGCAATCCGTTGAATCAAAATGAGGAGTACATGCAGTAAACACCCACATATAAGAAGTGGATAGGCCATTTCCGAGTTCAAGTCTGCCTACCCTTCAAAGCGAGTCTAAGTGCCAAGTTTTGTGATGGTAATGGTTCTACTTGACATATGAACGAAAGCTAATTTTCATAAGAAAAACTTCGCACTTAAACTCGTTTTGAAAAAGAGGCAGACATCAACTCGGAAATGGCCTATTAAGAACATCAGACTGAAATTTGGCCAATAAAGCACCATATAAATAAGAACAAATTCAGCCTGATAAATAAAATATGTTCTTAATACAAAAGGAAAGGATATTAGGATAAGGAAACAATACAGTGCAGTAACTTATATCAAAGAACTATGGTTTTCAGGACCATTACAAACTATAAAATCTATAACAAAAAAGCATTGTATGTTAATTAAACCTCTTGTAATATTTCTGAAACCGATGTTAAGAACATTTTAAGAACACTTTCAGGCTGATTTCTCACTAAGCACCCCTCAAATTACACGATCAGCCTTAAACCTAAAAAAATATATATGCGGGTGTTTACTGTAGTAGCAATAAAGCTTTTGACAGCAATAAGGACACTACCACCGTCATTATTGAAGCCCCATTGAGTTTTTGACTCTTCCACATTAATGACATACTCCGAGGAAAGGGACGACAACGAAACTATTTTGTTTTGTTTTTTGTTTTGTATTGTTTGTTTGTTTATTTGTTTGTTTGTGGAGGGGGATTAGGGTTCAGGGTTAGCTCGACAGGAAAAGTTTTAAGCTTTATGGACAGGGGATGTGGATCGATTCCCTCGATCCAAGTGATCCACCCGTCGTAGAACCCCCACTTTAATATATATATAGTTTACGTCATAGAAAGTGCGGCGTACGGGGTTTTATTCACGAGTTGTTTGTGTCAAAAACCCGAACGAGCGAGGAAGGAGCGAGTGAGGGTTTTTGACACAAACAACGAGTGAATATAACCCCGTACAAAGCAATTTCTATGTCGTGAACTGTTTATTACACATAAGACGAGAACTTTCATTAAAATAGTTTTCTGAACGCAAATTAGAAACAAAAACTCACTAACAATAGAACCAAATGCAAATTTAATTTTATTCAATAACAAAGTACGATTTGCACGAGATGCACGAGTGATTGGCATGGAAACGCCTTTACGCTATCGTTGATTGGTTATACTTCCACATGTGAAATAGCTGTACGCCATTTTGATTGGCTGTATAAGCCTTTTCCACATGTGAAAATAAAGCGTATAGATTTGTACAAATGAGCTTTATGGAATAAAATTCTCATGCTATGTGTAATAAATTACTTTATAGAATGCCTCGATGAAGCGTCTTTCTTTCATTTGCTTTATGCCTGTTTTTACACTGGCTTTTCGATAGAAATTGTTCGGCCGTTGAGTACCACCCTCGGCCAGCGGACTCTGGTGGCATCCAAGATTTCAGGTACATCAGGTTTTTTTCCCGGCTTGTCCATGTATATAAATACATGTATGCAACCTATTACAAAGCGGAGGTGGGATTATAAAATACTCACGCCAATTTTTGAGTTATGCAGCAGGCTTTTCCATTCCGTCACAGTCAAATTCGTTGCCCTGTGTGTGCCGTCGGATATCACGTCCCTCAATGAAGAGGCATTGTGCTTCAATGAAATCCAGCTAGTTTTCCCCAGCGCATCCTTCATACCTAAACAGAGCCGCCTGAAAGGTGTCGACCAAAAGCTACTCAGCTTCGTCTCTTCCTCCTTCAAGCTCGTTCCTGCGTTCCCATTGTACGTATCAGTATTGCTCCAATATGCTGAATCATACGTGAAGGTTTGCTGTGACCAAAACAACAACAGCAGTGTGTTTCATTCCCTTTTTTATTATTTTTTTTTCTTCTATTTTTTTTTTCTTGAATATATGAAGTTTCATATATTTGAACTGCGGAATAGAATGAAAAGAAAATTGGAAAGATCACCGCTGTTAGTAAAGCAACGTAAGGACGATTCCTACTATTTTTATTGGGCCAACGTTCTGCGCATCTCGAGATACTCGGGTTTCCTATTGGTGGTGCTTGCTAAGACAGGGATATTTTTGCGCGGTTTAAAACTATGCGGACAAAGCAGAACTCAGCAGGTGCTCTTGGCATCCAAAAAGGAAAATTGGGGGTAACCACGCCGCAGTTTTTGAGAGATAATTAAGCTTCAATTTGGAAAAGAACGCCATACATTGCTCTCTATTTTAAAGCTTTTTACAAATATTGTTGATTAATTATCTTTGAAAAACACGCGGTTACGTCCAGTTTTCTTTTTGGATTTCAATAACACTTGTTAAGATCTGCTTTTCCCGAGCCCTTTCACCACCGAGGGCTTCCCCATTGACGAGTAAAATCGTCTGCCGTTATACAGAGTAAAATCTATAAGTGTCAATTGGCATTTATGGCAGTGAAAGGTTTAACCCGCGCAAAAATACCTTTGAATTAGTTGGCACCGTCCTTTGCAGTTGCAAAGGAAGCCCCAGAAAACCCAGGCTGCCTAGAACACGACCCCATCGTGCGATTTACTCTACCATGGGTTTCAGAATCCCTTGCAAGCTTTAAGCTGCTCAACGTAACATCGGTGGTCTCTCCAATTACTGCAATGCAAATTTCATTTCAGTATGTTTCATTGTCTCCTAGAAGCCTCCTTCAATAATTATTATCTTTGAACTCTACACTTCAAGAGTCCAGTCCAAAAATTCCGCGATGCCAAGGAGGCCTTTTGACGTGGTCGCGATAATTCGCAGCGGCAGAAAATAGTAAACAAAATCGTTGATGGGATTCTTTACGTTTTTGAAAAACGCGGCGATTTCCTTCTCGTCCAAGGTTGTCTCTTCAAAGATGGGGGGAAATGAATGCAGGGCAAACACAGAAGAATCTCTTCTGTCAATAACACCCGTCTCCAAAAGGTCTTTTTCTTTTTAAACCGAGCCTTTTGCTCAAATACTGTCGCTGACTCTATTAGATCAATTTTTGAGTGACTTTCTACGACTACGACAGCTTCTCTGGGTATGGCTAGAGGAAACCACGTAGCACTTTATCAGGAGTTCCTGACTAAGAGTGAACAACAGCACTGTATTCCTGTCACGGCGTTTTCACAGACCTATTCATTTTTAGATTGAATTTTCCCCGAATGAAACTTCCTCAGGAGGCCGATGACCAATCACAAGAAACTCACCTGATGTCACATCATAGCGTCACTGAACTGGATTTGCCTTTGTTTTTTGGCGGAAGAGGTAGTCTAAAAATAGACCGGTCTGCAAAAATCCGTGACATAGGCATGTATTATAGTAGTTGTTGGCTCCTAGTAATGGCCTTCTGATTTTGTTCAATTGACAGACAGATTGTCAATTTACAGACAGACAGCCTTTACATTAGCACGATTGTAGAATCAATTTAGCTTGCCAGATGCTTGTTAAATACCTTGTTCCCATCTATCTTCATAATTAGCGTCCATCCTCCATCGCCACACCCGGGAATTGGAGTCATGTGACAGAATACGTGTGCATACCGAGACGGTGATTTGGCGCGAATGAAGAACGACCCATCAACACGAATTCTAGCAATTTTAAGAAAGACTGAATCAACAACGAATTTTCGCATGACGGGAATTATCGGAACGACACCCGTGTTTTCTATCCGGATATGGCATGAATCAAAAGTTTTCTCTAAGAGTTCCCTTTCCATAGAGTTTGATTGCATAATCTTCGTTTAGATCGAAGGCTCCACCTATTTACAAGGTATGTTTAAGTAGCGAGCTTTCATCAGCTCATATAACTAAGAGCCTCCACATGCTATATAAAGGCCACCAAGACAGAAGACCTTGATGAAGTTATTTTATATTTGATTCTCTTCACGTCGACACAAAGGAAAGGGTTTGAAGTAAAATAATCGTAATTTAATGCACGAGGGACTCGTTTGTTTTTCTTCGACTGCAAAACAAAGCCGATTGAGTGGATAAATCTACCGCACAAAATGTCTTTCTAAAGTGAACTCATTTACTCCTGTGGTATTGCAAATTGCAAAACAAGTGTTGACGACAAACCCTTGAGCTCCTTTAAGTGGTAGTCTACTTCCAACTGGGTTTTTTCTATCAGTGTTATAAAATTTAAATGTTACGTTCAGTTCTTCGCCCCCAGAGGCTGCCAGCTTCAATAGTGAATATACAGCTTCTCTAAATTATATATTAGGGACTATATGACGATCTACGACGGCAACGTCGACCAGTAATAGAGCGTTTTCACCTGACGTCACGGCAGCCATGTTGGTGCTCCAAAACAAAGAAACGGCGGTCATGTTGGTGTTCCAAACTAATCCTCTGGGAATTGAACTCTATTTTTATGCGAATAGTTTCTTTTGTTTCATTGTACTAGCACCATTATAGTCACATGAGTGAAAACGCTCTATAGGGAGCTTCAGCAAAGACAACGGCAACGCGAACGTTACAAATTTGCATATTAAGTGAGCAAAAACAATAGCTTTGCACGCTCTGCACATGAATTTTTCATTTTTGTCCATTTCTTTGCCGTCGTTTGCAAAACGTCATTGTGAAATAGCCATATTGGAGGTTTTTTGGAGAACGTCAGCAATTGGAGATAAATTTTCATTTTCTCACCTTAATTAAGCGCCGCTCATAACGGTTTCATGCCTGAGGGACTGCCATACCTTTGTCATATTAAAAAGCTTGGAATAGTCGCGAAGTGATTGCAATAATGCGAATTTATGTTTTAAGATGACGTTCTCGATAATTTCCGCTACTCCCGTCATCGATGCTAAAGGTCCCCAATGTTGCAGCTCTCGTAACGTACAATTTGATTGGCTCGCTACCCAAGGCAAAAACGAAACAGTAATGTAGCAGCTCTCGTAACCTGCTATTGTTTGGTATTGTAAACAGCTTCTATTTTTTAGTCCAAGTCATTGTTTCAATTGTTTAATCTTTTGTTTTTGGCTAGGGTAGCGAGCCAATCACATTACACGTTACGAGAGCTGCTATATTACTGACGTCGACGAAAATGTCACATCAAAATATTGCTCTGCACTGTCGTAAGTCTTTTGCGATTATTCAATCACGTTCACTTCGTACAATGTAGGTGAAGTATCCTGAAAATAACTTGGTACGAGCGGTTTCAGAGTAAAAATATAAAATGGAGGTTTGCATTTGTATGCTCAAGTTGACATCAAAGCCTCGAATTTGGAGATTTTTCATCTTTGTAGTGCAGAGTACCGCTAAAGCTAAAATGCGAGCCGCACGTACAGCACAATAACTTTTCTTCTTTTAGCCAATGATATTGTTTTGTGGCGTCCTATTGTACTTAAATAAGTGAAGGAGATGGAGTAATTGCGAAAGACGTACGAATGGTGCAAAGTTCAAAAGGTAAAGGTCTTTGTTTTACGAGGAGTAACACGTGACAGTGAACCAGAATTACTGTTAAACATGTGGCCCTCGGTTCGCACATTTTACTCTTCTTTCTCCGTCAATGCTCCGTTTTACGGGTATTCAAAGCTACAACTACACGGATCAGAGGAAAGTCGAAACAGACGTCGATGGAAAGACGGGGATCGAACTAGCGCAGAATGCTGCGCACTAACCGACTGAGCTACGCCTGTCTCTAACGTTGCCAGCGACGTCGCTGTCGTAGATATAAAGCTGAGTCCCTATTCGCTGTCTCATTTTACTTTTCAATTGGTTCTTATCTAAAGAGCTGAGCTGTCGTCTTTTTGTTAAACAGAAAAAAAGGCATCCTCTTTTTACCTGGATATCAAGAGTTTGGTGGACAAGAGTGTTTTCTCTAACCACGAAATCATCAGCGTGTTTTGAAAGCCGTACGACGGCTACGATAACTCCACACAACGACAATTTAACTGGTTCAGTGAAGATAGAGCGAGTTTCAATTGAGTGTCGTAAAACCAAAACCAAAGTAATTACTTTGGCCAATCAAAAAGCACGGAGATAATCCAGCAAACCAATCGAAGTAATTACACGTAGCCGGCACAAAGCGCGGGAAAATGTGCACCCACGAGCCACGATTGGTTTTGGTTTCACTTTTGATTGGTTGAAAAAATGGCGCGAGAACTTTGAACCAATCACTGAGTGAAGTAATGCAAAACCAAAGCAATTAGCTAATTACTTTCGACACTCAATTGAAAACCGCTCTATTAGGGAGCTTAAGAAACGACGACGCCGACGGGAGAAACAACGCTTCTAAACAGTGAGATCATTAGGTGAAGAGACAGAGAAAAATAAGCGTTCTACACGTGCAGTACGCATTTGAGGACATACTTTTGCGGTAAACTGCACGGTAAGGACATGAAGACACCAAATCCAAGTTTTTGACGACAACGTGAGCTTACAAATGTGAACCAATCATTTTCTATTTTTTTGCTAAAACCGCGCGTACACATTGCACGAGGTGAGCGAGATCGAATAATTGCTAAAGACTTACGATAGCGCAAAGTTATATCAAGTTTGAAGAGACGTTTTCGTCGCTGTCAAAAAAGATCTACGACGGCGACGGTCGACGAAAACTTGGCTCTTCCTACCATATGAGCGAGGTATCCCAAAAATAAATTGGTACGAGCGGTTTCAGAGTGAAAAATGAAAGATTCTCTGTTGCATGCTTACGTTATCGTCCAAACCTCAAATTTGGTGATTTCAGGTCGTCGTTATGCAGAGGACCGCAAACATACTTGCTAAAATCCGTGCTGCACGTGCAGAACGATTATTTATACTCTTTTAAATTAACCAATGATGTTACTGTTTTGCAGCGATGTCGTAGTCGTAGCCGTCGTCGTTTCTTAAATTCCCTAAAAACCATGCTGCACGTGCGGCACGCATTTTAGTGCGTTTCTTTTCCCTATTGTGCATAAAAACAGCCGGAAAATAACCCCGTGGCGTAAGCATTTGACGATAAAGTAAGCATAAGCTGTGAATCTTTTCCCTTGGGGTGCAAGGATGGCGCAGTGGTGAGAGCATTTACATCCCACCAATGTGGCACGGGTTCGATTCCCAGATCCGGCGTCATATGTGGGTTGAGTTTGTTGGTTCTCTTCTCTGCTCCGAGAGGTTTTCTCCGGGTACTTTGAGTTTCCCCTCTCCGCAAACACCAACATTTGACTTGATTGTGTTAATTGCTAATTTCAGTTTACAGTGTCCCCAATTAGTGATCAGCGCTAGAACGACTAGACACTTAAATAAAGTTCCTTTCCTTTCTCTGTATGGTTATTTGAAAAGCCTTTGTGCAAATGGAGGTAACGTATATTTTTAAGTGGGGATTTCGTAGCCGTTATCGTAAACTCAGTCTTTTAATCAACTTATTAGCTCACCTGGATTTTTCCCATATTTCCTTACAAGAAACAGGTAAGCTGGAGATGGCAACTACAAGATCAAGATGGATAGTATACCTGTTAGTGACAGTCGTAAGCCTCTTGTTGTAATTATAACTTTAGTCGGTACTTACTACTTCTCCTTTTAGTGGGCGTTTCAGTGGGACCCACAGTGGTGTAGTGGTTAGCACGCCAGACAGAGCTCTTGGGAGTGGGTTTAAATCACAGGCTGGAACATCGATTAACATCTTAATAACATGGGTGACAAATTGCTCCTTAATTTTGGCGCGAAATTTCATCGTTAATTTATAATTTCACATGTGAAATTACATTGTTGCCATGGCAACTTTTCATATAGTGCTAAAATGGCGTCCAGGTTTGAAAATTAAGTAGTAATTTATCACCATGTTATTAATAGCAAATCAAATGGTATACCCCTGAAATTAGGGAATAATTTCACTTGCGTTTTGTCCAAAGTCAAGTAATTTCCCTCGCCTGAAGGCTCGGGAAATTATTTGAATTTGGACAAAACGCGCGTGAAATTATTCCCTAATTTCACGCGTCACCATTTAATTACCCATACTAAAAGTTCTTGATTCTGGCTTTGCGATACATATTTTAGACTTTGTGGTCTTCTTGAAAAGGGGCTTATAAGCCGTTTACCTCGTTGCATATCAATCTTTGGTTTATATTAAAACAGTTGATAGCGTTGAAGGCGTGCGCTGATTGGCTACTCTACTCCGAATGTCCTTTGTTATCGAAAACTGAACTACGGATATCAGACTCCCAGCATTTTCATTGGCTCGCCGAACACAAGCTATCAGTTCATATACTCTGCTGTACCTAATATGGTCATGGAACGAGTCAGCAATAAAGCAGCTCTGAGAAAAATGGCCCACAAAAGCCGTTTCGGACCGGAACTGACCGAAGCAGAAATCGATGCTTCAGTGGAAGAGTTGCTGATCCAGGAGTTTTCAATAAAACAATCATTCTACTCGGGCTTGCTGGATATAAAATGATTATAACCAACTCGTTAAGGAACCAACAAATCTTTTGAAAAGAGTATAGCTTCTCAATCTTTCCCCCTACACGGTTGATGTTGCACACCTCTCTGATTAAGATCGACCCTCATAAAAGCCCAGTATCCTATTCTTGGATGTATTCAGTACCTAATTCCTAGATTCTTGCGAAAAAAAGTCAAATAGTTTAAACACTCACCGTCCCCTGGACGGCAAGCACTCTCAGATCTGCACCTGCAGTCACATTGGCTTGCGGCGTCCACCGTTCTTGGAAGAGGAGTATTTTTCGCAGGCTGATGTGAAAGATAAGGTCAGAATTAGCATATCTTTACCTTCAAAATAACATCACTTTATTGGAGAACAAAAGAAGACTTACAAAACTGGAGACACAGAAGTTTACGATATGGTTCTTCTACATTCTTATTTAAGAGTCCGGTTACTGGTGGAACGCCAACTAGTTACCTATTCTGGCTCAAATTGGTGATCGACACCGGCGCCCAAACAACTCGGTCACGCTTCCTCCTTTTGATCGGCGAGAAAGTCCTACGTTAATTTTAAGGCAACCAGGAGTGACACAAATGCAATTGAAGTTGTCACGTGCTCCACAGAGCTTTCCCTTGCTCGGTGGTAGCAGTTTAGTCATTGGTTCAATCGTTTTAAATAAAATTTCTTTTTCTCCCGTCGATATTAATTAAACAGCTTCCTAAAAGAGATGATCCAAATCACAGACTATAACATTTAACGGAAACCCGTAGAAAACAGAGCCGAAAAATCTCATTCATATTGTACTTGTATCCCAAGTCACTGAATTAGGCTGTTCTTCGTTAACTCCGAAAGCACGGTTATATAAATACATCTGCATGATACAAAGAAATCCCACTCTTGATTGTTGGCAGACCACTATAGGAGATTGAAAGAAGCCAGCTTTTGTCAGCTAACAGTTAAAATTTGTGCTTTATTCTCTACTTTATGACGGCGCACAGGTGGCTCAGTTGGTTGAGCCATCGGGCTGTCATGCGGGTGGTCGTGAGTTCGGCTCCGGCCGGATCAACACTCAGGGTCTGAGGGAAAAGTGCTGCCTTTGTAATGACATCAAGCTTTCTCGGATAAGCACTGCAAACCGTAGACTCCATCTCACAACGCTTTACTGTTCACACAACCCTGTGCATGCATGTTTACTCGGTCGTGAACAGAAGATGCTTTGTTTTTCGCAAGTTTAAGCAAGATTTGTTAGAAAAAGGAAAAAAAGGCCGCAATGCGTTTCGAACAGGTGCAAAGATTCATTTTAGCGAAAAAAATATTTTGGGGTTAGGGGCAATTTAGAAAATCTTTGTTTTTTCTATTGGCCAATAAGAGAGCGAGGCAAGTTATAATTTGGTCGCGTCAGATTGAATAAAATTGAAATTTCTCCCATTTTTGTCTCGCGTTCTTCTCGTGTTTTGACTTAATGTTGACCCCTCTGCCTTTTTGTTATTGTAAAAAACGGATAGATATCAGTTTTTCATGCGTCTTTCCTGTTATTGAAGATGAATTTCGTCATAACATTGTCAAAGTAGTCTGCGGAACCATTCGGCTATCGCCTCGTGGATCCACAGCTACTTTAACTTTGACAATGTTATGACGAAATTCATGATCATGCAATAACAGGACAGATGCATGAAAAACTGACATCAATTTGTTAAGTAGAAAATGCGCTATATAAATATTCATTTTACCATTACAAAGAGTTGGATATGGAGTTCCCGGGTATTTTGATATAGCCGCACGCAGTGAAGGGTTACCCTCTCTGTGCCAGCTTGTTCAATAAGTGTTACCCGCCCCAAGCGTGGCGAATCTTCACTCATTAATTATCTAATTTGATTTTCAGCTAATCCACTCAATTTAATAAGGCACCCTCCTTATCCCTTGCCGTCCATCAGATGTCCACTCCTTATTAACGACGAACTCTTAGCTGGATCAATATTGGGATTTGAGAAAATTTGTTTCAATTTCCGCTCGGCTTTTTTCACGTCACTCGGACTATTTTCTCAACAGGACAATAAACTGAAAGAGCAGTATGAGGAGGCGTGAGTGGCCATACATTTAATATTGAACTGAACCTGACACTTGCATTTAATTTTGTGACTGCAGTTTTATCAAATGGAAACATGCTTTTAACCAGACCCAAATTTATGGCCATGCAGTTGTTCTATCAAAATTAAAAGGTCAACTGACGAGTCTTTAGTTTCATTACTCGTTTTAGTGTTGACAGCATGTTAATGTAGCTGAATTGAAATGACATGGTTGAATATCATGTATAGTTGACTTTCATTGTTTCCGACAAACCTTGAAGGCCGACGGAACCATACTCAAAGTAAAATACATAAAATTGAAAAAAGGAAGTATTGCAACCCTATCTAAAATGCATAACGGTAAAATACGTTTACGAATTAGAAATTTTAAGATATCAGGGCAAATGATGTGTTCTCTGCAAACCTGGATAGGTATTATGCAATTCATGGAGATAGTATCTGTTGGGGTTCGTTTGCCCAAAAGCAAAAAAACTTCGAGGGACTGAAAACTTTTGGAAACTCATATCTGATAAATGCTAGCTCGCCCATGAAAAATATAGCTTTAAAGCATTTTAGGCAAAAATAATAATTGACAAGTGGAAAGCGTATTAAAGTTAAAAGTAGTGTTTTCGTAAAATGATAAAATTGCAATCCAAGCTAGCGATTTTTTTTTCAAATTTTATTTCGAGTTGCATGCCAACTAAATTTCACCGGATAGCTAGGTAGCATCAAATTCACCAGAACAAACTGAGCAGTCTCGTGCAATCTTTGCAACAGACTGAACAGAAATAGACATTCAGTTAAAGCCCTTTAAGGATGTTGGGGAAAATATAGACCATTGCAATTTATCCAAAAGACTATCATCTTACCTTTAATATAACATTACATGAACTATAAAATTACTCGCCGAAACTAGCTGCAACTTGCGTTGCGAATGTTGTAAGAATACAAACGAAGTATATAACCTTACCCTTATTTGGTGAAACACAACTCCTCGCTTCGTGAACAGTAGGTCTGTCTGAACAAATTGTGTTTGAATACCTTCATTGTTCAACTCACAGAAACCTGTGTTCATGTCGTAATTGTACGAAACACACGTAGTATCACCTTGGCAGGCAAGGGTGCAGCTCAACCAGTCATTCGAGGAAAAGCTTTTGATAACATAGTTGGCCAAGTATCTATCTACTTCGGTTACCGAAACTGATCCTCTTGAAAATTGAACCGCGATAAAAAATGCAAGAAAACCAAAAAGGTTATGTAAGGTGATAGAAATATTTTGCATAGCTATGTCATGCATGAACCTCACTCACAGCTTACAGCGTAAGCTATTTTTCAAGTTCGCAACACTGTACTGTCGATCCGTGCCTTGCCAGACAACCAGAATATTGCATATGGAGTACTTTGTCACTATTAAGATTCTCAAATCGGGCTGTTTTTGTGATGCAAAATTGACAGAACGTCAAGAGAGTCAGCCACCTGACAGAAAAGTTCGTATTAATTCTGGACTTTCAATAAAGGTGTCATCAAGAAAAAAAAAACGACAATAATCACTAACAGAGAAAAGCAAACAAAGATCTTAGTTTTCTCTCTTGATTCAATCGCAGAAGTCGAAGGTAAGTTGACGAATTTGTAGTCCATTCACGGTAACTCCTGCTCAGTCAACATGAAGTTGCCAATGTATCGCTTTTCTATTCGTCGACAACTTAAAATGAAATTGGAGTCATACTTTCATTGGAAGCAAATAGGTTCGAGGAGATTTTCATAATGTTTCAGAGGGTGCTGTTGTGTTTTTTCAGCTGTTCTGGCTATGTAAACCAAAATTGCTCCTGCAGGGGTTTTTTGTCCGCACTTGTCAAACCGGTTCTGTTCTCTGGAAGGTTTCGATTCTTTGACAGCCAAGACAAAAAATGTTTCTTGCAATGCCGCAGTGGAACAAAACTAATAAAATCAATTCCGGCAGAAGGCCGTTGATGAAATTACTAATCACTAACATTTAAAAATATTATTTATTTGGTCCGGCTTTCAAAGTGAATTATGTATGAACTGAATTATCTTGCCACGTTCACTGGGGCTCTCCAAATACGAGGACGTTTAATAAAAATGGCCGTTATTTACTAGGTAAATGCAACGGCATGGGCTAAAGTTAACGTGTTTTTTTTTTTTTTTTTTTTTTTTTGTCTTTGAAAGATTTAGTTTTTGCTTAAGTGACTGAAAAGCCTCCAGAAGAGATGAACTCTAGCTGTGTTCAAAATAAGTTGTCATATACGTCATTGACAACAGAATGAACTCTGGCCAACTGGCCCCGAGGAGAAGACAAGGCAAAAAATGAAACACTATTTAATTCTTTACGCATTCTAACCACATGCAGTCATAAAATTATTTTAAATATTTTAAAACCGCAGAGGATTCAAGACAAGCTAAAATTTTATTTTGTCAGCGAGTTACAGAAGTTGCGAAAATTGACGATTTTAGTGGTGTATCCGTCGCCCAACACCAAAACTTTAGTGCGTAAATAAAGAAATTATATGCTAGGAACGTTTAGTGTCACACAGAGTCACCGCGAGCACTTTTCATTCGACGGTATTTTCGAACATTTCGGGTGGTATCAGTTCCGGAAAAGATTTTTTTGAATTTCCACGCGAAATGTTCGAAAATTCCGTTTTTGAGTGAATGGATATCTCCCAGAATAATTTTCTTTTCTCGCAACTAAAATCTTTGTTTTTTCTTCATAAAATGAATTTTTTTAAGTGGGCTCCACTTCTCTCACGAAAGCAAGGTTGAGGGTAACAACTTCATGTACAATATTGTGGTGATGACCGGGACGGTAGGGACAGCCCACAAATATTGTTGCCTTCGATTCAATTCGTTTCAGGTTATGGTCCAGGAGATAGGAAAAAGCATAGCTTTGAAGATGGACGCGCGTTCGTTGATGACGAACAGGGATTGAAAAAGACTAAAAAGCCACCCCGGTGATTGAAGGTTGAAAGTATGTACAAAGAATATTTAAAAAATGGAACTCAGCATGACAGGATGGTAAGAGAAATTAAAGGGCTACCATAATAGAGAAGATACCGTAAAGAGAGATATATCGAAAGCACTATCAAGATTGCAGCTGCAACTGATGATAGAGCGAGTTTCAATCGAGTGTCGTAAAACCAAAACCAAAGTAATTACTTTGACCAATCAAAAAGGACGTAAACCAATCAAAATTCGAAGTAATCACACCTAGCCGCGCCGACACAAAGCGCGGGAAAATGTGATCGCACGAGCCATAATTGGTTTTGGTTTCACTTCTGATTGGCGTGAGAAGTTGCCCGAAAACTTTGAACCAATCACTGAGTGAAGTAATCGTAAACCAAAGCAATTCGCTAATTACTTTCGACACTCAATTGAAAAACGCTCTAATGACAGTAGAAATTGTCAATTGACAAGCGAGGGTTACTTCTCTCATTTGTTTATAAACCGAAATTCAAATGTACATTCATTCCATTGATCCTTCACGGGAAGGGTAATTAGCCCAACAAATTGACCCGCTCCCAACAGAGTGGCTTCATAGCTCAGCTGGTAGAGCATTGCAGAGGTTATTGCCTGATTTGATGGCAGTAGTTTCAATCAATCAATCAATCAAGTTTATTGTCATACGTGAGGCATGGTTGCCCAGTTGCCCGAGCCAGAGGCTCATGTTTAAAACGTAAGACTGTAAAACTATCTATGAGTAAAACTATATGAAATATATTAAAAATATATCAAGAACAGAACAATAAATGTGGAAATAGAATCAAATTGAGATATAAAAATTACTTAAGGTACTAGGACAGGTTAAGAATTACATGTACAATTAGAAAACAAATAGAAATGAAACTATATACGAGAGTTACAATGACAGCTGGGCCCTAATTTGCTGAAGTCAAAAGCCTTCAGGTTACGAGTGAAGTCACTAAACTTACTTGAAGTTTTAATATGTGCAGGCAGTTTATTCCATAGGCGACTAACTATATAGGTAAACGAGTTATTTTAGCCAGATTGTTCCAGATTAATGCCCCTACCTCTTAAATTATATTTAGTATAAGGAATCT
>NC_090885.1:17119101-17126601 GCF_036669925.1 Montipora capricornis | reverse complement strand
TTATTGAACCTGTAATAACCATTCTAAGAAGACTCTCGTATGAATCACGGTGACTGTACGGGTCCCGTACGAATAGCCACCAACCAAAAATAAATGCATTGTTGCATGTAGTTTTAGACTACAAAGCCGGAAAAGCAGGCGAAGGAGTTGACTGGGAGACAGTAATTATAAGGAGCAAGTACGAAGACATAACCAAAATGTTTTTGGAAAAGTACCCTAATAACGACAAGAACAAATTCCCCCGTGGCGGCAGGAAGCTTCAACAAAGGCAGAATCCTAAACAAGCTAAAAAGTATCGTGCTTTTGGTTTTTGTCAAATTTGATTTAAACAGAGGGAAATGTAACTTTATGAAAGTAAGAAATTGCGACGTTGAAACATTTTTGCTCAGCAACCAAACAACATAAGTAGATTCCATGCCTTAATCACGCTAACCGTGCAATTCGGGTGTTTTCACGAGTCCGTACGCCTTGTGGAACCGTGCCGGTCAAAAAGTTGACCTGCCTTTTTCAGGTCCCAAACTTGCACACTTTGCCGTTCAAAAATTGGTCCAGTTCCACGGGTCCCCTGTGAGCGCAAGGTGGAACCGTGCAAGTTTTTGTCCGTGCACAAATTTGTCCGGATCCATTTAAACGGGGTCTGAATTGCTCGCGAATGAGACTCCCACAAGAGCCCGATGACCAATTACAAGAAACCAACTTGACGTCATAGGGTCACCGAACCGGAAGTACCTTTGTTTTTTTCGGAAAAGGTAGTCTAAAAATAGATCGAAGGGGGTAGTTTTTAAAGAAACTGTGGTGTTGCGTCGGTGGGGAAGTAATATACAAAAATTTGGTTTTATCAACCGAGTTGATAATGTAAATTGGCCACCGTACAAAGATTCTAAAAAGCTAGAATCTCTGTACGGTGGCCAATTTACATTATCAACCCGGCTGATAAAACCAAATTTTTGTATAAAAATAGATCGGTATGTCTGTAAGAATGCCGTGCCAGTACAGGAGTTGTAGGTTCCGGGTCATGGGTTCCTGCTTGCTTTCAAGATTGAGAATGATGAAATTTTTAATTGAGCGGGCCGTAAATAGGCCTTTTTCACTGCCTCACTATCAGCCGGATTATTTGATATTTCGAAAATGCTTGGCCAATCATTGCTCGCGTACTATCTGAGAGCGTTTACTCTTGTAGATAAATATTTATTTTTGTACCGAAGAAGAATCGAATAAGTACAATTATACAACCCTTGTAGCCCTTTGACTCTCCTGGGTATTATTTGGATATACCAGGTACTCCCTGTGCCATTCCCTAGTGTTAGAGAGCTTAATCACGTGACGTTTTTGACCCACCGTGAGCATTCTGCACTGTTACTAAAAATATACTTGTCACATGAGCCCCCCCGCGAGCTCCCCCCGCGTAGACCCCGACATAAAACCCAGGCTTTCTCTGTTTTCCCATTGTTGTCACGCTACTGCTAAATTGGGTCAAACTTCTTTTGACATGGATGGAAAGTTTGGCGTTTTCGTTTTAGTTTTATCATTGATTCCTCTCCATGTTAAGAGCCAGGAGGGCTGCAGTATTCCGGACAGTCATCGCTTCGACTGCTATCCCGAAGCGGATGTAGACGAACAGAAATGCTTAAATCGTGGTTGCTGTTGGAGGAAAGCTACCCTTGACTCAGTTGTTGACGGGGAGGTTCCACTCAATGTCCCATACTGTTTTTATCCTTCCAATTATGGGTACCAGCTTGAAAGTAAGACAAAAACTCAAATGGGATATAGGCTACTGTTGTCCAAACAGGGGCATCCAGGCCCTTATGGCAGAGATATACAAAATCTGACTGTGGACCTTCGATTCGAGACGAAAGACAGACTGCATTTCAAGGTATGGAATATTACTCTACTTCTTACAACCTCGATTTAAGATATCTTCAGAGTCATTAAGCTTATCTAATTGAGGCTAAGGCGTATTAGTGCAGCGTAGTCTTATTTAAACTAAAATTGTGTGAGATGAAAATAAAAGAAAAATTTAAACTTTTTCGATTTCAAATGTAGGGGTTAGCTTTGAAGTGGCAAGGTAATCTGCATTGATGCCTCGACCTTTATTTTAAGGCTTTATCAAATGCTTGCAATGGAATCCTATTTTTGTATGTTGCAAATAAATTTCATGAAGAACTGCATGCTTTTACACGTGCACATACTCAGTGTGATGCGTGACCGCGTTACATATATTTTTTCCCCATATGCGTGGTGGTCTTGTGATTGTCAGATTCTATTTTAGGGCTGGATTTTCCTGATCATTCTTCCAAATTACAATGGAATCCTATTTTTGTATGTTACAAAATAAATTTCATGAAAAACTTCATCATGAAAAAAATCATGGAGAAGATTAATTCTTACATAATTTTTTAGTAAACACATTATGTGCACACCAACCTGGCAAATTAAACAGAGCTATTGGATTTGTAGATAGAGAAAATTACGTGTATCAAGGCCTTGGCCAGTGTTTAAATCCACCTAAACCTCTGGCTTTGGCAAAATCATAACACTAAACCTCGACCTTGATAATTCTCACTATCATGCTAAACCTCATCTGATAATAATTTTGTTAATTAGTGTTAGATCACTTATTGTCCTCAGACCGTACCCAGGTGGCTCAGTTGGTTGAGCATCGAGCTGCCAATTGCAGGAGGTCATGAGTTGATACAATACAATACAGATTTAATTGATCGCTCCCCATAGGGGTTTTGCAGGGCCAATGATACATAAGCGACGAAATAACAGAACAGAACAACTGTTAAGAATCCCAACAGGCCAGAGGGACTACCAGGAACAAATTCAGAGAGTGGTCAGGGTGGGTCTTGAACCCAGGATCTCTGGATCTCAAGGCTAGCACCCTAGCCATTGGGCCACACTGCCTCCGGAGTTCTATTCCAGCCGCACCAACACTCAGGGTCTTAAAACAACTGAGGAGAAAGTGGTGCCTTTGTAATTACACCCGCAAATGGTTAGACTTTCAAGTCTTCTTGGGATAAGAAATATAAACCATACCTGGGCCCCCTCTCACATAATTTGATCCTTGTTCATAAACTCTGTGGTACATCAATGATCCCACACTATTCGAAAAGAATAGGGCACAGAGCTGCCGGTGTTGTCGTCAGAGTGGCGTAGTTCCTTCAGGGATGTGGTCAGCTTGGCATAATCTTCTGAATGGACCACTTATCGTTGGTATTTGTTTGTTATACATGACTACAAAACAGACAGGAGTCAAATTAAAGGAGTCCAAGTGCTGAAACTGGTAAAAACTAGTGAGATCCTACTCCTCTCCTTTTTCTCTGAATTATAAAATGTTTTGTCCCTATATGAAACAAACTTTTTTTTAGCAAAAAAGTTAGTACTGGTATTTAATTTGGCGCACAATATTTTGTTCTGTATCTTTGATATTCGATCCAAGTCTAGCAATAACCAAGTACATGTTTGTACTGGTAACTGTATTGTTTTAGATCTATGACGCCACTAGTACTAGATATGAAGTTCCCATTGCAACCCCAGATGTCAAGTCCCAAGCAGATACCCTGGATTATCAGGCCTTTATATCTAGTTTTCCATTTGGCATTTCCATCAAAAGAAAATCCACAGGAACCGTCATGTAAGTGTTTGATAAATGCCCACCATGGGTAGTCTATTGACAGAAGTGATTTGTGCATTTAAGGAAATTGAAGGGCATAATTATTGCATGTACTTCATTATGGTAACAGGAAAGGAAAGGAAAAGGGAAGGAAATTTTATTTAAGTGTCTAATATTCTAGAGCTTGAGCACTAATAGGCCAGTTTCGTATTTTAACAGTTGGATTGGATCGAGCATGAAATGGAGGGTAATGTGGGGAAATCTTTTCACATGCAAACCATTTCCTTTGCATTAGCCTTCATTTCATGCTAGATCCAGTCTAACAAAACTGAGAATGAGAAATACGAAAATGAAATACGAAAATGAGAATACGAAACTGGCCTATTAGGGACACTGTGAATTAAAATTAACAAATCAACGCAAATCAATCAAGTTTTGGTTTTTGAGGAGAGGGGTAAACTGGAGTACCTGGAGAAAAACCTCTTGGTTCAGAGTAGAGAACCAACAAACTCAACCCAGATATGACGCGTAGTGTGAGAATCGAACCCCGGGGCCACATTGGTGTATATGTCTCAACTCTCCCTGATTATCCAGGAGTCTCCCAGATATGAGATGAATCTCCTGGTCTCCTGTACGGCTCATCAAATCTCCTGGATAAAAAACAACTCTGAACCTTTTTAAAGCCTTTTCTCCATTGTTGGCTTCAATTGCATCCCCAAGTTAAAACAAATTCGACTTTTTCGAACTCATTTCATTGTTTCTTAAGGCATTTCTTCATCTCTGAGTTTCAAACACAAAATGATATGGCTTTCCTAATACCTCCATCAATATCTCCGGCCATGCAACTGATTGTTTGATTGGATCTCTGTTTAACCAATAAAAATACTTGACATAAGTGTCCTGTTTTCTGGCAAATTTCCCATGCAAGATTCACAATGGCGGTAGATTATCCCAATGTCCTTGTATTCTGAAGGAGCTGCTGTGGGATGGGTACTGTGGGAGCATTTTTTGGGGGGTATGTGGAGTGGGTAGGGGGGAGGGTTGCATTGCATGGATGGAGAAAATCTCCAGATTTTAGATCTTCAGAGGTTGTCATGCACCTCTGTTGGTGGGAGGCGAATGCTAGCTCTCACCACTGCACCATCCAGCACCATCCGTGCACTCCAAAACGTTTTTTGTTACATTTAGCTCAGTTAGGCCGTGTTCTATTGGCATCAACTGTTTCAACCACAACCCACATGATGTATGTAGGTTGAAGGAGTTGAGGTTTCCCAAGAGAACGCTTTTCCAATCATTTTCGGTTGAAACTCCTGGGAATATTAAGTCATTACAGAAAACGACATTGGCTAGTTTGATGCTGGTTGAAAGAGTTTATCAACCAAACCAGCCAAAAACGTTTTTTTCCTGTTAGAACACAAAAAAACCCAAACAACCTACAATAGAACACGACCTTACAAACAATTAAGGGTCAAATAATTTTCAAATGTATTACTGATGGTGGCATAATGTCAAGTACAGGATTACCAATCAGATAGACAAACACAAACTTTTAGCCTCTGGTGGACAATCACATGGTATCTTGACTTGGGGATTGCAATTGGGCTGTTGTTTCAACAACCTTGAAAATATTAACATTCTTATCTTTTGAGAGGACTTTGGGTCATTTTGCCAAACTGTGCCTGTTACAATTAATAGAGGGCATCAGTCAATTGGAATACAATATGCTTCAATACGATATGAAAAAGGAAGGAAGATGCAGTAACCAATATAACTACAGTTTTCTAACTTATGACCCTCCGTCAAGCCTCATTAACCCAACCCACTCAGCCCATAGTTAATTAATTATCAGTGACTGGACTGCATGACAGTATAATGATATCTGCAATAACCAAAATGCAACTTAAAAAACAAATTTTCATTTTTGTGTTTAGATTTAAAATAATTTTTAACAAATGTAATAATGTTTTAGTCAGTGAAAATGCACAAACGTTTATGTCAGTGTTTTCCTGTCTGTGTAGATTTAATAGTGGAGTAGGAGGAATGGTATTTGAAGATCAGTTTATTCAGATTTCCACACTCCTGCCATCACCTGTTTTGTACGGTCTTGGTGAACATGTCAATCCTTTACTGCTTAACGTCAACTGGAACAGAGCAACTTTGTTTTCCCGAGACCAGGGAACTCCTGAGGTATTTATTAGAAATAAGTTTAAATTTTACATGGTCCTCACATATGTTTAGTGCAAGCAGATGAGAATCTCAACTCTGCCGAATTTATGTCTTACATGCACAGGTCTTATACATTATATTACAAAACACATGAAACAATTTGAGCACCCTTTAATAGCTTGTAAGTGACCTTGCACACTATATTACTCAAATAATTATGCGCCAGGAAAATTACACTTAAGAGAGCATGCCTGTGTTACTCAGTACTAAAGGGTGGGTGACAGGGCACTCTTTACTCATGGTTGATAAGTTCTTTTCCTTGTCCTTGGGAAATTGTATTTGTTTTTGTTTTTTTGTTTTTGTTTTGCTCTGTTTTTTTCAATAGGGCCTCACTAATTTGTATGGCGTGTTTCCTTATTATATCTCATTGGAAGATGATGGAAATGCAAATGGTGTTTTCCTTTTGAATAGCAATGCAATGGGTAGGTGTACTTTGCAAGCTAAATTATCCTCAATATCCCCTAGATCCTGTCACAGCTCAACAAAATTGATAAAAAGAAAAGATCAAAAGCCTATGAGGCAGGGAGTTAGGGAGACGTGGCTTCCAGCATATGAAACTGCAAGTGCTTATAATTTACAACAAAAAGGTATTAAATTAGTGATTAATAATTATGACAAAAGATGGCCATTGGAGGCCTTAAGCTAAATGAAGTTATGGGTAGCAGAGGTGGCGCAGTGGTAACAGCTAGCACTCGCTTCCCACCAATGTGGGCAGGCTCGGGTCTGATTCTCAGACTTGGCGTCATGTGTGGGTTGAGTTTGTTGGTTCCCTTCTCTCCTCCGAGAGGTTTTTACCCAGGTACTCCAGTTTTCCCCTCCCCACAAAAGCCAATGTTAAATTTTGTTTTTAATTGATTTGATTTGAGTTAATTTCGTTAGTGTCCCCAATTAGTGCTCTTGTGCTAAATCCATTGACACTGAAATAAAGTTGTTGTTATTATTATTATTATTATTATTATTATTGTTGTTGTTGTTGTTGTTGTTGTTGTTGTTGTTGTTATTATTATTATTATTATTATTATTATTATTATTATTGAACTCGTACAGATAAATAAGGAAAATGAGATTCAATCAATCTCGGTTAAAATTATTTGAGCAGAATGACATAATTTTCAACTACAAAGATAATAAGTACTCATGAACAGGATAATTGTCATCACGTGGCAGACATTATTACCCTATTACTTGTCAATGTGAGCATGTGGTTCATGGATAAAAGGGTTTGAAGATAATCTGGGCCTGAGTTTTTCAAAGCCTGACCAAGCTAATTCTGGATTGCGGGAAACTTAAATTACAGTATCCTTGAGGCTTTCGCGTTTAATCATATTACGGTAACCCTTTCACTTGCAAAGGGTTTTCCATTTGCAAGTAAAATCGTCTGGCGTTAGACAGAGTAAAATCTATTAAGTGTCAGTGGCAGTTACGGCAGTGAAAGGGTAATTGAAAAACACTGTAACTTTTTTTGGGTAAAACAAGGGAAATTGAAATTGAAACTGACATTCTGATAAAGGCTGTTACCAGCACACATCAATTTCAATTTCAATTTCACACGTTATACCCAAAAAAGTTCCAGTGTTTTAAAACTTAAATTACAGTCTATTTTCTGACCAGGAAAAGTTTCTACAAGATTCTTAGCCTCCAAGGTTGACTAGAATTTT
>NC_090885.1:17089101-17114101 GCF_036669925.1 Montipora capricornis | reverse complement strand
TCATTTGCACCCTCTTTCCGCTAGAACGCAAATGATGCTACTCGGCGCACAAATAAACTATTATACCCTCCAAAAGTCATGAGATTGTCTTATTATTTATTTGTGATAACTGTAGGTGGTTGGACGCCCTTTCATGCCTCCATACTGGGGTCTTGGCTTTCATTTGTGTCGTTGGGGATATGGTAGCTTAAATGGGACCTTGACGGTCAATGAAAATATGAGGAGATACGGCATTCCACAAGATGTGCAGTGGAATGACATTGAGTACATGGATAAACACCTGGACTTTACTATCGGCAAAAACAACTGGGCTGAACTTGGAGATGCAGTGAAAACCCTACATGAAAAGTATAACCAGCACTACATACCAATTGTGGTGAGTTTAACCTAGAGGAAGGACTTTACAATATGTGACCTCTCACGAGAAAACGTCGCTAACGCTTTCCCATTGTTATCCTGCGAGCAGGCCCTCGATCCGAGGGACTGGGGTTGGGGGTAGAATGAGGGCCTACCCCGAACCCCAGTCCCTCGGGGGGCCTTTTCGCTGGCTATCCCATTTTAGTAAATTCCAACACTTGACCAGCACTTTACCAACGGATAACGAACCTTCAACGCTTTCAACAACACTTTCAACGCTGTCTTCAACACATCCAACGGTTGTCAAAAAAAATTACAACGAGCTGTCAATTAATTTTTTTCTCACCACCTCATGCTTTCCAACGGGTTTTTCAATGCTTTCAACGAAGAGTGCAAAGCCTAGCTAATCAAAGGATCTCCCAACGATTTCTTCTGGTGAGAAGTGGGCATTATTCACGATTTATCTTACGTATTATATTATGGCACCTTTACTCGGTTATTAATGTGCGAACTAGATCGAGCCCCGGAATGTCAAAATAAAAGGGGCGATTAGGTTGGCCCCCTTTTCCTCTCCGTTTACCGTCGTCTAACCGACCCACAAAGTTATGAGGAGGGTAACGATTGAAAAGAAAAACACTTTTTGTCTGAAGTACAAACACTGATTGTGCCCGTACAGATTTTCAGTTTCACCTTCAACCCCAGAGTGTTGTGAATCCCGACAGAGAATGGACTCGTTCTCTAACGCAACAGTCGAATAGTTTTATTAAACATGGCGATCTCTAAAACACTACTGAAAAGCACATGGCATGCGTGCGCATGTGAACTGGTAACACCGCTGAATAACTGTTGTGACATAGCATCCCTCCCCCCAATTACAGACACGCGTGGCCGTTGTCGAATTCATCTTTACCACTTCTGGCCATTTAGAGTGCGCATCCACGACAACGAGGAACATTTCCCCTAAGAATGGTCCAGCGAAATCAACGTGTATCCGTTGCCAGGGACGAGCTGGCCATTCACACAAGTACAATGGTGCGGTTTCCGGGTTTTTCTGGGTGAGTTGACAGCCCGTGCATTCTTTTGTCATCCGTTCAATTGCTTTATCCATCCCCGGCCACCACACGTAGCTTCTGGCCAAGGCTTTCATTTTAACAACACCAAGGTGACCACTATGGAGTTCATTCAATACTTGTATCTGGTACTTTGATGGGATTATCACGCGTGTTCCCCACATCAAGCAGCTGTCTTGGACAGTAAGTTCATCTTTTCTTCTGTAATATGGTTCCAGCTCTTCCTCACACTTTGTTGGCCACCCTTGCTTTGTGCGTTCTAACACATGCGATAAAACAGGATCCCTTTGGGTTGCCTGGCGGATCATACCCACACTGATTGAAAGTATGGCTATCTGAGACATTTGGACATTTCACTGTGCCTTGTTACAGCTAGGTAGGCGTGATAGTCCGTCAGCATTTCCGTGCTGGGTGGTGTTCTTGTATTCAATGCTGTAATTAAACCCTGCAAGGAAGAGCGCATAACGCTGCAGGCGAGCAACTGTCATTGCTGGTATCCCTTTCTTTGGATGGAAAATTGAAGTCAGAGGTTCATGGTCCGTTACAAGTGTGAAATGGCGACCAAAGAGGTATAGGTGGAACTTCTTAACTCCCCATACTAGTGCCAATGCTTCCTTATCAATCTGAGAATAGTTCTTCTCTGTCTTACTGAGGGTGCGTGATGCAAACGCGATGGATCTCTCCGAGCCGTCATCCATAATGTGTGACAAGACAGCTCCAATGCCAACTGGTGATGCGTCAAAGGCTAGTCTTAAGGGTCGTCCGGGATCATAGTGGGTGAGGACCATGTCTGACGCGATGAGCTCCTTCACTTTTATGAAAACTTCCTCACATTCTGTGGACCACTTCCATTGTTTACCTTGTTCTAAGAGCTGATTCAGGGGGTTTAAGGTGGTGGCTAGGTTGAGCAGGAACTTGTGGTAGTAGTTCACTAGTCCCAAAAATGAACGAACTTGTTGGACATTCTCTGGCTTTGGGGCTTTGACAACTGCATCAACTTTCTCTTGTGTTTTGTGTAATCCATCCTTGTCTACTTCATTGCCACAGTAGGTTACTTTCTTTTGGAAGAACTCGCACTTTTCCCGGTTTGCTCGTAGACCATGTTCTTGCAACCTCTTTAGAAGTTCTTCCAGGTGGTCAAGGTGTTCTTGGTCGTTCTTGCCTGTAATGATGGTGTCGTCTAGAATGCGACTTGTACCTCCCACTCCGTCTAAGACTAGATCTATTGATCTTTGCCAAATGGCTGGGGCTGAGGTTATTCCGAATACAAGGCGGTTATATCGGTATAACCCGCCTTGATGAGTGTTGATCGTCAAATACTCTTGTGAGTTTTCATCTAGCTCCATCTGGTGATAGGCCTGTTTAAGGTCAATTTTAGTAAATGACTGTCCTCCCGCAAGCTTTGCGAAAATGTCATCAGTGCGGGGGAGTGGATATTCTTCCACCGGCAGCTGAGGGTTTATTGTGTTCTTGTAGTCGGCACAGATTCGTACGGTGCCATTTGGTTTAACTACTGGTATAACAGGGGTCGCCCAGTCGCTGAATTTGACTTTATGTATTATACCTTCTCTTTCCAGACGCTTCAGCTCTACTTCTACCTTTGGTTTAATGGCATAGGTCACGGGTCTTGCTTTGCAAAACTTAGGTTGGCTACCTTCCTTTAAGCTGAGTTTTGCTTTCGTCGACTTGAGCGTGCCAACTCCATCTTGGAATACTTCACTGTAATCTTCAAGGAGCCTCTATAACCTTTTCTGAGTTCCCTGTGTCGGCTGCATGTGTGCAATGGAACAGATGAGCTTCCAGTCAAGTTGGATTTAATGCAGCCAATCTCTCCCAAACAGAGCAGAACCGTGCGTGTCTACGACATATAATGTCAAGTCCTTGACTTGGTTGTTGTGTTCCACTCGAACATAAAGTTTGCCCTCGGGTGTAAGCCTTTCTCTCGAGTATGTCTTCAGAGGGGTGTTTTTGGGAACAATTCCTTGTATTTCTGAAAAGGTAGGGTGGATATCGCTGAACCTGTATCCAGCTCCATCTTTAGGTTCTGTCCATTCACCTTTGGTTCCACCCAGATAACATTATCGAGTGTCTGTCTGACGTTATTGACTTCTAAGGATCCTATTAAGCTGTCATCATCCAGCTCTTTGTCCACCCCCAAAGAGTGTAATTTTTGGTTCACTTTCTTCGGTTTTCCCCGATGGGTTGTCTGCTGATTCCTTCCTGAACTGCAAACTCGTTGGATGTGCCCCACGTTCCCTCACTTACGGCAGTTCTCATTCTTAAAATGGCACTCTTCTGATGAATGTAAATTGGACCCACATCTATAACAAGGTCGTTTCGACCTTACCTCATCTCTCGCATTCTCCACTTTTCCTTTTTCCTTGTTCAGTTTGTTTACTTCTGACTCGTTCTTCCCTTGTAACTCGAGTGAGTCTTTTGCCGCTGCTTCCATTGATAAGTCAATTTGTGTCGCCTTGGCCAATGTCAAATCACGCTCGCTTCTGGATAAGTGCGTTGTTTAGTCCGCACACCAATCTATCCCTCAACGAGTCATCTAAATTAGCTGCCGAATTCACAGAGAAGGGAAAGTGTCTTTAATTCAGCTAGGTAGGCACTTACGGTTTCACCTTCGAGTTGGTGGCGTTTGTGAAACGGAACCTCTCTGCGATAAGTACTGGTTTGGGGCACAGATGCTGTTGTAGGGTACTAGCAACAATAGCGTCGACGGACAAGGAAGATGGTTTTTTCTGGAGCACACAAACTGCGTAATAATATATATGTTTTGTTCCCCATAAGGCTAAGTATCACCGCTGCGTGTTTTTCTTTCTTGATTTCGTTAGCGATGAGGGGAAGTATTTACGATATGTATTAATGTTTTTGAATGCCACAGGATCCTGGTATAAGTTCCACGCAGCCACGAGGCTCTTATGCAGCTTATGACGATGGGCTTGAGATGGGAATCTTCATTAATTCGTCTAATGGAGGAACATTTATTGGGAAGGTAATACACAACAGTCGATGCAGAAAATGGCTGAATTGTCCCAGAAGAATCCTGAATCGCAAAGAAAAATCATTGTAACGAAAGCCTAAAAATCTCAATTTAAGACTTGATGCTACTTTTTCGATACTTTTCCTTGTGTGGGCCCTTTTCCATCACTAAGGAAAACGCTCAGATGAATTTATATTGGAATAAAGGCCGAGAAATGTAGAAAGGGTCGTAAATGATTACTCAACATCTCTACTGCGAAGGTCGGGGTAAACCTATCCGTTAAAATGGTTAGGTTTTTCGTATTGGAGTAAAACGTAAATTGTGTTTCACCATTTTGTACTACTGATTTCCTTTGGTTCGAGGAGTTGTTGGGACGATGTGTTGTCAAATTTCGCGGTTCGAGCCCATTAAGGTCCCAGATGTGTTGCAGCAATCAGGGCGACGGTTCTTAAATCTACTTCATTCCATTCCATAGGTGTGGCCAGGTCTCACTGCTTTCCCAGACTTCAGTTACTCAGTGACGCAGGATTACTGGGATGAGATGTTGACCCAGTTCAGAAGCCTTGTTGAGTTTGACGGTCTGTGGATTGACATGAACGAGCCATCAAACGAATTCGATGGGTCTCAACAAGGATGTCCGAGCGATTCACCACTCGATCACCCACCTTACATGCCCCATGTCAGTGGAGGTCGTCTTTATTCGAGAACTTTGTGCATGTCCGCAAAACACCATAACTACTTCCACTATGACGTGCATAGCTTGTATGGAGTCATGGAAATGGAGAAGACAATGAAGTGAGTCAGCAGTTTCAAAGATTTTGGTGTTAGGAGCTATTTTGATTTATCCTCTTAACGAGGCTCCCTAGAGTTTTAGGGCCGCGCGCAAGGTGGGCACTAGTATGGCGCGTAAAGCCTAAGTCGCGCGTGTTTTCCTGGATTTTGTGACGTCAACGTGACCAAATCTGTAAAATTAACTGCTAATTTTCTCGCGTTCCCTTCGGTAAATTTTTTTTAAAAAATTGGCTCAGTTCTAACCACATACAGTTCCTATCAAATACCCAAAAATTTGTTAAAATCTGTCAGAGCTAATTGAATATATTGAGAAAAGTGACAAATTACAGAGTATTGGCAAAACCGTCTGAACAACCTTGACGTTTTCACTTCAAATAATAACAACTATCACCCAAGAAAAGTATAAAGATTAAGAAATTTAGGTTAAAAACTAGAATATATCTGCCTGTCACTAGATGTGATGTTGCCATGGTAACGACCACGATCCAAAAAATTGTCACCAAAAAATAAGCCTTATTATATTGGTACCCATACTGGTAAATCTCTACAGGTAACTTTGTTTTCTTTTGTAACAAGTGCCCTGTAGTAAGGGTATTCGCAAGTACTCTAGGGAGCCACCTTAAGTGGTTGGGAGATTGGGTGGCGCTATCCACTTGATGAGACGCCATGCGAGAAACAGCGAAGCCTTGGAACCAATCGCGAGGCCTCAAAATCGTGTTTAGTCTTCTTTGCCTGCGTAGAAATCTAAGGACGGGGACCTGACGTAGAAGACTGGGTCTACGTTCCCGTCGTCCGAGTTGTTAGGTGAGGACGGGAAATGCTTTTTTCTTTTTTTGCATGCCCAGTCCCAAACGGTTTTGTATTTTAACTTCCGCTAATCGTCGTCTTCTTCGTGCGCAAAGTGTCTATCGCCTAGGGAGCAGTAATTAATTGAGTATTTTCCTTTTTCACAAGCGCGTTAACGAAACTCAGAGGAAAGCGAAGTGTGGTGATTTCGCGTTCAACTTTTCCAAGTGCTGGAATGCACGGTGGTCATTGGCTAGGCGATAACACTGCTACATTCAACGACTTGTATCTGTCAATACCAGGTAAACGCATTTTACATCTTACTAACCTAAAGGTTTCTCTTGTTTTCCGTCCGTCACGGTTTCATGTCCAGTACTGTCATAGCCGCAGTCCATATTCCTTGATATGTTTTAAAGGGCCACCGACAACCATTGTCTTTTGCGCGCCTTTGTTGTTGTTATAATCCGGGCAATCGAATCGGCCGGTTCGCTTCAGAAACATCCCGTGAAGAAGAACTTCTGCGAATTCGCTGTTCGATTTCTTTTTTAATCCAAACGCCTTCCTCCTTTCGTTCCGTAATCTTAAGGTTGAAGTAGTGAGCCAAATAACATGGCGCTTTTCCTTCCTCGGCGGACGACCTTTCTTCACAGTTTTCATTTCGCTTTTAACACGAACACAACACCCAAATAACGCCAAAAATACAATATTTAAACATTAAGGAAAATATTAACAAAGTTTGAAGCTACTGGGCATCCAAAACACGACGATGTGAGGCGATGGAATTTGACTTTTCAAGAAATACTAGTTTCTGTATTACAGAAAATGGCGCCGATAGCTTGCACGCCCGCAAAGACTTGTGGTTGTCGGTGGCCCTTTAAGCAGTTGTCACAATCTCGACCCCAGAGCTCTTCTCTTGACTGAGGGAGAGAAGAGCTCTGGGGAACCCTGAAGCAAAGTGTCTTCTCATTGGTTTTCTTGAAGAACAGTCAAAAGCGTCTCTAACTGGTGCATTCATTTTAGTACGAGGAGTGAGCAGGCGCCTTACAATTCAAATAACCAATTTTCGGCTATGAGAACCCTACGGCACATGTTCTCCTACATAGAGTTTCCCAGAGCCTTGGATCGATCCGAGGCTCTGTTGACGAGAATGGCAGTTGTCAAAGTTCGTTCTGGAATCCTTTTCCCCTTTAAATTTGTTACAAAGTGCATTTATTCGACTCAAAACTGGAGAACGTATGCCAAACAAATGAATTAAGAAACTGTGAAAACTATTATATTTGAACTGCGGGATGAACATGAAACGCAGTTAGATAAGGAACTTATGCATCCAGGCAGGAACGGTTTCAACAACGGTAACCAATAATTTCCTTGAACACCTTATCGGAAAAGGTCTCTCCATAATTTTGTTGAAGAACAAGACTAAGGTCCATGGCTGAACCAAAGATAATTCAAGGCTGGTTTTCATTCACGACGCAGTTATAAACACAAGTTTCACACAAACTAAATACGGAAATTCAACAATATCTTTTGTTGGGAAAAAGGCGACTGATGATTTACTGCGTCTGCCAAAATAGCTTGTGCTTGTGTTTAAATCAACCTCAGCATTATAGGGCGTTGTTTATGCTACAATATGTCGTGCATTGCTTGCATAACACAGCTTTTCAAAAGCCAATCCTTGTGCAAAATTGTTTCCTTGATGCTAATTGGTTCC
Source organism: Montipora capricornis (assembly GCF_036669925.1). NCBI lineage: Eukaryota > Metazoa > Cnidaria > Anthozoa > Scleractinia > Acroporidae > Montipora > Montipora capricornis. The sequence goes on along the minus strand of NC_090885.1, from coordinate 17,106,396 downwards.
AGTTTTCATGTCAATAACATAATTTTCGTGGCAGCCTTTGTTAGAAAACGGGGCTGATTTGAGATCCGGTCTTCCTCTCTCTCTCTCAACTGTTGTCTTCCAGGAATTTTGAACTTCAACCTCTTCGGTATTCCTCTGGTGGGAGCAGATATTTGTGGGTTTAACGGCAATACCAACAAAGAGCTTTGCGCAAGATGGACACAGCTGGGCGCATTTTATCCATTTTCAAGGAACCACAATACAATTGGCGCGCTGGTAAGCTCATATCGGTAAAACGAAACCGGTGCCTATTGAAATTTAGTGGCATCTAATCCGCGCGGGTCTGCAGGCGCCCTATGTGACCAGCTCCCGGAATCAATCAGATTCCGTATCTACATCTCTAATTTTCAGCTAGAGTGTCCTCCCCTTTGAATCATAGAGTGATAGGCTCAGTTGGCTGGCCATCAGGTTACAGCGACGGAGGGTCGTGAGTTCAACTCCGGCCCGACCAACACTCAGAGTCTTTAAATAACTGAGGAGAAGGTGCTGCCTTAGTATTTACATCTTCAAATGGTGAGACTTTCATGTCTTCTCGGTCAAGGACTACAAGCTGTGTGAACCGTCGAATTACCCTCGTTCATTAACTGTGTGAACATTGAAGATCCCACACACTATTCTAAAAGAGTAGGGCACGGAATTCCGCTGTTGTGGTCTGCCCATTTCCTTAGCAATGTGGTCGGCTTGGCGTAATCTTCTGAATGAACTACTGATAGATGAGACCACTTAACAGTTAACAGACAGCAGTCAAATTAAAGGTGTCCAAGTGCTGAAACTGGTAGACTGAACTGAATGGTGTGCTAACATGACAAGTCCTTTAGGGCTGTCATGCTAAACCGGCCACCTTTTGCTGCAGAGAATAGGTCAGACCGAAACACAGGTGCGATTTTTTGGCCTTATCTCCGAGAAGGCCCTGAATGTTGGTCAGGTCGAGGTTCAGACTTGCGGCGCCTTCCGTGCCCCCCCCCCCCCCTCCCCCCCTTTTCCCCAACTACCCTCCGCACATGTACATGTCCATTAAGGCCGTCACTATTGGGCCAGAGGCTTGGAAGACTTGTCAAAGCATTATGAACAAACTGGGTAAGAAGCAACCTCGCCATTTTATCAACTATATCTTGAGTCTCTGGAGTTAACTCTTCGCTTTTTTTATCGCAGGCTCAGGATCCCGCGGCCTTTGGACCTGACTTCGCTGCTATGGCTCGTGACGTACTGTTAACGCGCTACCGGCTCTTACCATATTTGTACACTCTATTTGCGTTTGCGCACGTAAGAGGCGGTGCGGTAGCTCGGCCCCTTTTCTATGAGTAAGTACACCAACTACATCTTTATGACTTGAATCACTTTACGATCTCACAGAACTTCTCCGAAGTCAGTTCAAATGAGGGTTTGTGGTCTTGTCCGAAGGGAACTTATTACTAGCTATATATACTTTAGCCTCTTGGTCATGAGTTTAATTTCTGCTGGTTTTAGATTCCCAAAAGATCGAACTACATATCCGATGGATCGACAGTTCCTTCTTGGTCCAGCATTACTTATAACTCCAGTACTAACACAGGTAAGTCGTCCGTGTATGCAAAATTTTCTCACCATTTTTAATCGTTTTGTGTGTATTTTCTGCATTCATTCAAATTGAATATCAAGGGGCTCATTATGAAACGCTACTCATAGATTTGTATCCTTTTTGTAAGGGATCCACCTCTGTACAAGGCTACTTTCCAGATGCAACATGGTATGACGGCATGGATGGTTCAATCCTGCAAACATCAGGGGGAGGGGGTCAGTACCACACGCTGCAGGCTCCCTGGGATAAGATCAACTTCCATTTCCGAGGGGGATATGTGATACCGACTCAACAACCTGATATCACTACTTATCAAAGGTGACAAAATGACTCATAGCATTTGCACTTGGCTTTCTTGCTAGCACAGGAATAAATGAGCTTTATTTTGGAACGACATTAGCGCGAAAAAAAAATTGAAAAAAGCAGACAGGCAGGAACATTCCTCCAATTAAATGGGCTTTGTTTTGCAGTTGACCAAAAACGTGCTGCGCCGGCTGCGCGACTCTGTTTTTTTTTTTCCACAATAAATACTTTTTGTGACAGCGTCCATTACAAGAAACTAAGATAATTCCGCCTTCAGTTATTGCTCAGATTTGGAAATTTCAGCAGTATTGAAACAAAGGGGGTTAGGCTGTAAACAGGCTCTCCATTGTGTTATTCTGAGTTGCTTCGATTCGCTTGTGAATGTCGCGATCTTTAATATCTTAGCTTTTGACCGGGCGCCATTCTCCGAAATTTTTAACGAAAAGGTGAGCTTGTGTTTAGGCTAAACGGAAGTCAGTGGTAAACTTTTCAAAATCGTTAAAACGAGAGAGCGCACTACGGATATAAAGCGTGAAATTACGATATTTCAAAATATAGGTATGTCGCCCTTTTGTGTGCGTTGTTACACGTAACTTTCAGGTGAAAAGTTTACAATCTTACACACGCCTCCTTACAACCTCTAATTTCATTGGATCCGAATCACGATCACTTTTATTATGAATTTGGTAACTCCGACAAGCTCGAAAAGCACCATTTCGGAAATTGAAGTCCTAGCAGAATAGCCACACAATTGTCACCTACACCTATTGTAGTTGAATGCCCTAGCTCCGGGCTCCCTCGTGAAAGAGCATCTGAACTAGTAACTTCTGCAAGGGAGCTCTCGGAGTTTTCACGAGTATCCCCGAGTCACCTTTGAGAAATACATCATCATCCGGCATTCATTTAAAACAAAGAGAAGCCTCAGTAGTCATGTCTGCCAACTTGGTTCTTGTCGTCATTTGCGAAGTGACAAGCTGATAAGGTTGTATTTATTTTCAGTCGTCAAAATCCATTTGAGTTAATCGTCGCTTTGTCGTCATCCGGCGAAGCACGGGGGACTTTGTTCGTCGATGACGGAGAGTCGTTAGGTGAGAACAACAACCCTTTATTTAACAAGGTTAGTTGTAATCTTACTGACAACTTAGACGTTTGCGTCATGGGCTTCATCCATACTATTGGTTGAGAACCCTGATTGCCCATGTATATATATGTCCCGAAATGCATGCATGTAATTAGATGCACGGTAGAGCGGTTTTCAATGGGTGTCGAAAGTAATTAGCGAATTGCATTGGTTTTGCATTACTTCACTCAGTGATTGGTTCAAAGTTCTCGCGCCACTTTTTCAGCCAATCAGAAGTGAAACCAAAACCAATCGTGGCTCGCGCGTGCACTTTTTCCCACGCTTTGTGTCGGCTACTTGTAATTACTTAGAGTTTGATTGGTTTACTGGTTTGCCTCCCTCCTTTTTGATTGGCCAAAGTAATTACTTTGGTTTTGGTTTCACGACACTCGATTGAAACTCGCTCTAACTGTCAAAATGTTTGATGCGCGTGCAGCACGATTGTTCTTGCAGTTTAACGATGTCAACACTGAAGAATGCTTTGTGCTTGTTTCTTTCGTTTTTTTTTTTTTTTAGATCCTATAACCAAAGCACCGTACTTGTCTGTCATCTACAGTGTCTCTCAGGTACTTAACAAGTGAAAATTTATACTTGCAGCTGTATCCTATCGCTACAAAATCAAAACAAGAGCCTGCGTCACCTACCAACAGTTACAAGCTACCCTACTGTGCTACGGCTACTCTTTTTTTCTATGGCTATTAGAATCCTGAAACGTACTCAAAAGTCATCACCTTACCTTCCATTAGATCTCTCAAGGTGCCGTGTCACACCCGAAGTTGGTTAGCTAGAACGGCACTCTCAGGCTAGCAGTGTTAGTAATTTGCTGGGAGGGGGGGGCAGGGGGCAGTTACATCGTCTTTTGCCAATCACGCACTGATATGGGAAATCAATGGAACCAATCTTAACACAAAGCGAATACGAGGCACACCCGTCGTTAACGGCCGGAAAATGCGTGCGAGCAAATCACAATTGGCGCTGGCAAATGTGCGCGAACACGATATACTTTGTTTCTTCGCTGATAGGCAGAAAAATTGTCGTTTTCTTGCGTCAATTAATTGTTTAAATTTTCATTCAGAGTTTACAAAAGTTGGGGAAGCTGTGAAGTTAAACCCTTCTTTATTCATTACACTGTCGTTACCTTCTAGGGAACATTGAAGGCACAAGTGTCTTCCACTCGGCTTTATCACCCGCAACCACCAATGACCGCTGTGCACGTGTTTGGTGTGTTGGTACACCCGAGCACAGTGACAGTGAATGGCTCGCCTGTACGCTTTAGCTATAACCCAACAACGAAGGTAAGTATTTTTTCTCTAAAAATATTGTTAGCTGACGAACAAGTGAACTCTGTCACGGTTGCTTATCCTCTGTTTAGAAACCTGTGAAAGTCACGAATGAATTAACAAACCTAGCCTGCGTACAACTAGTTTGGGGCATCGAGCGAGTAATTTGGCGGCGGATCTTCCAGCGCGCGAGAATAATGGGGCGAGAAAGACAAGTAATCCTGCTCGTAGTGCAGACCTAACCTCAGCACGAGCTAACGAAAGTAAGAAAAGTTTTCACAGGCTTTTACACCGAGGATACAATCGAGTACGCTAGTTTTGATTCTTTCTTTGAAAAATACAATGTTCTATACGACACTTGTATAGAGTTAGTTACCTGGCCTTTGAGGAAATGTGAAATTGAACCCTATTTTATTCAGCATGCTGTTGTCACCTTTCAGGGAAGTCTCTTCCGGCGATAGCCAGGATGGAGTTAGGCTTGTTATGATTCAACCTCGCTGCTTTTCTCCTGTGCTCTTATGCTGTTTTTACGCCAACTAGCTTTTCTTTAACTGTATCAAAATAAGATGAACTCCAGCCTCGCCGTGGTTAGATGATCCAATCCCAGAGCTGCTTGTCTAGGTATATCCGGGGTGAAGTGCTTTACAAAATCACTAGAAAATTACCAGTTTTCTCAATTGACGGAGCCATTACAACGTGGTTTTTTAGATGGTGTAAACGGATATTTCAAAGATCCAAAGCAAAATTTTGCATCAGCACTGGACACTCGAAGAAAAATCACATAAGTTGACCTCCCAGATTTCCATTTCAGTCGTATCACTTATAATATGCGTACGGTTGTTAGATTGAACAGAAAGGCCATGTCTTTTGAGAGCGAACCAAATAAACGTGGAAAGCTGAACTTGCATTGAAACCTCCAATTGCGGGCTGTTGCACTTTGATCCACAGTAATTATCACCTAGGACATATTTCACCATTAAGCATCTTCAAAAGGCACTAACTTCTCTTCTTTTCTCACCGTTTTCTCAGGTTATCACCATTGAAAAGCTCACTCTACCAATGGACAAAGACTTTACCATCACTTGGTCCCAAGGGAAATTTGCCTGGATGGAATCATAAGTAGACTGCTTTAGCTACAAAATTATTGCAAGATTTCTACACTTGGTTTTTTTCTCAATCAGTTTATGTCCTTTTATACGCACCGTGCAATTCGTGATTGGGCGATTTGCTTTTAGTTATTAGCCTCAAGAGCAAGCGGGGCTGCCTTGATTTTTTCCAATGCTTGCCCCCCTCGCCTAACCATATTCAAAAATTAATTTGGTCGTCGCCCTATATCGTTCCCTTGACCAGCGGTCGGGAAAGAGAGACTCTGGTCAAATCCAAAAAAGGCCATATTTGATTGCCTTTTGAAAAGCGGTTACATTTCCTCCCATTTTCAAAATTCTAAACTAAAAAGTCGTGATTTCTTCTGGATTTTTATCTATACGAGGATGAAGATGATCTACAAATAGATCTTTTTACAACATTTTTGTTTTTGAAACTTCAACACTTTCGAATTTCCGAGGTGTCACTTGCGTGACACCGGATACTGAAATCTGTTTTGATTGAAAAAATATGTCTCGTTATTTTTGATTGTCTGCAGTTTAAGCGTTTCGAGTGTGTTAGGAGATGTGTTTATAGTCATGTGTACTGTCTCGCGAGTGACAAGTAAGCGTTTTCATGGCAAGGTGAACTCTGGATATTTTTGTTGATTTCTTTCCGTCTCCCTCACGCACGCGCAGGTCAACCGGAACCAGAGTTTTGAATTATTCCAGAACCTGTCGCTCCCGTTCCGCTGGACAAGGGTAACGTACGATCTGGGAACGAGATTGTCGTCGCCGAGGCTAATTTGTGTAATGCTCAACTTATAGGTGGTTTGCAATCAATCTCTTACGACATAGGGCGCTTACCATTCGACAAACCTTTCCGATTTAAAATTTCGAAAATTCCGTTTGCCGAATGGAACGCTACTTTATTTACGGTTGAACAAACCCGCCCCAAGTAACCGCGCCCTAGCACGAGTTTTGAGCCAACCATGGAGCTTGCTGTGAGCACGAGACAGACGAGTGGGTCTCGTAAGAAGAATTTGGTCAAATGGAACGCGCCGTTTCGGTCGGATCGGTCATTCGGGATCACCTTTAGAGGTGATCCAAATATTCCTGTCGGACCGAACCGAAAGGGACCGTTTCATTTGACTTCCAACCGAAATTTCCGGAATATTTGGTCGAATGGTACGCGCCCATAGATAACAATGATGTAGAGTGCAATAGACCTCATTCACGATGGCCGCCATGTTGGATTTGCTATCATCCTGCAAATTAGCTACACACTTCTGAGGGGGCAAACAACACAAGTTCGAGAGGTTATAACGAACATCTTAGCCACACAGATGATTTGTTTCACGTTCATTGAATGTTTATCACCTAAGTAGTAAAATAGAATGATTACACAAGTTACTTCGATGTTTTTTTAGTGAAAAATGAGCAGATAACGAAGTAGAAAGTCAAAATCTCATATTATAAAAGGTACTTAATTCTACTAAATTCTAAAATGTACTTTTAGCAATGTCATTTCAATATTTCGACGAGCCAATTTTTCGCAATAGTGGCCGGGTTTTCTAGAAGTAATGGTCGTTTTTGAAAAAATCATATATTTGAACCAAATCAAGTATAACCAGTTATGCCACATTAACATAATCTATTTTAGATAAAAAGAAGATTAAAATGTGGGAAATTTTTATGTCGTCTTGAAAAAGACCGTCAAGTGTTCATAATGACGCGAAATGCAGTTCATTTGTATGCAAATAGCGCACGCAAAACAATTATTTTCTACATCACAGAGTACATTCAAAGTCAAAATAAACGCAATTTGCTATTTTCTTTTGCTCTTCTTTTATCTTTTTCTCTCCTTTTCGTTCATGGCTTTCAATGAGACTCGCTTAAATTGTGACTGACTTATTCACACTGAATGGTTTTACGTAGTCACTCTTGCAAACTGTCCACTAGCAAAATTCTATGCCAAGCGTTCCGTGCGCTCGCACCACCTTCGCATGATCGTTTTTATGAATGAAATAATGAAAACCGCTGCTTATTTAGCTCTGAGAGTTTATTTGAGGGTCCATTTCATTTCTGTGCGATCTTCGCGCGATTTGCCGTTACCAAATTGCTACGATTTGAGTTTGGAATTTAACCAAGGCTTAGTTAATCGAGACAGGTTCAGTTTAAGTTTGGTTTACGCAGTGAATAAGCAAAAACACAACACTTGTAAACTTGAGGATGGTCAAAAAAGGGACATCTGCACGTGCAGTGAGTTCCACAATCAGAGGTGCTCGGTAGAGTGGAATAGAACACTATTCATATTCAGTAGGAAAAACCTACACTAAATCATCAACTTCATCATGTCAATTTAAAACTTTCTTTGTAATATTTTTATAATAGGGGCCGTCGACATAATCACTTTGTCCCCGCTTAACGTCAACTGGACGTTTAGATGGGGGGGTAAGGCTGTGGACGTTAGTGCGGTGCACTTTTGAACAGTAGAAACTGGCGCATTTTTCAGAGAACGCGAGTCACAAACTTGAAGATAAAGCAGGACAAGTTTAACAAGAAAGGAATGTAAATTGTGATCTTTTAAACTCTGTCCTTAGTCACCATAAATTCTACATTTTACATTGTTGTCTTTTTTTATTGTAATCTTAACAACTAATAAAATTTTTACAATATCAAACTTAATGCTTAGCTTGCTGATATTTACGGGAACACAACTAAATCTTTTTCCATACATGTACAGTTTTTCAATGTCATAGTTCTTTTTTTGCGCGTTTAGTTTCTTTTATAGTCGTTCCGAACAAGGTTTGTACTAATGACAAGTCTCCGAACGGAGAAGCAGTGTGGTGGAAGAGTAACGCATACATGACTGGCCTGGGAAAATGGACTGCAGCTAGACCGCATGCTTGATGGGTTGATAAAAACATGGGGGCGGGGGCTAGCGATTCTGGCTTGTCCTTTCAATATTTTATTCAGAAGGAGATACAAATAGCATCAACAGGAAAATGCAGTTGTACAGGTAGGAGAAACTGCAGTTTTATGTAATTATGAAGTTCTCGCCACGTTCTTAAAGCACTCAATTATATTGGTCATGATTTCTGTCTTTGACCTCTCCCTGTAGTAAAGTGCATGTGAATATTCCTAATCAACAGTAACGAGTGGAGCCCGACAGGGACTTCTATGGCAGCAGCATTTCAAGTAGACGTTAAGGAGGGAGGGGGGAGGGGTCTGACCTAAACGTCCAGTTGACGTTAAGCGGGGACAAAGTGAATATGTCGACGAACCTTTACATTGTCATGATTCCTTTTGTTCTTATAGTTTATTAGCATTTCGCATTCAAACTGAAGATGACAAAAATTTTGTTGAAATATGTATTTTTTTTTTTAAACGTGTTGTTACTTCTTAAAATTGTAACGATGGAAAGAGTTGTCAACATTTGGGCTTTTATCGTAAGTTCTTTCAAACGTGAGAGATTGGTTAGTCTGCGCAAGGCGAGGTTAAATAAACATGAAGCATTATGGGAGAATGTCTCTTTTCGACAATTGCAGTCCAAGAAGCTCAATGGAGTAGCTCAGTACACGCTTCCGATTCTTTCCCGGTTCATCATCCGAAATACATCTCTTTGACCCAGGAGGAGTCAGCTGTTTCAGCTGAATAGCTTCTTTTATCTTAAGCTGGAAGGTGGTAACATTTGGCGATCTTTATGACGTCCATAGGGTTCAAATGTGATCTAGGATACGGAAACAATCCTTAGAGCATGAAGTACGGCATTTCTGAAAAGTTTGTAAGTATTTAAAAATGTGAAAGGTCCTATCACTGAACATGTGCTCATGTGCGCGCGGGGAAAAATGTTCAGTGCTAGGGCCTCTCGCATTTCTAAACACTTACAAAATTATCAGCAATGCCGCATTTCATGCTCTATATTGATTGTTTCCGTATCCTAGATAACGCTTCCACCACCTTCCAGCTTAAGGTAAAAGAAGCTATTAATATTCAATGGAAAAAACCTACACTAAATCATCAACTTCATCGTGTCAATTTAAAACTTTCTTTGCATTTTTTTACATTGTCGTGATTTCTTTTGTTCTTATTATAATTTATCTGCATTTTGCGTGCACTATATATTCAACTCTGTACTTTGTAATTCAAACTGAAGATGACAGAAGATTCTGTTGAAACATGTATTTTTTTTAAAAACGTAACAAAGGTTGTGTTATTTCTTAAAATTGAACATATCTGCCACTATCCAGATCTTTCCATCGTGTTGTAAGAGCTGTTCGGGCTAACCAACTTCTGAACATCATCCGTTCTATTCCTGCTATCGCAGACGGTAAATGAACCTATCCGCTTAAAGAAAATACATAATCGGCGAAAGCACAGGAAAAAACCAGGTTTGTGGGTTGACTTGTTTTTGTCAGTTTCTGCTTCATTGACTAAAAACGAGAGATAATATGCAAAGAGCCCTTTGACATTTGAACCCTATGGACGTCATAAAGATCGCCAAATGTTAGTCCTCCAGTGTTTAATTTTAGTGCACACTTTTCTTAACCTAAGACATCAAGTGTTTGAGAACTAAGCCACTGTTAAATGGGGTTAGAGGAAGCTTCCTTATGACTTACTTGATCGATTGAGCCGCTAAACATTAATTAAACTTCAATGCACCTAAAACGGTAAACATTATATTGGGTTTTACGGCCCATGTCTTTGTCTTTGTCTCAACTGAGCACCAAACCATCTTAGTATTGCTGCTGTGGTTTTTCGATGAAGACGTTTAAAAGCACTTAATCATAACTTTAGAAGTGTTTTTTCAACAACACAATGGCATCGAGCTTTCACCTTATCGTCTACCGGGTTGTTTTCGTCAAAACAAACTCATCGTGACGTCAAACTATTGGCATCTGCTTCGGAGGCAAGAAGCAAGTTCTTCCTTGTTTTGATCATTGGCAATCAATACATGCAGTGTCACAAATGCAGGCGCAAAGGAATAGCTGGTCTGGTTCAATTATTTATTTAACATTTTTAGGTAAGATAAGTACGAAATTCTTCATTTTTGTTGTAGTAATGTAATCTTTTTTAAAAAATAGAATACAACAAAGTATGAGAAAGCCAAAGTATGCTAAAGTATGGGAAATCGTTTAAGGTTGATGCCAGCGAAATTCCTTTTTTCTTATTACCTCTGAGGAAAAACTGACATGCACGTAACGTTAACCCAAGATACTTTGATTTTATCATGTTTTTTTCTAAGTTTATGTAAGCCTTATGTATGCTGCAAAACAACATACGGTGGCTCAAATAGTTTCAACACATAGAAGACACCTTCTTTAGATCGAATGACGCTACAACACTGTATCACGTAACAGCAATGTTATGGTACCATATGAAACGCCGATTATTTCCAAAGTGAAACAAGATGTGATCATCATTGTGATGTTACTAAAAAGTGATTAGAAGGCCACGCTGAAAATTTCGGCAAAGTTTCAAAAAATTCTGTTCATCACATTCAGAGCCTCCTTTAAAAAAAGCGCAGAATTAAGGTGGCTCTAAACCCGCTATACATTATTTTTTTAAACTTTGCATAAAGTTTCATCTTGCCCTTCTGAACACTTTTCAGAAATAAAACATGGGGGTCACCGAGTTCGTTTTAAAGATATAAGCAGCTAAAGACAAAATAGGTGTTTTCACAGGGCTTGCCCGTTGCCACGGTGACATATTACGTCACGATAATGACTGTATCTTGTTCAGCAGTAATTCGTGTTTCATTTGGTACCACAATATTACTAATACATGATAAAGCGTTGTAGTGCCGATCCTTCTAATAAGATCTTGAAAGCGTTGAAACTGGTTTGAGTCAAGCTCTTTTACGCAGCAGTGAAATTTTGCAAATCTAAACAAGAGCTTGCACACTGATTTCCTTGACTATGTTTCAATGCTGTAACTTGGGTGCTACGTTCGCGCTTTACTTGAAGAAAGAACTTGGTTTTTCAACTGATTATTTTTCTGAGAGTCCTAAGGGATAATGTTTCCTATCGCTAATCAAATGATTGGTTTTCCTCGTGCGAATACCATCCGTTTTATTTACCTAAACATACAGTAAAAGAAACAGCCGGGACTTTCTTATGCATTCTCTTTCATTTTCAAACAGTCCTAAACTTTCTGCTGTGTGTGAAGGCACAGAGCAATCCGAATGGTGTGCCTCTCACTGGCTTAAGTGGAAGCTTTTCCAGTCCAAACTATCCATCTGATTATCCAAACAACAAGACTTGTCGATGGATAGTTTCTGTTCCGCAAGGCTATCGAATCCGGCTCGAGTTCACGACATTTATTTTGGAAACCTGTGTATTGCCTTGTTCCTGTGATCACGTCATAATAAGGGATGGCAGCACTGAAAACTCGCCAAAGCTGGGAGAATTTTGCGGGAACAACAGACCTCCGCCAACTTATTCAAGTGGTCGGTACATGTGGGTGGAATTTGACAGTGATCGAACCTCTAACGACAAAGGATTTTTAGCATCATATACCGCTGTTGGTGAGTACCTAGGAACATTCATTCCTTGTTGCTCTCGATCTGTGATTTTGACGCCGGTTCTTCTGCATCCATAGCATTTGCTGAGAGACTTAACGACGTTTGCCGCAAAATAATTGAAAAATTCGAAATGGCATTTACCTTGTTAAATAGTGTCTTCTATTTTAGAAAGTCACTAACTATTAATTTGGCACTGCATGTGCTGAGCACGTGACTGTTGAAAGTAACTAGGCGATTGCTTGCTGCAATTGCTAGGCTTAGTGACTGGTGTAAAAATCTCGCGCCAGTTTATCAACAAATGAAAAGGAAAACCAAAACCAATCGCGACTTGCATACGCGATTTTTCCCGCGCTCAATGAGCAAGTTACATGCAAGTGATACGAATTTGGATTAGTTGATTGCTCCGTTTGCACCTTCTGTGATTGGTGGAAGTAATAACTTTGGTTTTTGTTTTACGACATTCGATAGGCCATTTCGAGTTCGTGTCTGCCTCCTCTTCAAAGCGAGTCTACGTGCAAAGTTTTTGTGATCGTAATTAGTTCTCCTTCACATATGAATGAAAAGTAACTCATAAGAAAAACTTCACACATATAGGAGGCAGACATGAACTCAGAAATGGCCCATTGAAAACCGCTCTAATAGAGAGATTTAACTTTGCGTTTACGGCAAATGGTAATCGTCGGACTGAAACTTGCCTTTTACCAAAACGCAATGAAATTTTTTTTACAACCTCGTTCCCAGGTTCTCTCTTCTCTACCTCCATCGTCGTTGAGAAAAGACCCTGGTTCAGACTGGTCACGTGGCACTCGTCGACAAACATTTTACCACTGGGGTAGTATTTTGTTATATTTTGATCCCGCAATTGGGCGAAAGTGTATTCGCTGGACAAGGCATTTTTTTAAAAAAAGTAATCTTTACCTTACAATGTAAATATCAAAAAGGTCAAAAGAGCTGATGTTATAAGTGACAAGATTGCGACTTTAGGAATCACGTTTTTTAACATTCGAAAGAAAAACGAAAAGCAAGGAACAAAATAAAATACCTGCACATATTAATACAATTTGATTTGATGAGTTGAGGTAGATACGTGAAATAAGGACTTAAATAATATCACACGGGCTGATCGCCGGAATCGTTGGTTTCCCATGGATAAACGTTTCGCTTGTTTTCTTGCACGACAAAATCTTTTCTTTGTTGATCCGGACCTTCACGTGGGTGAAAACTTGAATGATGCGAATATATTTTCTGTGGCGTCCGTTCGATTTGACCACAACGTTTTGCCTTTCACGTCGAATTCCCTATGTGTAGTACATAAAATACTGCCGTCAAACGTTTTGTCGATGGTCATCTGGCCACAAAATCAATTGCGTGCTGATTCCCTTCTTCGCAATGTCGGCAAGGCATACATTGCCACCCCTTCCCTAACACACATTTGGTGAACCTCCCTGGTTCTGGGAGACACGTGATCAGCCTGAACCAGGGTCTTTTTGTCAACGACAATAAAGGCAGAGAAGAGAGACCCTGGGAAAGAGATTGGTTTTTAAAGTTTAGGTCGTATCCAGTCTCTCAGCTACACATATCAAATAACGTCTTAAAAGACAAATACAATTTAGAATGAGAGAATTTTCGTGCTTTTATGACAAGCGGTAGCCTGGCGTTTTCCGTTTGGCTTTTGGCGTTTGCCGTTTTACGTACGTAAACGTTGTTCAAAGACCACATAACGTTATCTAGTGGATAAGTCATTATCCAAAGTGTAACATATACTTCAGGTTAAACGCTAGCCAAGGTTCTTAGATGTGCTTGAAGTGTGCGTATTCGCGGTTAGTATACGTAAGCATTGAAATACCGAAGTCTTTGCACAGATTGAAACTGTCAGATGGTGCCGACTTATCCACGGGATAAAGCTTACGGCTTTTTAACTACTGGGCCAGTACAACAATTTTTTTTCTCATTTCAGCCGTAGGACCACAATGTAATCCGAATGCCGTGCCTCTCACTGGTTCGAGCGGCAGTTTTTCCAGTCCAAACTATCCATCTGATTATCCAAACAGCGAGACTTGTCGGTGGATTATTTCTGTTCCGCAAGGTTATATAGTCCGGCTTGAGTTCCCGACATTCCTTTTAGAAAGCTGTGTCGTGTCTTGTTCGTGTGATCACGTCACAATAAGGGATGGCACTACTGAAAACTCGCCAAAGTTGGGAGAATTTTGCGGGAACAACAGACCTCCGTCAGTTTATTCAAGTGGTCGGTACATGTGGGTGGAATTTGACAGTGATCGAACCTTTAACGACAAAGGATTTTTAGCATCATATTCCGCTGTTGGTGAGTACCTAGGAACATTCATTCCTTGTTGCTCTCGATCTGTGATTTTGACGCCGGTTCTTCTGCATCCATAGTATTTGCTGAGAGACTTTTGCCGCAAAATAATTGAACAATTCGAAATGGAATTTACCTTGTTAAATAGTGTCTTCTATTTTAGAAAGTTACTAACTATTAATTTGGTACGCTGCGTATGCTGAGCACGTGACTGTTGAAAGTAATTAGGCGATTGCTGCAATTGCTACGCTTAGTGATTGGTGTAAAAATCTCGCGCCAGTTTATCAACCAATGAAAAGGAAATCAATTGCGTGCGGATTCCCTTCTTCGCAATGTCGACGGCAAGGCATACATTGCCACCCCTCCCCTAACACACATTTGGTGAACCTCCCGGGTTCTGGGAGACACGGGATCAGCCTGAACCAGGGTCTTTTTCTCAACGACAATGAAGGCAGAGAAGAGAGACCCTGGGAAAGAGATTGGTTTTTAAATTTTAGGTCGTATCCAGTCTCTCAGCTACACATATCAAGTAACGTCTTAAAAGAGAAAGACAATTTAGAATAAGAGAATTTTCGTGCTTTTATGACAAGCGGTAGCCTGGCGTTTTCCGTTTGGCTTTTGGCGTTTGCCGTTTTTCGTACGTAAACACTATGCTAAATTCCTCTAACTTGCTTGCGTCTCTCGTGAAAACCAGCCCTTCACGTTGTTATCGGAAAGAAGTAGAGCAAGGTAGAAATGTACTAAACAGCATGCCACGCCTGCAGCACGACTGTTTCATTACCCACCCTGTGCACAGCTAGCAAAGCGAGGCAGTAAACTACACGACGACAAATTGGATTGTGACTGTGCTTGGGAGAAAAAAAACCCAAATCAATCGGTTTTACAATAAAGGTACAAATTTGCACATCATGTACTCAACAAAATTGCTGAAAGCCTTGTGAAAAACAAACTTACTCTTATTGCACAGAGAGCGGTGATTGACATGCTAAAATATGCTTCGAACTGTAACGGAAAGCGCTTTCCAACTGCACGTTGTTACGTTGGAAAGCATTTATTTGCCACACAAAACATTGCAAGTGTGTGTCGTTCTCATGGTGGCGGGCGACTAAACAAATGGTGGTAAAGACCAGTCATTCCTTTGTACGTGTCATATAGCCAACAGCTAACTTTCTTTTTTCTCTAACTCTTTTATACGTTACAGTTTCAACTACCAAGGACACTATGGTTTCTCAGCAACTGACATTAGGTAGGAACGTTAACCCCCTTGAGCTTTCATCAGTTCATGGGTTATGAGTAGAAAGAGCATTGTTAACTTTGTGATTTTCCTATCATTCTTCCATAGAAACTCGTAAATTATTGTTAGAAGATTTTTTATGACGAAATTACGGGATTAATATAATTGAAACATGACGTAAGTCATGCAGAGACTAAGCTTTAATATTAAAGGTTTGCTCCATCAGTACTTCCTATATAGTTTTCCAAGGAATAAAGACATCCTTAGGGACCGTTCATTTTTTATGGGGTAGGGAGGGCTGGTGGAATTTGGAGGAGTTTAATTTTAAAATTGTTTGACCCCCCCCCCCCCCAATTTCCGATTTTTTTCTCCTGCCCCCCCCCCCCCCCCATCATCAGAGTAATTTTTTGGAAGGCCCCCCCACCCTTTGAATAAAAAATACATGTGGTGTTAAAAGTTACTGCAGCATTAAAATTTCGTTTTTTTAAATTTAACATAATTTATTGAAAGAAACCTGAAACCTAGAAAGCTGCTTTTAACAGATCACTCAAAAGAATGAAAAGTCAATTTCTGCTCTTCTTGTTACAGCTCGTCCTGAGCGTGTTGTAGCTGGCCGCTCGTCTTCGTATTCCTCATCTGAGGCGATAAAAGCAAGAACGACATCATTTGAGTCGTCTTCAGAGTCAGGGGCATCACTCTTGTAGTCATCATCAGTTTCCTCTCCCTCACTGCTTTCATCACTGCTGTTTAGTTGACCTGATTCATTCCTGCCTCCCACTTCGGCTTGTCCAGTTCTGAGAGTATTCATTCGCAAGAATTTGTAAAATTTCTTATCCTATTTTTGATCTAATTTTTTCGTCCAACCCCCCTTTTCCTTCTTTTTTTTTTCGGCTGGCCCCCCCTTTCAAGCCAATTTTTTTTAGTGGCCTCCCCCCTCAAATCCCACCTCATAAAAATCTCATAAAAAATGAACGGTCCCTTAGTAGTCATCAACTAAACTAAAATGTCAATCCCTTTTTGACCTCTTAAGTTCAAGGTCAGGATTGTTGATATGATCACCATGGCTTAAATTTTCTTCTTATCCCTAGTATTTAAATTGCTACTAGCCCCTAGGTTTTATTGTAAAAATCACGACCTTCCGCAACCAATACTGAATTATTCTTTTCTCTTTTTTCAAATGACCGTCGAACGTAATTACGCGATTGCAATTGCTACACCTGGTGATTGGTTTAAAAATCTCGTGCACAGTTTATCAACCAATGAAAAAGAAAACCAATTTGAAAACCGATCACTACTTGCACGAGCCAATTTTCCCGCCCTTTGAGCAAGTTATATGGAATTGCTACGAATTTGGATTGGTTCATTGGGCTGATTGCACCTGCTGTGATTGGTCGAAAACCGCTTTAACATGGTCACTAACTTTTAATTTTTGTTTCCCTAGGCATTGGTGCGATTGTTGGAATCGTTTTGGGTTGTGGTATCGGTTTCTTCTGCATGGTCGTCTGCATTTATGTTTGTTGCAAAACATTTTCTTAAATCGTGCACTGTTTTAGAGGTGAAATTTAATAGGCCATTTCCGAGTTCATGCCTGCCTCCTCTTCAAAGCGAGTCTAAGTGCGAAGTTTTTGTAATGGTAATTAGTTCTACTTTACATATGAATGAAAACTAATTTTCATAACAAAAACTTCGCACTTAGACTCGCTTTGAAGGTGAGGAAGGCATGAACTCGGAAATGGCCTATTTAGTTTAGCTACCTTTTAATTTTCTTTTGTTTCTTTTATCTTGTTATCATGTATTATTCTCTTTCCTCTTTTTAATGCATTTCCGTTTGTATTA
>NC_090885.1:17051601-17081601 GCF_036669925.1 Montipora capricornis | reverse complement strand
TTCATGTAACGCGAAGAACTCTTGCAACTAGTGTACTTTTTCGTCGAGTTGTTTTGCTTCGTAAGTGAGCAAATTGGTTTCAAAGTTCTTGTTTTAGGCCCAGCTGGTCCAGACATTGAGCCAGGTCGATGTACTTTTCTTACTATTTGGTTTTCTGAATTTTGGTTTAGTTCTTGACTCTCCGAATTTCAAAATCTGGAAATCTTTCCGCCACATCGGACGAGATTATTTCGTGATTTTGGTTACCATAGGAATTGTAATATTCACGTAGGTATTTCAAAATAAGCTGAAATACCTTTGCTCTCAGCCAATGAAATTGCAGAAATTTCTCAGGTAGCAGTATAAGGTCCGAGGAAATTTCGAAAGTTCTGTTCGAAAATTTTGGTTGAATGGATCGCTCCCCAGATTTCGCGCGGCCTTTTTTTCTCGTGCCTGTCTTCTTCCCGCGTTCGACTAGAGCAACCCGTTCTCGCCCTTGAATTCGTGTTTATCCTGAAATGTTAATTTGCTTTGAATTCACTATTATCGTGAAAGCTTGATATGGATTATGGGAAACGGTCATATTTATTTGAACGGTAGATTAACCCGTACCTAACAACGCGACCGCCACACCGCTAGCTGCTCAGGGACAATATTTTAAATTCTATGTGATAATTCTGTATTATTTATCACTGGCTAACAAACAACATTAAACAATACAAGAGAACGGTTTCCAAACTTCACGACAAAGGTAAACATTTTAAAATCAAAGCTTAGGCCTAATTACTCTTCAGCAGCGATATTTTTTTTTTTTTGGAGAAAGGCGCTGCCTGGGGCAAAGGACATTCCCTTTTCATCTTTATCCAGTCACTAGAAGCGTCACACATTTTTACTCTGTTTAGTCTGTTGTCGAAAAATGATCGCATAAGGTTAAGTGATCGCCGGCAGCATATCCATAAGCCTCCAGTTTCTTTATCGCCAGGGAATGGCTGAGAGAATCATTCAAAGGCCTTGCTCATATCTGTAGATAACACTGATACCAGATGCTTGCTATCGACGGCTTGTTTCCAATCCTCAACCAGCGTAAGCAACTGAGGTTGTTTCGCAGCTATGTCTCTTTCTGTAAGCTGTCATTCTATAGTACAGAGTTTCATCATGCATAATGCCTAGTCACCTGATTGCTCAGCAAAAATTCAAGTCAAATATTTTATCGACAGCTATGAGGGCGATAATTTCTAGCCTCCTTTCGGTCCCCCCTCTTGAATGCGGGTGTCCATACACCCATCTTCCATGCGCTAGGCCAGGTACTCTGCTGTATACAGTTGTTATAGAGACTGGTCAACGATGCTGCTGTTTCTTTAGCCACATTCTTGAGTAATTTTGGTGGTAGTCCTGTGTCCCATCCGCTGGACTTCTTTGGATTAAGTGCCTGTTCCACTTCAGCCACTGTGCAGAACTTAAATTCAAAATTAGTTTCTTTGTGGGTTTCTTGTATGGTCTTAACACTGCTGTGGTCACTGTGGTCCTCTTCCGTAAAATTATTTACGTGATCTCCGCCGATACCTAGTGCCACATTAGTGAAGTAGTTGGCAAGTATCCCTGCCACTTCCGTTTGATCCTTGACTGCATTATCACCCTCCGTTTAAGGTATATTGCTGCCGATTCTTTGCTCGTTAGTAATAAAAGGTTTAAACGTGTCGTAAAATTTCGATGGTCTTGAAGTATGTTCGTCCGCCTTAGTATACAAGTACGCTCGGATTGCTTTTCTGTGTTTCCGTGCCTGTAGCTGTATTTCAATAGTTCCTTTTCAGGGTCCAATATGAACTTAGCAAGATGCGGGACAAGGCGTAAAATTCAGCGAGAGAAAATGTGGGATAAGTTAGATTCTAAAGAAGTGAGCCAGGAATATTTTCCTTTGCGTCGAAAGGGACGAAACAGCGTAGGAGTCACAAGACTTCAAGAAAAGGAAAAGCTGTAACAGTATATTCGTAATACTCTGAGATTCAGATATCGAGCGTAGTTTTAAAGGACTTTTGACGACATTTGTAGACTACCCTAAGGGTGGATACAGGCAGATATCCATCCGTGTCCGATCGCTGATGTTGAATGGGATGGGTCGGAAGGAGCTAATTACTATTTTGTAGTGTTTGATCAATGGGTCATTTATGATAATTATGAATTGTGATTACTGGAGCGAAATTACTAAAAATTTGAACACAAGCGTGGGCGATAATCAGACAAAGCAGAGTTTTCTGGCCCCGCTCCACGTACTGCACGTACGACGAAATTGGACGCTCTCGTCAGTGTTCTGACCGTAGTGGAATCGTTTTAAACACTCACAGGCCGGATTAATAGTTAGTAATTCAAGATAGTTTAATCCTCTGTAAGAGTTTTTGTGTGTGACTTCGAACACAATAAACCTCTTTTATCAGTAGGCCAAGTCTTGACTAAGTATGCATGCTTCATGAGACCACATATACATTGAACAGCCTCAAAAAAAGGTATAGAAGTTGTCTATTAGTTGAAATACGTTGGGGAGCTGCAGCGGGATATTGGAATGGAATAAAAAACAACTACGACAACACCATAAAGCAGTAATATTATTGGTTAAAAGAGGAAATTAATGATCGTCACTGCACGTGCTCCTCAAACGAACAACGCAAAATGACTAATTTTCAGGTTTTGACAACAACGTGGACAAACAACCTTCTCTCTCTTTGCGTCACATCCGTACCTACCAATCTAGTTACAACATACTTCGCCCATACTGTACAACATACCGTAGACAAGATGAAAATATCGTGAAGCAGAATACCTCAAACTAATAGTTTGAAGTGACGTTTTCGTCGCCGTAGCCCTCGTGGTTTCTTAAGGCTGGCTTTCACTGGCGACGGAGTCGGAGTCGGAATCGTAAGAGCGCTTATGACCTAGTGAAGATCAAAGATCAGAGTCGTAAGCGGAGTCATAAGCTCGACGGAATCGGAGTCGGAAGAATCAGAACGTTCCCATTTTCTTCCGACTCCGCTTATGACTCCGTCGGTTATGATCCAGTGAAAACTAGATTGTCGGAGTCGGAAGCAGAAGCGGAAGAACCAGCCAATTCACAATGCTTGGAATCGATCATCCTGATTGGTTTATTCTTTCGCCTCTCCTTCCGACTCCGACGATGCAGTTTTCGAACGACCGAGTCATAAGCGGAATCGGTGTTCTGCTTCCGACTTCGACAGTTTGATTTCCACTTGATCGTATCGCTCTGCGCTTCTGATTACGACTCCGACTCGACTCCTTCGCTAGTGAAAACCAGTCTTTAAACTCTCTAGTACTCCCAACTAGCGTTTGAGGGATACGGGATTGGAGAAGTTATTTAATTGGACCCTCTTCCTTATTATTCATCGGCTTATTGTGTGACTTTAAGACTGTCTCCTGTCAAATGACTGCAATGAAGAAGTAAAAACAAATCTGAAAAGTTTTGTTCTTTATCTTTGTCTTTTTACACACATGATTTTTGTGGTAGCAGCTCGGTTCAATATTAGTCGCGGAAAGTTCACACACGACTTTAGCGCAAGGGTTTCCGTGAACCTAGAAACCTGATACAAATTCGTCCTTAATGCCACAAAATTCGTATTTTCAAGCCCCACCCCCCGAAATCATTCGCCATTAGCCCCGCCGAATTAACATAAAGTTACCAAGGCCGTAAGCTAGAAACTTTCAGCTACTGTGCGAACCAAGACTGAGAATAAACTATGTGTTCATGATCGAACTTAATATTCAATGTACCACAGTTTTTTCAAGACTCCCTAGTTTACCATTTATACATAAGAAATCGTGACAAAAACTCTTTCCCTGCGTGTAACTAGAATTCTTGCTGATTTTTCGTTTGTTAAATTCGGCCTACCAAAAAGCTCTTTTAAAACGCTAGTACCGTGGCTTATTATTAAGAGATTGTTTGGACTGAATTGGTTTTTGTTTAATTTCGTGACGGTGTTCTTCTTAAGCAAATATATTGCAAGCTTAAATCTGACGATATTGGGCATTGTATATTTTCAAAATCGCTGTGGGAAAATGTTGCGTACCTGCAAACATGCAGCTAGCATAAACAGAGACTTTTTCCATGATACGATCGGCTAAACTTGCGTTCCGAGCCGATGTATGAAAGTTGCGAGATGAATAACGGCTATGTCACGTAAAGACTTGTATTTATTGGGAAAAGGTAGGGTGAAACATACCAGAACTTTATTGTTTCCGCTTGAGGAAACGATGGCAACTGCTGTAAAATTGTGAATGCTCCGATGACGTCATTTTCCTCCTCAAAGTCACTTCTGCGCATACTCAATCATCCTCAATGGTGAAGACATCAACTTTTCCTTCGGAATTTTAACTTTGGACACTTCTGGAACAGACAACAAACCCTCAGACAGCTCATAGGCCTTTTTATAAGATCCTAAATTCAGTTTCTTTTGTCAGATTCTTCGGGCTTCACAGAGTATGATAGGTTTTCCGGTTTGTTTTGCTTCTTTTGCTGTTCTGTGGAGTTGTGCATTGTCATATCGTAAGTGTTAAGTTGCGTTATTACTTTGTCATTTCAGTTTGAATATCACTTCACAATGAGCAAGGTTTGATGAATGCACGATAACCAAAGTGTTTGTATTTCGCAGGACGGCCGCTTGGGGACTTCATTAACCAGTATGAAACGCTAAACTATGACACCGCTTCAGTTCGCCATCAACACAATCGCGTGAGACGTTCAAGTCCAAACAGTGATCACCTTATTGAGCTAAATTTAATAACAGAACGAAGGTAAGATTCAACGGTCCTTGAAATTTGCCTTGCGCTGCAGGTTGTGACAAAATATTAAAACAAACCTTAAAATATGTCGTATGCCGTACGTTGGTAACTGCTTTTTCAAGTTTTATTCTCAAAACTAGTGTCCATGGATCTTCAAACTTGTTTTCTTCGAAGACCTTTAACGCATAGTCACGTAACAGTTCTAGCATGATTATATTAAAAAAGATAAGATGTGGATGAAGATTGTATCTTTTTGACAGCCTAGGAAACACTGGATAACCATCAAGCTCTTATTTTGCATATATTTTGAGCAATCTCTTATACTCTATTGTCTGTTTTCAAAACAAAGAAATTGCAATTGAGTTTCAGAGTACCTTCTAAGTTCAGATCAAACACGCCATTTGCGTTTTGTTCCAGCAAATCCTAGTTACTAGTTCTCAAATTGTCGCCTCCCTCTCTGGCATTGTACGAGGCATATTACGATAAATAATGACATGCCGTTAACGTGCAACTAAATGGCTGGGTGTTTTACAAAGAAAATTTCTCTTATACGATCTGTGAGTGTCACGGCTATCAAGAGCTTTAAATTTGGAATCTGACCGATAAACGGAGTACATACATGCATAAATATTGTTTAATTAATTGAGTCTATTACGTACTTCACCCTTGTCATATCCAAGCTTCAACACACCTCTTCCCTGGCCACTGCTGAGCATTTAAACAATGCCCGTTCGTATGATCCGAGTGACACTTACCTACAACCTACCACCTCACGACAACTGGGCATTACTAAACCATGAAACAGCAAAACAAAACACCATGTGCATGATCCCACCATACAATGAATACTAACCAACAAAGGTTGGATTTTGAGATTACTTCTAATTAATTGAGATTAAGATTAGGATTAAGATTAAGACTGAGTTTAGGATCAATAATGCTTAAGGCCTAATTTGCCTAAAGCCATATTTAATCTCAAAATCCAATCTTTGTGGGTTAGTATTCATTGTATGGTGGGGACTCGTATATGGTGTTTTGATGTTTCGTTTCGCTGTTTCCTGGTTTAGTAATGTCCTCGCTTACTACATGTAGTTTGAATGCTTTACCATTGATAGCCTGGAGACTCATGGGAGCATTAACATTAGCCTAGGTTCAGGTTTTTTTTTGTCCAGCTATACTGTTACGATTCAAGTTATGGTCGAAAAATGAAGCTTTTTTACTTATTCTACCCATAAAAAACGAGATAATTAACAATAATAATTATCCCCTGAGCATGTGTTGGATATGAGAATTTTTTGGTAATGTGCAGAGTTGGCTAAAATCATTGTCATATCCAACAAGCGCAAATGGAATAATTAACAATTATTCGCCGAAGGCGAAGTGATTATCGGTGAATATTCACCAAGACGAAGTCAAGGTGAACATTCACCGATAATCACTGAGCCTGAGGCGAATAATTGTTTTAGTATAAATACACAGGTGATTATTTCAAAAAAGAGAAAAAAAAAAAACCTTTCAACGCGAAATCATCTTCAACTTACAGTGGCAAAGTGACTACTGGCAGCCATTTTGTCCGTGGAGGGGATTATTTGCCGATAATCCGAGATAGCGAGCCAATGAGAGCGCGCAATTTTGTATAATCACCTGTGTATTTATGCTAATGATTATTATTAAATTTTCGATCTCGGTTAATTAAAAATGCATTTCTCGTGCTCTGATTGGTTCACTCAATCTTGGTTATCAGCCCATATACCTTAGTTTGACCTTATATAGCAATTGATTGCGCTAGGTGTTGCTAAGCTAATTTTTTTTTCCGCCAGAAAGCGAAATTTCTGTCTGAATAAAGCAAAAAGAAAACTTTTTTTGTGGAAAGCTTCGATCAATTCTGACGTTTAGAAGTACTCAAAAAGGCAAGAAATGTTTTCGTGATAAGTCTGTGTCTGTCTGACCACAAGGTATTACAACATCACATCTTCATCAATTTTTTTCAATTTTGCTTGGATTTTCTTGCTTTTTTTGCTCTTACAGTTTTTCGTACTTCCAATCTTCTGGAGTTTAACGAATTTAATAAAACAATTATTCCATTTGTGCTTGTTGGATATGAGACTGGTTATAGCCAACTCTGCGCTACGTGCCTTGTTGGCTATTTACCATCTCATATCCAATGCACGCTCATGGAGTAATTGTTAAGTGTTTTATCAAATTTTCATTTAACCCATTCACAACACAAACCCCCTAGGACACCCCCCTTTGATGAGTAAAATCATCTGTCAATGGGTTAATCTGAATGCTTGGACACTTTTTTCTGCCTTTGTGTCCAGGAAAATTTCTCTTTTAGCTTGGCAACACTTGAGACAATGAGTTTCCATATTAGGTCATGAGCTGATAACCAGGATTAAATGAACCAATCAGAAAGCTAGAAACGCAATGTCCGAGGTCAAAAATTTAATATTTAAAGAAAAACAATGTTAAGCGCTCTTGAATGAAATTAAGAGATGTATTTTCTTTGATGGTGACTTTTGAATTTTTCGGAAAAAATAAAAGTGTTTATTTAAAGCAGTTGAATCTACAACGTTCCTGTTACTAGTGTACCCTGGACCTAGAGGTTTTTCTTGAGGTGCAAGAGAGCCGCAAAGCTGCAAGAAGAGAAAAAGCTCTGGTTACCTTGGACTTAAATCTCACTTTCATGCATACGCCAGCTGTCAAACGTGTGAAATTGATAATTACAAAAGGAGACTAATGGCAATAGCAATCACGTGCCCCTTCCATATTACCAATCAAATGAACCAATCATATTGATTTGCATGTTTGTAAAGATATCAACCAATCTGAGCCTTAGGGTCAGATGCTGACCCTGGCATCTGCATGAAAGTGAGGTGCGAGTCCAGGGTAACCAGAGGGTTTTCTCTTCCCGCCGCTTTGCGACTCGTCTTCGCGGCTTTCTCACGGGTCAAAAAAAACCTGTGGGATCAGGGTATTACTACTGCAGGTGCTCTACCGCTCTAATTGCGTAGGAGACTTATGGCAGTTATAGGCTTCAGTAAGCTAAGTTCAGGTTACAATTATACGTGTATTGTCCAGGCCTCGGTTGTTCAAAAAGTGGATTGCGCTATCCACCGCATGTAAATCACTATCCAGCGGATAAACACTAGCAAAACCAATTGAGTTATTCAGTGGATATAGAGGATATTACATGGCCGCGCGGGGATACGAATTTTATCTTCGAGTGCTGCAAGATACTTTCAGCACGAGAAGATAAAATTCGTATCCCCAAGCGGCCATGTAATGTTCTGTTTATTATATATATATTGATGAAATGTCTAGATTTAAAACAACTTGTTTTATTCATTTTCGAAATGATGAAAAATTGTTCACCAACCACTAAAACACGCATCTTGTGTAACATGAAACAAGATATGAAAGTTATGAAAAACAAATCATGATAATGTAAAATTTGCAATAAAAATGTTAATGTAGTAGAGAATTATATTTAAGCACAAAAGTATCGTACAATAAAGAGGAAGCTCGCCTTTTATTGGCTAATCATGTTCGTTACCATGACGACAGCGATATCCTCACATGTGAAAGATAAAAATGATACGTTCACTGCGCGCGGTGAAGATATGATTTTTTAGTAAAAGGAGAAATCCTGGTATTTCATCAATATCTATATAATAAAGCAATTTATCCAGTGGATATAGCGCTATCCACCCTTCGAGCAACTGGGGCCAGGTAACTTACATAAATACTGCCAGGATTCAAATTGTCGTATACATGTATGGAGCTTATAATTTGCAATGAAGTAAATATTATAACCTTGGTGAATGAAATGACAAGATTAAGATGTCTTAAAGCATCATCATCACAATCGGATAGTTTGGAAACAATTTACTGTGCCAGATCAACAGAGTTTGCATTAAAAAGAGTTCTAAAGTCCAGTGACATCATAAAAATCATTATTTTTTAAAGTTATTGGATTATTTGGGATATTTTGAAAGAACAACATCTACATGTAGTTTTTTTTTTTAAATTTTAATTTTTATTTTTTTTATTAAAGAATTTCTTACGTTAACATACAAAATAAAAGACAAAAAAGATACACATCATGCTTACATAGTACAAATAGATAAATATATAACTAAACACACACAATGTTCAGCTATCTACATGTAGTTGCCAAAAACTAGCATTGTGGGGCAAATTGTCTTGGAGATACTGGTCCCATTTTGCTCTGGTGACTCCATACAAATCCTTCTGTTATGAACTGACTTAGAAGGATTTGTATGGAGTCATCAGAGCATAACTGGGCTCAGCCTAATATCTCAAAGACATTTTGCTCTGAAATGTTAATTTTTGGTGAGTAGGCATTTTGGATGTTGTACATGTACTCTTGTAAATTACCCCAAAAAATCCCATAATTTCACAACTTTAATTTTTTATGATGTCACACTTTCTTAAGGACTCAAAGACTTGTTCACACAAAGGTGAACTCTATTTATTAAAGTGTCAACTGTATTTATTATAATTATTTAACACTGGGGCACTAATCTGGAACACTGTACATAAATCAATTTTCAAATCCACTATCAAATCATAGGTTGGTTTTTGAGGAGGGGGGAATTCAGACCACCTGGAGAAAAACCTCTCTTACGTAGGGGAGTAGAGAACCAACAAACTCTACCCACATGTAACGCCAAGTCTACTCAGTAGGAATCAAACCTGGGTCATATTGGTGGGAGGCAAGTGCTCTCACCACTGCACCACCACTGTGCACAAAATACAAGCATGTACTTAAGGACGGTGCCTACTATTGTTGTTGTGCGTACGTTCTGCGCATCTCTATATTCTCGGATTTACTATCATCGGTGCTTATTAATACAGGGATATTTTTGGGTGGTTCAAAACTATGTGGAGAAACCAGAACTTGGCAAGTGCTCTTGGTATCTAAAAAGAAAATTGGGGGTAACCATGCATTTTTCAGAGATAATTATGCTTCAATTTGCAAAAGAATGCCATACATTGCTTTGCATTTTAAAGCTTTTTACAAATATTTAACAAATAGAATCTGATTCCATGTTGCCAAGCAGGTTGAGGCTAAAGCGCGTGGGTGGGTGGGTGAGTCATGGGTAGGTGGGTTGTGGGTGGTGGGTTGTGTTTGTTTGAAGATAAAAAATGATATATATTAGCTCCCTCAGTGCTCTGTCCAAATTTGTCTTACCGTATTTACCCGTGTATAAGTCAACCTTTTATGGCCTCAAAAGAAGCTCCAAAAATCGCCCTCGACTTATACATGGGTTAAAGATTTCGAGCCAAGTTCCAGGTAAATAAATTTATTCAAAATTAACATCATAATGTGGTCTTTGGGCATAATGAACGCAGTGGACGAAAGACTTCAAAATGAATGTAAAAGCAATTCCAGTTGAAATGAAAAAGGATTTGTTTTACTTTAAATGTTGAAGATACTCACAAGCACAAATATGAAATAGACACTGGAAATTTTCGTTTTCCAAAGGCGGAAAGCTCTAAAAAACATTCTTGTTTCTTCAAATAAAACGCGATCCTTCAGCGGCTTAGTAACCTGGCGCAATACCTCGTGTTTACGTGCAAGCATGATCGTCACTCGTGTTGCCTAAAAATGCTGGTTGGTAATGATTGTTTTTTATTCTTTATACAAACCTGGATGATTTAAATGCTTTTGCAAACTTTGTATTGTTTGGTTTATGAGTTTTGTTTCGTTTACCATGTGAGAAATTATAAGTCAAGAACCAATAAACCTTGCACATTTCGCATCGTTTTTGAAGTTATTTTCAAAGATTGACTCCTGCTTCTGTGATGTTGTGCTTATCCTCTAAAGCCCTTTATCCTTGAACAACGAAACAGGTTAGTTTGAGGTTTACATGTTCGATTTTCTCAGAACTTTTTCGAAATTCAAGGACAAAGAGCCCGCACACACAACAATCGCTGAACCACAAAACTATTAAGCGCTTGAGGCCCTTAATTTTTTGTGAATCCACAGTTCCAGAAATCGAAGAATGCAAGATTAGTATCCCATGAACATTTAGCAAAGAAATTAAGAAATTGCTTTTTTTGCCATCAAAAATCGGGGGTCGACTTATACATGGGATCGACTTATACACGGGTAAATACGGTAGGTCTTAGGGCTTGTCTGTTTCGAGAATTTCCAGTCATTGATAAAAAAAGGGTTAGGTTAGGGTTAGGGACCCACGACCCACCCACCCACGCAGATTAGACACTCTCGCCAAGCATCTGTTCAGTAATAGATCACAGATGACGTCAAAATGTGGTAAGAACAAAAAAGTGGCACACAAGGCGATAGCCAAGTGTGTCACTGATGTTCTTACCACATTTTGACGTCTTCTGTGATCTATTACTGAACAGATGCACGGCAACATGGAATATATTTGTTTTACATAATAAAGAATTAAACTTTATTCACATAAAAGTTGATGGTGACGTCAATCGTGCATCTGTCCTCTAATAGATCATAGGCAGGAACCAATCAAAATGTGAGAATAACTTGGGTTATTATATAATGCTCGAAACATATGTGGTTACCCCCAATTTTCTTTTTGGATTTCAATAACACTTGTTAAGATCTGCTTTTCCCGCATATTCAGCAAACCGTGCAAAAATACCTTTGAATTAGTCCACTGTCCTTAATGTATAAAAAATTTGTAACCATCTGTATTTGGGCTTATTTTAAAATGCACAACCTCACCAAATCTTAAATTGATAGTGCTAAAAATAGAATTTTTAGTTTGGTTTAGACTTTGCATTTTTCATTATTTTGGGTCATTTCTTGTTCCCTACAAACAGAGAATTCAAGATTCGTCTCAGAAGAGACAAAGAGCTTTTTACAGATGACTTTGTCGCCGAGAATGCAGAATTTGATCCCGCTAAGGTTGTAGCAGGGGATGTTGAAGGTACCGGGTATTTTATATTGAGTTTTGTGACTGCTGCGATAAGGCACTTACCAGATTATACAGTACTTTGTTCAAACAAGCTTTCATCAAGGCTAATACATTGTACTTGTCGTTAGGTCATGACAAATCTCTGGTCCATGGCTTCATATCAGATGACGGAATATTTGAAGGCAAGATTCATGTGGGAAATGACGAGTATTTTGTGGAGTCCGCAAAGCAGTATTTCAAAGATGTTCCTCGTGATTTCCATTCTGTCATGTATGAGAGCAGAGATGTGCATTATCCTTATGCATACGGTGCAAGCTGCGGCATCAATGACAGAACGAAAAGATGGATGGACGAAGTGAAAAAGTAGGTTTCCAGAGCCATAAATTAATAAGTTACAATGAGTCTGTATCTTTCAGATGGCAAGAATAGCAACCACACCTGCTTTTGCAAAAACCTTTTCTTTCTCCTGTCTCTCACATCTTCAACCATCTTTATGACCATTTGCTTTGATTTCTTGTTAACCCTTCAATGGCCAATCAACCCAGTTTGCTTGTGGCAGTCATTGGTCAATGCCACTGCTACAGACTCGCTACAGACTGGCAGTGCAGTGGCAGTGGCAGTGGCAGTTCTCGTGGCAGACACTGATCAGTGCCACTGCCCAGTTTGCTTGTGTCAATGCCTGTGTAGATGGTCATTTTACTGCCTGGTTGTGGACCACATACATATGCCTGCATGGTGAACTTGAAATTTTGCAGTTTTAGGTACTCAAAGCACTTCATGTCATAGCTGGTTGACTGTCACTCACATACAGTAACTGTTGTTCATAACTGAGTACATTCATGAATTTATATACATTATAATAGTGATACCATCTGAAATAAATTACACAAAAAAATGTGATATCTGCACAGAGAAGGTAACCCATTGACTCCTAACTGGCCTGGGAGTGAGACCTTTAGAACAGATTTTACTTTCAGACTGTCTATTAAACACCAGATGATTTTAAGCATCAACCGGGGGCATGCATCCAAGAGTGTTTGAGGTGTCAGACTACTTGGGTTAATAATTATTGTGTTCAAAATAACCAGCCACCCTGGCCTAATTATAATTCATTATTTTTATGTCAGGTCTGCTGTGAAAGGAGACATTATTGAAAAAGAAGACCATAGTCAATTTCAGCCTTATAATTACAGATATCGAAGAGCAGCAGGGTCTATTAACCCTGAGAAACTCTCTTGTACTTTAAGAATGACGGTGAGATGAAACCATAAACTGAAAGCATTCCTCTCATTATAAGTATTTTCATTGTAATCCCTGTTTTTTTCCCCTTGTTTTTTTAGCCTAATCTATGCTTAATACAATAATCTAGACTAGTATATTTTAATGTTTCATACACTGCCTATGATCTGACATGTATACATACTTCCGTTGATAGTCTAATATATTAATAATTAATTGATTAATTATTTGAGGGAGCCTATCCCTTATAAGTCCAGTGGTTTCCTTTAGGCTTCCTCTCCATTACCATTTCAAATACTTAAGAAAACACTATGCTCTATACTGAGGCAAAACAATAAACTTGAACTTGACCTTGAACTTATAGTAGAAAAGCAATTTCATAAACATACTTCCACCAAAATACCTGTAGCAAACAAGGAAATTTCAAATCAGTGTAAACATGTGTTTTCCCTTAAAATTAAAAAATAATTACAACGGTAACTGTTAATTAGCTAGCAAGAAATTTACCTCATGGGAAATTAAGTTTGCAAAACAATTAATGAGTTAATAGATGTACCCAGCTCTTATACAGTAGTTACAATTTGTATGTGAACCAGTAGGGTATAATAGAAAACTCTGTTGCATTCCTTTTGGCTTTGTATCGTTCTTTTTCACAGGCTGACCATTTGTTCACTGAAAATATGGCAGGATCCAACAAAGAAAGAGCCATGTTAATTATGGCAAACCATGTAAAAGCTGCCAATGCCATTTACAAGAGTACAGTATTTGGAAGTGGGGACAAACCTGAGGGTACGTATTTAGACACAGTTACAGTGACTCGTGAAATGAGGCCCCAAATGAAGCATTTTCATACATGATAGATCACTATGAAGGCTATATTCAATTTGGTGTCCCCATAAACATAGAATATTGGCAGCACTGTTGCTGCCCCAAACCAATCCTTGGGTTTTAAAACTCTGTTTTGATGCAGCTGTGTTAATCATTTCTGTTTTGATTAAGGAGAGAATAATTGGCCAGTGATTAGGTTACATGTAGATTAATGATCTAGGTCATTTTCACAGCCAGTGTTATAACACTGTCACAGTTTGGCCTTATTCATATGGATTGTTAACAATAGCCTGTTTGGCATCTTAAACTCTTAATGATGCATTCCAGTGTGTGTTTCCAGATTCAATCGCCCATTGCTTTTGTCTAACTTAATGTACTTGTATCATAATCTTATTAATCAATAATCATAATTTAACAAATTGTGATTATTAATGCATGTAAATTATTATCTCTTAACTAACAACAGTTTGAGTGGCATGTACCTTATAACCTGTCAGTGAATACATGGACAATGATAATTTCCTTATACGTGAATAATTACAGCGCTGCTGTCTTTTGCCACATTGGCAAGCAAAGCTTGGCCCTAACACAAGACACACCCCTGCGTGAAAAATGTGGTCACGTCCTTCAATTTTGTCATGTGTTTTTTTTTCTTCAATCATGCCTAGAAAAAATTAATACATGTATGTTTCACATCTTCCAACTTCACAAATGCATTTGTAGCAAAAGATGCATCATAAAGCATATACCAGTTCTTTATGCCTTTAATAATTTTGCATTCTGGCATAATTTATCACCAAGGGAAGGTAAAAAAAATAATGTTATTATTGTTAGTAACAGTTTTGAATTTTCTGTTTTTAGCAAATTTTTCAAGCCTGTGTTTCCAAGAGATTGGAAAATGTGGATAATAAATTAAAGCACTTTGACTTTTAGCACTTGAGTCTTGGTGATAAACAACAAAAAAAAAAAATAATAATAATAATAAAACTAAAATAATAATATAATAATAATAATAATAATAATTAACAACTACATGTACATGTATTCACCTCAGTGTCAGTTGCTAGTGATGTATATTTGTAACCCGCGCTGCTAAGATAATAATACTGCAAAATGATGATTTTAACTGGTTTATCCCTGCAACGCTTACATGTAAGTAACAATATTTTCGGCCGCAAATCCTGAGTTTGAGTAGCCAATCAGAGCATGCATTCAACGCTATCCACTCTTTTAGTATATACATGTACTAATAATACATTATTATTTATCATTGTTTTACCATTGCATTGTGCAGAAGGCTTATTCTTAAACGATCATAGTCACAAAAACAAGGAATGACCTGAAATGATCTAAATTGTCTAAAATGAGCTACAATGGTGCTGTCAACTCTATGTAAATCATGACGTGTTGCTGTGCAAATTCAAGATTTTTGAGATGTCAGCTCAGCACCAATCACAACTGCACTGTTGGGCACACTAAATTTTTTGTGCCATCAGCTCTACTCAAATCAAAACTGTGTTGCTTGGCGAACTCCAGGTTTTTGCACTTTCAGCTCTAGCCTCTGTGCAAATGACAACTGCGTTGCCAGGCGAACAGATTTCTTTCACACCATCATCTCCACGACAGGTGACAAGAAGGCTTGTGTGACATGCTAATCCCGCTGTTTGTCAACTTTAGTCTGGGCTTTTGCGGAAAAAAATAGAAACTTGTGCAGAAATTTTTTACCATAAACGTGTTGATTATGCGGAATTAAAAACAGTTTATATAACTGATAATTTGGCCCGTCCGGTCACTGTAATTACATTTTTTAGTACATGTCATTTAATAGGGCACCCATTGAGCAAATTATTGCCATAAGCCTTTGAGAGACATTTCTAGGTTCCTTGTAATGTACAAAGACTGTCTATTAAAAGTGATGTTCTTATCACCTAGAAATATATGATCTGTTCGGATATCCTAGCTGAAAATTAAAAGTGTCCGAAAATTCTAGGGAATGGTATCTCCTTTTCAGAAATTGCTAGCTGAACGTTACATGTACCTTCTAAGAACTCCCAACCGAAACCATTTTCTCATCCAAAACTGCTAGGTGACATTTTTAAGTGCCAAAAATTGCAAAAATACCCCTTCTGAAAACATAAGGAACTACTTTTTCCTGGTTGCGAATCTTTTAGGCAATGTTTTAGTAAAGAAATCTATAGCTGTTAGGCAACGTAGAACCTAAAATTAATTGTTAGAACAGTTTGACTCTCCCGAACACATATTTCACCGAAGATTATCGTTGAGTGCCCCTGACATGTATTTCATGAAATTTTGAAATTAATGCGGTTCAGAACATGAGATCATTCTTCTTTTTCTCTTCATTAAGCTTCATTTAGCAACACGGTAAAGTGAATGGATCGTTTTCACTGTCACGCCACTGTCACAAGTTGCAAAAAAATAAATTCTTAACCATTGAAGGCAAAATCCCAAGAAAATGAAAAATGCTATAAAAGACAAGTACATCAACAACTTCTCAAAGTGTCAAGTCTGTGTGGTACACCATTTTTCGGAACATTTCACACAACTTTTCAGGTGCCGATCATCAGTGTGTACATACATGTAAGTTGAACACAAAAATATGGCTGCCAAAAATCAACCTTATGACATCTTGAAGTTTACCGGTACTTTAAAAAAAATGCTTTCTTTTTACTCGTGAGCTGCAATGTGTACACATACATGTAAACACAATCCTTACTACGTAAAACTTTTGAATTGTTGAAAATTAAAAGGAGAGAAAAACTTTCTTAATAATGTTTTTTAAAAATATTCTATCCCAGTTTTTTATCGTCAAATGTTTTAAAAAATGGCTTTATTTCGAATAATAATCTTGTTTCTTTTTTCAGGAATTGAATTTCAAATCCAGCGAATGGTTGCAAATGACAGCACCGATGCTGCACAACCAAACAATCCTTACAGGGATAACAATATTGGAGTCGAAAAGCTCCTTGAATTAAACTCTGAGGAAAACCATGATGCCTTTTGTCTAGCATACATCTTTACTTACAGAGATTTTACTGGTGGTGTCTTAGGACTTGCGTGGGTTGGTGAAGCAGGTATTTGGTGAAATTAGCCTTTTAGGAACCTTATTGGGGGGGCGGGGGGGCTTTATGCTATTGACTCCTAGAAGAGTGAGACTTCATAGATTTTACTCTGTCTGGGACAGAGGTCAGATTTTACTTGTTAGTGGGGGCAGTTTACAGGGCTTGACACTAACTTTTGACACCACTTCCTCAAAATTTTACTTTCCAAAATGGATTACAGTATTAAAAATGCTTACGGCAGAAATAAAAATGTTGCTTGGTACTGTCAGTGTGTTATTATTTTGGTGTTATAGAAACGCCCCAAATGGACTACCTAAATGGACTGCTAAATGGACAACCAAATTGGACTACCCTAAATAATTGTTATCTACATGTACTTTGAAAAATAAAAAGATTACTAAAGCTTGGTTGTTTTGATCGATCTCCACCATCTTTTCTTTTTAAATGCTGCTTGTCAGCACATTCATTCTTCACGCGTGTGATGACTGACACGCTGTCAGATGAATTTATAATCTTGTATAGACCATTCCTTGCTCAAGATGGCAAGTAAAGAAGATACAACTCAAAAGTAGATCACATGACACATGAGCAGCCCGCTTCCCAAATCCATTACCTTATTTAAGACTAAAATCTGCGATATTCGCTACCGTATAGTATTTATGACCTGAAGAAGAAAAGAAAAGATGGTGGAGATCGATCAAAATAACCAAGCTTTAGTAATCTTTTTATTTTTTCAAGGTAGGTAATTTAGGGTAGTCCATTTAGCAGTCCATTTAGGTAGTCCATTTTGGTAGTCCATTTAGCAGTCCATTTAGGAAATCCATTTAGGTAGTCCATTTCGGTAGTCCATTTAGCAGTCCATTTTGGTAGTCCATTTCGGTAGTCCATTTAGCAGTCCATTTTGGTAGTCCATTTCGGTAGTCCATCGTGGTAGTCCATGGACTGGGGGTCAGCGAAATGTACCAACCTGTTAACATCTCCTACATCTACTCAAAAACTGTCACCTTTAATTTGCTTGATGGACAGAATGGATTTTCCTGTGTTCTGGTCAGAACTGCAAAGATTGCATTTTACAGTGTTACAGTAGTTTGGCATTCCTTGGCTTAACATTATGGAATCCCTGGTTTGGTTCTGTTCTTACCCCAGTCATTGGAGTTGCGTTGGATAGTCCTTGGTGCAATCGCACCATAATGTACATGTAGTTAACAAACCTCCTATCAGGTTTGATTCTTGAATCATTTAGGTGGACTGAGTTTTGTAACCTCATCAGCTGTTTTGATACATGAGATACCTGATTTGTTTAGGGAGAAACCGTTGTTTTGTCTGATTAGTCCATTCAGTGTAAAGATGTATAAAAGGAAAATTGTGCATCCAGGCAGACTTCTCATTATATTTTTGATTTCAAGGTAACGCTGCTGGTGGAATTTGCGAAAAAGCCACATTTTTCAGGGATGGTAAGGAAAAAAGTCTGAACACAGGAGTCGTTACTTTCATCAATTATGGCAAGCAAGTTTCACAGAAGGTCTCCCAGATCACCTTTGCTCATGAAACTGGCCACAATTTTGGCTCCCCAGTAAGTCACAATGATTATCCTTTGTTACCAAGTATAATACATGTATACTCTGTATGAAATAGTTAGAGACTGGTGACATCACAAAGACTAGCAACAGGCAAGGGTAGCAAATTGTTTTCTTAGCCACAAATCACCATGGCAATGTTTAGGCGAATTGATGCAATAAGCAAGAAATATGAAAAGTTATCGCCATGATCACGTTCTCTTTAGAATGTTAAATTTGCACATTTTTATGTTAGACTTTGTTTAGCAGGTGACGTCAAAGAAATGTTCCAGACTGTATAACACATTTACTGAGCATGTAGAGCCATTATTAAACAATTATTCGCCGAAGGCGCAGTGAATATTGGTGAATATTTACCGAGACATAGTTGAAGTAAATATTCTCCATTAGTATATACTAAAACAGTGGATAGCATTGAACTCGCGCGCTTCGCGGCTCGGTAAATATCCACCGCTAGCCACCTCCACTTCGGTGAATAGTTGTTAAATATTTACTGAACCTGAGGCGAATAATTGTTTTAGTGTAATTTTCAGCGGTGAATATCAAGAAAGTGCAAAACAACGTGCTAAAACAATAAAAATAAAAGGCACAAAAAGTGCTTGATTGGCTTAGCAGCCGCACCTCCAAAATGTTATATTCACCAGGTAGCGTGGTGAATATAACACTAAATTCTTATATTCACCGCTGAAAATTATACTAATATTGCTTATTAAACCCATTCTTTGGTGTTTTTGTTCCTGTCAACATTGTTTTTGCGTGAGGTCCCTACAAACCCTACTCAAGAGTGCCTATTTTCAGTGAACACACGCTGGTGAACATTACCAAAATGTGAGAGAAGGAGTGACAAAGTATTGAGCAAACTGAAAAGCAAATATGGCCAAATTTTATGGTGGTTCCCCTATGGCAAAAGCTCATCATTGCCATCACATGAAATTTTTAGAATGGTACATGTATAACGTAAAATTCCTAAGCATTTTTATGATTTAGAGTAGATTCATTTTCAATCAATCAAATAATTATTGTTTCCCTGTTTGCAGCATGACAGCACTGCAGCTTGTACCCCTGGAGGAACTGATGGAAATTTTATCATGTTTGCAAGAGCCACAAGTGGAGACCAAAAAAATAATAGGCTTTTCTCATCCTGCAGCAGAGCAAAAATGAACACTGTGATGGATGTGAAAGGACGATGCACTGATTCTAAGTGTTGCTTTACAAGTAATTAAGACCTCAATGTTATGATTTGTTCAGTTTTTTCTTCTGTAAAATTAATTATTTTAAGGTGGGATGTTTTGGACGATCAATTTTACTATATACTCAACAGAATATGCCATTTCTGGCCCGGGTTGCTCCAAGAATGTTTAGCCCTAACCAGCATTAAATACCATGGAAACCTCTTAGAACGGTTTTCAATTGAGTGTCGAAAGTAATTAGCGAATTACTTCACTCAGTGATTGGTTCAAAGTTCACGCACCACTTTTTCAACCAATTAGATGTGAAACCAAAACCAGTCATGGCTTGTGCGTGCACATTTTCCTGCACTTGTGTTGGCTATGTGTAATTACTTCGAGTTTTGATTGGTTTACTGGACTTACTTTGGTTTTGGTTTTACGACACTCATTTGAAAACCGCTGTAACCAACAGTTAGCACTAACCAGGCTTCAAGCAACTGGCCCCTGATTGGTCAATGACAAATACATGAATAGGTTATTAAAAGCAATAGAATTTTTAGAGTGCAATACGGAAGTTGCTATGGAAACAAAGTGATGGAGTACTGTAATTTTGTAGAGTATAAAATGATTGTACATTTTATGGCTCCTTGTGATGTTCTGAAAGTTCTCAATTTTGAGAACTTCCAAAACATCACATGTGCCCATAAATCGCAAAATGCGCTCGCGTTCATAGTCTATTTCCTATTCAAAAACTTGACTTGATTTTGTTTCATCATGATATTTAGAGGCAGCTGAGGCCTTCTGTGGAAATATGATTGTGGAAGAAGGCGAACAATGTGACTGTGGTTATACTGTTGACCAGACTTGCAAGGATGATCAGTGTTGCCATGGTCGCACTACTGGAACTGACCGTAGCAACGACTGTACGCTTCAAAACGGTACATGCAGGTTAGTTGACATCATAAGCGGTGTGTTTTTGTAAAGCTTCACCTGCTGTTCATTGGTGGTGAGTCCCTACATGTACTGCATTAAAATACAAAGAAATTTTTTGTCCTCAAACTTTCCCACTCTTTTGAAAACTGACTTTTTTGAAACTTAAAGGTCTTATGCTGGTATCAGAAGTTTCAGAAGTCTTAAAAGTTTTACTAAAATGTCTTCTTTGGGGCTCTGTTGTGCCTACGTGTACATAATGTTTCAAGAAGAATAAACTATTACAATAAATTAACAATTATTGGATGAGGCTGAGCATGATAGCGATAATTAGTATCAACCAACTAGTGGACTAATGCAAATCCTGCATTTTGATTGGCTACGCTACAAGAGGACTATAATTCATAGTCCTCGAGTAGGGGAAAGCGTGACGCTTTCTTTCGTTTTATTCCCAAATAAATAGCCCTTCAACTTCCATTTGCTAACTTTATTATTGCTTTTCTGTCCGACTAGTTGGGTGATACTAAAACAATTAGACCCTTCGTCCTCAAGGGTCACGGGTTTAATTGTTAATTATCAAGGCCAAAGTTTGTGTTATCTGCCGAAGCCGAAGGTCCACCGATTTCAAAGTGGCTATCCCTTTCATTGACTGTGTGAAGTACTTTCACTTGTACATTGAAATACTTGTAAAAAATTGTGAGTTTAAAGAACTTGCGTGGTAAGTAAAGCGAAAGGTACATCTTCGGGTCACTCCCTTCTGAATCTTTTCCTTTTACCAACCTCTTTCTAACCTAGCGCGAGGGCCGTACTGGGGATTATTGGCCCAAGGTCGTGGCACCGCTCGGTCCGTACAGAAACAATCGAGGGCCAATATTCCCTGGTACTGTCCCGAGCTGGTGAGGTTAGTAAGTTGTTCATTATATGAAATCGTTTCTATAAGCGATCTGACTCTGCTTGGTGAATGTTCGTAATCTTCGTCTTCCATCAGCGAGCTTTTTTCAAACAAGAACTTTTTACATGTAAAACTAAATTCCACTTGCTACAATTGTGATGAAAAATTAAATTGCATTTTGTTAAACTTTTTCTGTTTCGCTCGACTTGAATATCCCGGGAGAGAAAAAAATACGGAACGGACCGTTTCCATGGTAATGGTCCTTACTGTAAACTCCCGACCGAGCCAATCGGACTGCTCCATTTAGCATGAGAATTGCTTACCATACAATAAATAATACGTTATTTCGTGGACACTAATTAATGTTATCCAGTTCAGTATTCTCCTTGCAAAATGTTTTTAGCATAGAAAGGGAGAAGAGAAAAGCAAAACTACCAAGGGGGTGTGTCACAGGCAATTAGGAAATGAGAGGGTATAAGGGTAGGGGCGGGTCTCCTTATCCCACCCACCTGAAAATCCAACATGGCAGCTCAGGGGCATTGATTTGTGCACTAGAAAGTTAACTGCCACCCTCTATTAAATAAGAGGCCTGTAATCCATGCTATGTTTATCCAGTATTTTCATGCTTCGTGTTCTCAGAATTAAGTCTTGCAGATAATTGTAGACCCTAAGGTAGGCTTATTTGAGCAATCAGTAGTCATTAAAAATCCTCCCACTGAATGCTGTCTTCCTGGGTGGGGCCTAAACATTACAATGGGGAGAACAACGGGTATCAAATTGATTGAACTACTCACTTCTCTTCTCTATTTGTTCCCCTTCCCTTTTGCTGCTTTTCATTTGCACATCAAAATTAGGTTTACTAAAGGAATTAAGATTTGCTACAAAGAGGGTAAAACTTTGGTTATATTGATTTTGTAATGAGCTTGTGCCCCCTTCTCTTTCTTTCTTTTTTTTTTTTTTGCTATAGCCCAAGTCAAGGTCTTTGCTGCAGCAGTGGATGCAACCCCCAAAACGCAACCTTTTTGTGTCAAAACGAAACTGAGTGTGCCAATGCTTCTTTCTGCAAGTATCCTTTTACACTTAGTAAAGAAAAAAATACTCCACTTTGAGAACCTTTTTGACACTCTCCCCACCCCCCCCCCCCCCCCCCCTCCCAACTCTTTTCCCTGGAACAAAGCTGGGGATTTTATGCCGAAATATGGACAAGAACAAGATCGAAGCTGCACGCGCAGGAAAATGCACGAGCTACGCTACATCAAAATAAGGAATTTTTTAAACTCAAAAAACCCCAGCTTTGAACCAGAGTTAAACGTTTCAACGTCATGAGCTTCTGAAAACATTTTTTTATCGAAAATCGCACAATGTCAAGTCAATAAACCATTTTCGAATTCTCACGGCTGGACTCGATCTAGCATGAAATGGAGGCTAATACGGGCAAATCTTTTCAAATGCAAGTTATTTTGCCCGCATTAGCCTCCAGTTCATACTAGATCCAGTCCAGCTGTGAGAATACGAAACTGGCCTATTTGGATCTGTTACGTACGAGAGATGTTTTGAAGTTCTCAAAAGTGGACACGCCCTTAGGCAATTACAGTTTGAGATATTCAAAGCATCTGAGTGCCAATACCGAATTGAACGAGAAGATCGTGCGACTTTTAGTTTGTTATACAAAGTTTGTTAGTAATTCAAAGGAGCAGGCCCAGCCCAGTTGGTTAGTGATTGACTTTCGGAGCAAGAGGTTCCCAGTTCGATCTTCGGTGGCTTCAGCATCTGTTTTGACTTTCCTCTGATTCGTGTAGCTATAGGTTTAAATACCCGTAAAATGGAGCACTGACAGAGGGATGGGGGTGAAGGGTGCACCGTCGGCTTCCATTCGGATACCAGCCTCGTAGCTCAAGGAACTACCGACGTTAAGTAAAGTGACTTTACTTTACTTTACTTTACTTAACAATGAACAAAATTTTTTCAATCGATTCTCGGAGAAAGATATTCTATATGTAATTTGCGTTAAGCGAGGTTGTAGAAATCTCGTTCTATTGTGATTTTTTCTATTTTTCTTTAAGATTTGTCCCGTGCTTTTATTAAAAAGGAGTTTTCGTTTTTCTGCCCTCAGTCGTCCGCGCGTGATTGTCATAGTATACTAACTCTACCGCGAGTACAATTTGAAATGAAATTGTACTGCTCTCTTCCATTCTGCTTGGAGAATTTTTCTCGGATGTATTGACGTTGATTCTAATTAGTTAATGCCTTTTTTGACGTTTAAAGAATCAATTGTTGTATTGTGTTGAGCAGTTTTGATGTTTGCACGGTTCTCGAACATTCATTAGAGAGCTTAAGGACGGTGCCTACTAATTCAAAGGTATTTTTGCCCCGGTTTATGATTATGCAGAAAATGTAGATCTTAACAAGTGTTATTGAAATCCAAAAAGAAAATTGGGGGTAACCACGCATTTTTCAAAGATAATTGATGAATAATATTTGTAAAAAGCTTTAAAATACAAAGAAATGTATGGCGTTCGTTCTCAAATTGAAGCTTAATTATCTCTCAAAATGCATGGTTACCCCCAAATTTCTCTTTGGATACTCAGAGTACTTACTAAGATCTACTATTTCCGGATAGTTTTAAACCGCGCAAAAATATCCCTGTATTAATAAGCACCAGCCATAGGAAATCAGAGTATCTCGAGATGCGCAGAACGTATGCGCAATGAAAATAGTACGCGCCGTCCTTAAGTACGCACGTTTGTGAGATGCTGACGACAACCGGAAGAAAACATTTCGCGTGCCAGGGCAGTGATGTCTCGCAGATTTTTACACTAATCATCTGTAATGGAGAAAAGATACTTAGCAATGTAAATGTGCTTTTGTGAAGACAAGATAAAAGGGAAAACAGCTCACTTCCGGTTGCCGTCCGCGTCTCAAAAACGCGGGTGCTTAAGCTCCCTTTTGACTTGGTGTGAAGACATCTGTTTCGCTGCAAACATTTCCTTGACAATCAACAGTGGAATGAATGCTACGTGTCCTGAGCCAGCCCCAAAGGAAAATCTAACTGAATGCAATGATGGAAGACAAGTTTGTTTGTCAGGGGTACGTCAAGTTATTTGTAGTTATTTAAATACTTATTTCGTCATTTTAAAAGTGGAACGATCTGACTATTTTGTGGAACGATGTGATCGTTAAATGGAACGAAGTGACCGGATACCATGGGTTCAACAGCTGCGGACCCTAATAGGCCGTTATACAGTTCTGTGCTCAGTTTACCAGGCCTTTCAATAAAATCGAGGCTGGATTTAATCCTTTTTTTAATTCACTCGCATCTTGGCCCGAAGAGCTAAATGAGCTCATCACGGGGGGAACTTGCATCTTAACGGTCATACAAAAAAAGAGATTTCGTTAGTAGCTCAAGTTCCTTCTGCAGAACATATACTATCATAAAGCAACACACCACACACTTCGTTTGCTTGATAAAATGTCTCTTTTATTTTACCGACGCTAAAAATATACTTCACGATTTGTGTTGTAAACGCTAACCAGCAAGCTGTGTCACTGCAGTAAAAGGAAAAAATACAACAACGGCAATTTATGCGAGGATGCTGGAATATAAATAAGTTAGAACTGCCTACTCGCTGTGCAAGCTTGCGACTTAAGAATAACTTTCTTTAACATTGAAAGAAAAACGAAACTCAAAGAACACAATAAAATACCTGCACATGTTCTTGTTCACACAGTTTGAGTTAAGGTTGATACGCGACATATTTTAAAATAAACATGACACCGACTGATCGATCGCCGAACATGTTTTTCCCATGGATAAACGTTTCACTTGCTTTCTTGCACAGCAAAACCTTTTCTCCTCAAACTATTAAGCATTCTTCTTCGTTATCTCTTAATTCGACTGCTCTGGAGCTTTTTCAAGGAACTTTGAACCCGGACCTTCACACGGGCGTAAGTAAAATTCGAACGACGCGAGTTTATTTTCTGTTCCGTCCGATCGATTAGACAACAACTTTTGCCTTTCACGTCGAATTTCATGTGTAATATACATCAAACACCTTGCCGTGAAACGTTTCGATGCCCGTTTTACGCCTGGCCACAAAATCAGATGAGAAGGCCGACACTGCCACCCCTCCCTTGACACACATTTGGAAAAGCACCCAGATTTTGGGAGCCACGTGACCGGCCACAACCAGGGTCTCTTTTATGAACGATAAGGGAGGCAGAGAAGAGTGACCCTGGGAACGAGGTTGACCAAGTGTAGGCTACTCGTCGCCTCTTGTTTGAAGTGACGTTTCGTCGCCGTAGCCGTCATGGTTTCTTAACTCCCTACTGTCTAACGCCAGTTGAGAGCCCCATAGGGGCGAAAGGGGTCATCTTCGCCACTCAAAACTATGTCCCCTTTACCCTTTTCCCTCTTAGAAGTGACACTTGTAGGTTTTACACTGTCTAACGCTAGACGATTTTACTCGTCAATAGAGAAACCCCCCCCGGGGGGGCGAAATGGTTAAAGAACCCCCACGCTGTTTGGAAAAGGTAAAGCATAGCTTCGCATGTGCTTCTTTAGCTCGTGACCGAGAACAATACCACTCCTTTATATTGTCTTGCGGATTTCGGTGTTTTCTTGGTGTGTAGAAAGGCTGAAATGAATCGTGTGCGCTCTTGTAGGTTTGCAGCGGTTCCATCTGCTTGGCGAAGAAGTTGCTGGAGTGCCAATGTAATCAAGAGGCAAACCTCTGTGACGTGTGCTGCAAAGAGAAAGAAGGTGCTTGCCTGCCAACTAAATCCTTTGCTCAAATGGGCAATCGGGAAATTCGACAATTTCCTGGCGCGCCATGCAATGATTTCAATGGCTACTGTGATGTTTTCCTCAAATGCCGTGCTGTGGATGCCGATGGACCGTTGTCTCGCCTGAAGAACAAGTTTTTCAGCAAGGAGGCTATCCTAGGTTATTTTGAATGGATCAAGGAATACTGGTGGGCAGTGGCGCTTATGGGACTGGGGCTCATTTTGCTCATGGCAGGTAATGAACTAACGATAACTTCGAAAACAACTAATCACAATAATTCTTATTATTAATGTAGACAGTCAAATTAGTCATTCACTGCGCAAAGCAAAGCGGGGGAAAAGGCGTTGGACCAAGTTACCATTGGATTCTATTTTCCCACTCTTTGGTAGAGAAAGTGGCGTCATTTTTTTCACTAGTAACTAAGGCCTTTTTT
This sequence comes from Montipora capricornis, assembly GCF_036669925.1. Lineage (NCBI taxonomy): Eukaryota > Metazoa > Cnidaria > Anthozoa > Scleractinia > Acroporidae > Montipora > Montipora capricornis. The sequence goes on along the minus strand of NC_090885.1, from coordinate 17,054,974 downwards.
TTTAATAATCCGAAAAAGGATCCTCGGAAACGTTTATATATACTTCTTACTAACCGAGTGCGAGGTCCGTACTGTAAGTTACAGACCGAGTGTTTTTTGTTGATTTATGGCCGCAACGGGGATAAAGTGATGATCCGTAACTTACAGTACGGATCAAGAGGACAAGGTTAGTAACCTAATTATTATCTCTGAGGTAATAAGTCGCGCGGAAAAGTCTGGGCGATGATAGGCCCAAGAAATCACTGTGGCCATGACTTGACAACACCCAACTGAAAACCGCTCCAAAATCCTTTTTTCTGCTTGCAGGTTTTATCAAGGTCTGTAGCGTTCATACGCCCAGTAGTAACCCCAACAGGAAGCCGGCTCGCGAGCTGACTTTGCGCCGACAACCACAGGGGCGAAATCAACGCAACCCAAGATCTCGAGCCCCACAAGGCAACTCCGGGGCACGAGGGAATCCCAGGCATGGAGGATTCGAGGAAGATCCCCCACCCTACAGTGCAATGGAAATGCACGGTGCACGACGTTGAGATACAATCAAAACCCGCGCACAAGAACATAGATTTTTGATGGTCTAAAAAGGTTCTAATATATATATTGAAATGAGTCCTTTTTTTTTCTAAGCGAACAAAGGGAACCATTGCTGTGTCTGTAACTTATTTACACGTTTGCTCTCTTAGAGACAAAGTGTCTGCAACGACTGCAGCTCTATAGCAAACCTTTTCTGCATTTTAAAGCTAAACTGTACGCTCTTTGAACTTACGAATTCTTGCTTTTGACCCTATTTGATTTCAATAGGAACCTGCTTAAAAATTTTGGCCTAAAGCAGGCTCTTGTAAAAGGGGATCTAGATGGAAAATCTTATCCTATAAACATTTTCTTAAATCTAGGTTCTACGCGGGTTTTAATTGTATTTTCATAGCTCGCCTTTTTTGTCCGCTTGCACGCAATGAGAGGTGGTGCTTTTTCACGCCTCGACAATGGGGTCGTGTTCCTTTAGCGCTTAACGGATTTGCCTCCATTCCCATGCTCAAGTAAGTCAAGAATTGTTCAGCGCTAAATTTGATAAGCTTTGTTGTAGATACAGCAAGGATCACAGAAAGATTTTATAGATTCACTCACTTCGTTATAATTGTTTCATATAAAAGTTAAGCCGTATACTTATCTGGCCTGCAGATACCAAAGGCAATCTGGTTCCCCTCCAGGGAATGTTCTTGAAGCCGGGTTGTTTCTCTTTCGTGAACAGTGTTAATTCGCAATTTACCAGAAACGTTTCGCTGCAAGCATGCAGGTTGTAAGGCTCGATGATACCAATTCTATCCTTGAAAATAGCGGCTTTTTGTTTTAGCATTTGTGGTGGGTGTGAAAACACCAAGAAACACAATACTTATCCGTCCACTTCCAACACTGCCCAAAAGAGTTGTTTTGGACCGTGCATCAAAGGTCCTCGGATCTGGTGGTAGTTGATGTAGGGTTATTATGTGTTGAGAGGAATTTGGAATAACTGAGCACGAGTATATTTTTTTTCAAGGACTAGTAAAAGTGCACGAGTTCGTAGGGCGAGAGCAATTTGTAGTCTTTGAAAACATTTACGAGTGTTTATTTATTCCAATCTGCACGAGAAAAATCATATTATTAGTAGAATAATACTTTTTAATAATAGACATGAAAAAATATCAAGAAGTCCTGTCGTAATTAAGCAGAAGAAACGCACGCGTATCACGTAATCACGCAGAAATTGCGCTATCCAGGGTTACTATTTGATCGGCTATCTGTGACTTTCTCTGATTATTGACCAGTTAGAGTGCATTGTTTATTTCGTCTTTTGCACTGAATTATATGGAAAGCCATAACTTTCTTATGTTATCTTTATTCTTTTGCTCTTGAAGTTTTGTCTTGTGGTGAGGTTTTGTCATTATGTGACGAGGTTTGATGGTTACGTGTTGTGTTTCCATCACGATGTGACGAGGTGTGACGGTTACGTGTTGTGTTTCCATCGTGATGTGTTGAGGTCTTCTTTTGATGTGCTGTGTTTACATTTCATGTGATGACGTTGTTTTATGACGTTCAGTTTCTCCCTTTATGTGATTATAAACACAGCACTTCATAAGAAGCCATGATGGAAACACAACACGTAATGAGGTGGCTCTAACCAGTTTCAACACTTAGAAGATACACTCTCTTTAGAAAGATCGTCACTACACGCTGTATCACGTAAAAGCAATGTTGTGGTACCATTTGAAACACCAACTATTGCTGAACAAGATGAGGTCATCATTATGACGTAATAAGTCACCTTGGCAACGGGGAAGCCCAGTAGAAACACCCTATATTTTGGCTTAAGTTGCTCATATCTCAAAAACATTTTTTATTGCTGGAAAGTGATCAGAAGGCCAAGATGAAACTTTCTGCGAAGTTTCAAAAAAATTATTTACTGCAGAATCAGAACCACCTTTAAAAAAGCACAGATTTAACTTGAATATGAATCCGCTGCCAAACCTTCTAAGAACGTTGCTTGAAAGCTTTGAAACTGGCTTTAGCCACCTTAAACCTCGTCACATAATGACAAAACCACACTACATAACAATTATTCCATGAGCCCGAGTTGGATATGAAGTAATAAAATAACCAACGAGCGCGTAGCGCGAGTTGGTTATAATCACTTCATATCCAACAAGGGCGAATGGAATAATTGTTTTAGTAAATTCTCAAACCGGGTTTTGCCGCCGATTTTTATTTCCGCAATTTTACAAAGCGTCCGGAAAGAGCATCTTGGCGCACTATTTTCCATATGACGTAAAACTTCGACTTTTGCCCCATAGTCGGAGTTTTTTAGCCAATCAAAAAGCTAGAAATGCAATAGTCGGAGCTGAAAATTTACTAAGTAATAATATTGCCACAGTACATTATGACAAAACTCCAAAACTTCAAGACCTAAAGAATAAAGATTACATAAGAAAGTTATGGCTTTCGATAGAATTACCTCTTTTCTGCACTGTGTGACCTGAAAACGTCATTTCTCTTAGGCAATCACAATGGAGAAATTTTGTTCATGGATGTTATTACAATGCAAATGGTGTACGCAAGCCAAGTTCCAATCCGAAGAAAATATTATTTTATAGAAACCCATGACGTTTTAAAAGAAAAATTTCGTTCGAATCTCAGGGGAAGGGGGGAGGGGGGGTAGGGAAGGTGTTAGAAGGGCAAATTAGCATCGTTTTTTGTTAGTTATTATGAAAGAGCTTTCCTGGTCCTTGCACAGGTTTTGGTTTTCTGAAGTTTAGTGTGAAGACAAAATATTCTCACATAAAGCGAATTTTGTTTCTTGCATCTAGAAAGCAGGAGCGCTTTCCTTTTTCTTGCAGCTAGAAAG
>NC_090885.1:17016601-17044101 GCF_036669925.1 Montipora capricornis | reverse complement strand
CTTTGATCCAGCTTTGTTCGATAGTTTGGCCAGGGTTTACCGGCGGTCGTTTCTCTCGGCCAGAAATACGTCCGCGTTCGCAGGCTACCTGTCCACACTATGAAAGAAGGGTTATCAAGACTTTGTGAGATTGTAGACGGACTGAAACGCTTCCAAATATAAATGGTTTTAAGCGGAAAGTTAACGTTTAAACTAAATACGAAACGGAAAAGTATATATTAGCATCAAAAATGACCCTGCGGAAAATTTCAACAGGAAATGGGCGTTGGCATCTGGTTTGTGCTTTAATAAGGCGTGAGTTAACCTTTTACTGTGTATCTAGCTTATAACCTCTTTTGTAAGTAGAGTAAGTAATGTGCATTGCTCTGTGTAATTTAGTGGCTTCTTTTGTTTCATTTCATTTCATTTCATTTCATTTCATTTCATTTCATTTCATTTCATGGAGAGAATTCAAGTGAGGCCAACGCTACTGTGTGCATATAATGGATGAAGAACCTTCGCTGATCCACAGCATCGGGAACTTCTTCATCCATCACATTACCGTTGGCTTCACTTGAATTCTCTCCATACACATACACACGCTGCTTAGGACAACATTCCTTTATTTTATTTTACTTGTTAGGTCTATAATGTTTGCTTTTTGTTCGTTATATTAAGTTTAAATAAACAAAATTAAATTAAAATGACAATCAAAAAAGAAAGGTTGTCAAAACTCTGCGTCTTAGAAGCCAACATTCACCCAAAACGCATTACAGATTTCTTGATAAGACGTCCTTTTTTCGCTGTTTACCGTCGTCCGAAGATATGAGTAAGGTAACGACTTAGTAAACATTTTTTCAACTTTGAATCTGAAATATAAACATTGGATTTGCTCGTTCAGATTTTCATCTCAACTTCAACCCCAGAATAATAATACTTAATAATAGCAGCAATACTTAATTATTTATATAGCGCACTCTCCAAAATTGCACAAATACGCTTTACATACACGTGTATATAAATATATACATCGAATATACAGTTCAAAAAGTCTAAAACCTAGTAAATATACCTAATTAACGCGTAAATATGAAAATATAAATAACATAAAAAATTAATAATATGATAATCTAAAAAGATGTGTCTTAAGTTTCAGCTTAAAGATTGAAATACTAGGACTACACTTGATATCCATAGGTAATTTGTTTCGCATACAAGAAGCGCATCCGAGAACGCTCTGGACCCATAAGATTTGGTACTATGCAATGGCTGGCAAAAAAGCAACTTGTCTGCAGTTCTAAGATCTCTACTTGGAAAATACGGTACAAGCAATTCATTTAGGTATATTGGTGCTAGACCATTAACAATCTTGTACGTAAACATTAAAATCTTGCAATTGATGGGTTGTTCTACTAGAAGCCAATGCAATTCTACAAGCAAAGGCGTAATATGATCAGCCTTGCGTAGCATGGATACAAGCAGTGTAAGCGCTGAATTAAGTAGCTAGGCAGGCCATATAGTAAGGAATTACAGCTAACAAACGTATTAAAAAGGTTTCTGGTAGATTCAGTACTAAGATTTCTGCGAACTTGAGAAATGTTCCTAATGTGAAAAAGGCTGACTTACAGATTTCACTTATATGTTTCTCAAAGTTCATTGTGCTATCGAACACAACCCCGATGTTCCGCGCGGATGGAATTGGAGAAACTGGCGAGTGTCCGACAGTCACAAATTCCAATGATGGCCGTGGACGATGTGCAGAGTCAGAATCTCTGTCTTATCATTATTCATCTTCAAGTTGTTAAACAGCATCCACCGATAGACATCACAAACAAATCTGCGTGTCGTCAGCATAAATGTGATATAAGATACCATGACGACGCGTTATATCACCCAAAGAGGCGGTATACAACAGATACAGGATCGGCGCAAGAACAGAGCCCTGTGGTACGCCACAGGTCAGTGGACGGCTGGAAGCCATGATTTTGCATTCTCGATAACCACAAACTGCTTACGGTCACAAAGATATGACCTGAACCATTTATGTACAGTGCCTTCAATCCCATAGCAGTTAGACACTCTTGAAAGGAGTATTCCATGGTCCACTGAATTTCCCATTCGGGAGTTTTTGCTTACCATTTGAACAAACCTAGTACCAACCGGTTTCCGCTTGTAAATGGTAAACATGCAACCACTCACTCTTTACAAGAGTCCATCACCCATTGCTCTTTCGGCTCGGCCCAGAAGCCAAGGGAGAGGTCCTGGGAACGAGATTGTCTCTTCAAGATTTCGTCTTATTTTGTTTTGTTTGTTCGTTTGTTTGTTTACTTCGACAGACGGTAACAGGAGCCCATTAATGGGCTCCTGACGGTAAAAGGAGAGAAAAGGGGGACGACGTACAGCCAATCAGATCACGCCTCTTCCTCGACGTTGTTGGGCATTTTAGTTTGGAAGATAGAACGTGACGCACACAATTATGCCCAAGAACGAGTTTCCCCAAAGCAAAACGCAACGACTTCTATTCGAAGAAAGATCTCAAATATTGTTGTCATGCGTTTGAAGAAATATACGAATCCATTCTTACGCCCACGTATTTCCAGTCCGATTTTATGTTTTTGTCAACTTGGTATGAAATATTAATATGAAAATGCGTACTTGAAACACCGCTTGAATTAGTATTAAATGAATTACTTTGACAGGTCAGCGTTAGCGGTCCTTAAAAAAGCGGGTGGCTAACGAGCCAGAATTTTGCACACATGAAATTTGAATGATTTTTTTTTTTGACAGGAAATAATTAACTTTTGATCAAAAGTAAGAGAATTTTTCTCCTTACAATATTACGTATAAATCTCAGCCGGTAATTATTATCATTGTTACAAACTTCCTTTCTTTCACAGATTACGTTAGCTCGATATTAAAGATAGCTCAGAAACTGGACTCTATCATGGGCCAATTAAATTTTCTCTTTAAGAAAAGTTTCCATTCGGTCGAAGTGTTCGGCTTACTATTAATTATTAAAAAACGTTCTCAGATGTGCATACAGCTGAAAGTACAAATAAATCGTGTTCTTTTTTATTGTTTGCATACGGTTATTCTTGGAAAAAAGCGTCAACGACACACAGTCGAGAGGAGAGATTTATTGTTTTCTTAGGATCAATCTCCCATTTTTCAAATTAAAAATACTGTAGCAGTAGAACGGAGATCTAAATTTTGTTGTCAACTTCTAAAAAAAACACTTTTGAACGATGAGGAAACAGATAAAATATCAAATTTATGTCATTGACTCCGATCAAGAGAAAATGATTTCTCTTGTTCCGATAAAAAAGAACTTTCTACAATGATTGGCTGAAAATAGATATGCTAGCATAGATAATTAAAGTTTATTCCGTTGATTCAAAACATCAGTCCTCTGTGCTACATATAAGCGTTCGTTTTGAGTCACTGTTGTTGGTAATACGTTGAAATGGTATCGACTCGTAAAATTCGTAATAAAGTGGGTCAATTTATAACGAGTTTGACTGAGTCAAGTTAGTTCGTTTCCTTCTTGTTCACCGGATAGATGATACATCTAGACCTTGTGATTTATCAAGACCTCGCCAGCTTTCACGTCTTCAAATATAAAGAAGGCAAATTTGCTGTGGTTTTTTTTTCAAGTGACTGCAAAGGATTGTCATATGTTAGTTTGAGTAACCTTTTTTAAAAATTGTTATGCATCAAGAGAGAATCGCATCATGACATCGTACTATGGGACATACTATAGCATTTACATAGAGCATTTACGAATATTTTTGTAAAAGAGAAAAAAAAAACATCTGTCTCTTTTCGCAAGCCCGGTATAAAACACAAAACACAAATGTTTGCAGCACCCGATAGAAAAAACTTGTTCACAGAAATTGTCGATAAAGGATGTGCGAAGGCCAGCAGCTAACCCTTTTAGTTATATGAAGCAACATGAAAAAAAAAATCTTGTATATATTGAGCTAAAACTGCTGTACTTGCTTGCTTAGTCCGTTATACCACGGTATCGCTAGCTTAAATAATGAATATCGACCCTCAACGAATGTTCATACCTTGTAACGAGCCCAAGTTTCCAAACTGTTGTTTCGCGATTTGTCATGCTGGGAGATATTTTCGCTGAGTTTCATTCTGTGCAAAGAATCGACAAGATTTTCTTCTTGGAGTGCCAAAGCGCGACTTCCATCTGGTCTAGAGAATCTGCTACTCTCTAATGATAATTCTTTCTTCTCCGCCATGAAGTTTGCTGGCAATCGACGACCTTCAAAGCTTTTTTTCGAAAGATCCTTCGTTAGTTGATCAGGAAAAAGGGAGTTCCTTGTGAAGCGATCGTGCCCGGTTAAAAATGTAAACTCCGTCAGTTAAGAATGACCACAGTTTTCCACAGCTGCTTAGTTAGTGATAGGTGCATTAATATATGACTTGAATGGGAGAAGTCCTTTTTAGGTATACGGTGTTACTTCTTTTGAAATTTACGAGAAAGAGCTACACAGACTTTAGCCCTGTGTGTTCAGTCAGATATATCGGCTTGCGATATCAACTTATCTCGAAACTTGGCGCTCTTGATAGATCTTCATTTCATTCGTAAAATTGACGAGAAATGTGTTTATCTTCAACTCAAAGCTCTTTGCACTTCGACTTTACGGTTCTCACACCTCACTGATGAATCTCAAGTTTTGAAGACAGCATCTTTTGAAAATTGCCTAACACTTGGGAAAGATTTTTATCTGTCGTTGCTTACCGTCGTGGCTATATTATAAAACTTTGAAACGCAGTTGTGGTAGCTATATTTTCGAAACTGGTTAGAAACAGCTGAGCAAATCTTCCGTCAGCGAAATGTATTACATGTCAAAAACCCGGCTGAAAGAATCAATTCGCAACTCCTGTTCCTCAACTTATGATAATTGAAGTTCTTTTAATGTAAATTAAAAATTGGTACGGATATCCGAGTCGCTTAAAAATAGTAGCTTTTTCCTGTCAAAACAGGTGTTGTTTTCTCTAAATGTAATATGCAGTGATTCTTTTTAATATGAGAACCGAAAATAAGTAAGCGTTTTATTCAAGATTTGCGTTTTCTCTGAATGAAATATTTGAAAGCAGATTTTTTATCTCGAGTATTTAAACATCGCTAAACCACTTAGCACAAGCCTATTCTCATTTAAATTATTACATGGCACTTGTACGCTTTCTCTCTTTCTTTATGAACATGACAGAAAGTTTGATATGTCATGATTATCGTAAATCCCGCTCACAAACCTCAGCCGAATTTATGAAAACTTCGTGGGCTTGTGAACGCTGCTAGACGTTTGTATCCCGGGGCTGGCTTTCAAGTGAGAGTAAAAAGCGTGAGAAAAAAAAAGAGTAAAATAATGACAAGTATCTCGCTTTGTTCAAATACATTTCGAGATTTCATTTCATCTTTGAAACAAGAACATTGTGACAGGATCCAAAAATAGGGAAAACAAAAGGCAACTTGAACAAAAGCGTCATAACGTACATTTGATGTCTGTATATTTCGAGCAAAATGGATGGAGAGTCGCCAGCTTAGAGGGCGTCTCAACCGGAATTGTTAGCGAGTAATTTTGTCGGGTTTAGGACACCCGCTGACGACATATCGAAAACAACGGCATCATAGAAGAAACACAAAAAAAATGGCCCGGGGTTATTTTCCAAAAAACTCCGGTGTTGCTTCGGTGGGGATTTGGTTTCATTTATCAAAGCAGTTGATAACAAAGATTTGTCAGCTGGCGTTACGAGCACATAAGCCGTTCGTCAGAGACTAGCGTTAGCCTACCCTGCGAACAGAGGCCCTTCGATCATCCTACGGTAGATGAGTCGGAAACTAGAGGAAGGGACTCTGCCTTCTCTGACTCTGCCACCATTTTCGTCCCCAGAGTCCCCTTTTCTTTTGGTCAGCACCCAAAGTACGCGCAGTCGCGGTAATGGTCTACTAGGCAGCTTGAGAAAGATGACGACGACGGCTGTGAGAACGCCACAAAACAATAGTTTTAATTAGCACACCGAATAGCTCTGCACGCCCTGCACGTGCGTTTTACATTTTGATACACATTTCTTTGCCGTTCTCGTCTTGACGACGTAAAATGATCAAATTTGAGGTCATGTGGAGGACGATGAATTTCAAGTTTTCTCTCTAAGTGTCCACACCATTCTCACCAATTTTATTCTTGGAATGTGGACACACACTTGCCATGCCGAGCGACTTGGACTTATCGCAAAATTATTTCGATAACGGGGAATAATATTTTAGACGACGTTCAAATTCTTGTAGCCGTTGTCGTTGTCCTTGTTTAAGCTCCCAAATGTCTCGAACCGTTGACGACCGTTATTGTTTCAAATTTCTGAGAATGCGCAGAAGAGTCAGAAGTCTATGATTCGCGGACTTCCTGCTTTGGCGGTGGCCAGAGTAAAGGCCATTCTCGTCCCTATCGCCCTTTTCGCTTCTCTTAGTCGGAGGAGCCTTGGCCAGAGGCCAGAGTCCGTGTTCTTGGCGCCGACCAAAAGAAAAGCGGACTCTGGGGACGAGAATGCTCTGCCACCCAATCTCCTTCCCAAAGTCATCGTTCCCTTGACTAGCGGTCGGGAATGAGAGAATCCAAAAAAGGCCATCTTTGATTGGCTGTTGTAAAACGGTTTCATTTCACTTAGACTAAAAGTAGTCAAATACGTACGGCAACATTTGGTAAATTAACGACTTCCCGAAAGCTGTCGGAAGGATACGGATTGTATCCTTCGAACTATACACCATATTATTTAGAGCCTCATACGGATAGTCCAATGTGTTGTGGAAGTGCTCTACTTTAGAGGAAGACGCCATATTTCTAAAAGCTTAAATTTCCACGCATGGTCAGAAGACTCTTCACGCACGCGCAGTTATTCAACTGGAACCAGAGTTTCTGATTCCGGTTTTGGATCAATCTCGTACCTAGAGTCCTTGGGCTTTTTGGTCAGCGGGTGAGAGCCCGGAGAGACTCTAGGATAATGTGAATATCCTACATTTTTCAATTTTCAACCTCAGTTAATGCATTTCTCGTGCTCTGATGGGTTCACTGTCATCAGCTCATATACCTTATTTTGACCTTATGTAAAGGAAAGGAACTTTATTTAAGTGTCTAGTCTTTCTAGCGCGGAAGCACTAATTGGGGACACTGTAAATTGAAATTAACAATTAACACAAATCAAGTCAAATGTTGGTTTTTGAGGAGAGGGCAAAACCGGAGTACCCGGAGAAAACCTCTCGGTGCAGGGGCCCGTTTCTCGATAGTCCCGAAACTTTACTTGTATCTCAAGAACGGAGAGAATTTAAGTCATCAAACTTCACAGTCATTTTTCCTTTTATTACCTTTAAAACATGTTAAAAGATAGACTTTCCAAAAGTAGCGGTTGGCAGTTTCACAAATGGCCTTTCGGGCCCGAAAAGTTTTCGGGACTTTCGAGAAACGGGCCCCAGAGTAGAGAACCAACAAACTCAACCCACATATGACGCCAGATCTGGGAATCGAACCCGGGCCACATTGGTGGGAGGCGAGTGCTCTCACCACTGCGACATCCCTGCACCGCAATATGGTAATGATTGCGATAAGCGTTGCTGAACGAAACATTCTTTCGCCGGAAAACGAGATTTCTCTCGGAATAAATAAAGAAATAACATTTTTGTGGAAAGTCTGGATCAATCCCGACGCTTAGAAGTACGCGAAAAGAGAAGAAGTGGTGTTGTTATAAGCTTGCGTCTGTCTGACCACCAGATATTACACAGCATCTCATCTTCATCAAATTTTTTCGGTTAAGCTCGGATTTTCTGCCTTTTTTCTCTCGTATTTCATACCTCCAACCTTTTGGAATTTAAGGAATATAATAAAACATTATAATTAACAATTATTCCATGAGCGCGCGTTGGATACGAGAATGGTTATAGCCAACTCGGTGCTGCGCGCCTCGTTGGCTATTTACCATCTCATATCCAACGTGCCCTCATGGAATAATTGTCAATTATAATGCAAATACAGTACACGAACAAATCTTAACCCCGGGAGATTTGAATTGGATATAATATTTGGTCTATTGTTTATTTTCCCGCAAAACGTGGTTTAAAAATAAACACATTTCTGACGCTGATGGTGGGACAAACCTGATACCAGATTCCTTCTCTTGCGTAATGAACTCTTGTTCTGCATTAATCCACTTCAGCTTACAGTCAAATCCGGCGTAACTTTATCTCTCTGTGTCACTCTCACTGCCACTGGAAGTGAAACTGTGAAGAGTTATTAGAAAGTGAAGTGTTATTAGAAAGATTAATTCTACAACACTCAAGTTCACTTAATGGCAATGTTATGGTACCATATGAAACATCAATAATAGCCCTTTTCGCGGTTAGTTTTTCTTATTTGCATTACAATGTAATCTAACGTGGATGCGAAGCAATTTCGAGTTAAAACTACAAAATAGTGCGAAATTGCCTAACGTGCATGCTAACCGTGAAAAGGGCACGTATTGATGTGACGAAATAAATTACCATGGCAACAAAAAAACCATTTAAAAACGCCCTATATTTTGTGTTTAGGTTCTTATATCTTAAAAACGAACTCGATGACCCTGACCCCCGTATTTTCTTGCTGAAAAGTGAGACGAAACTCTCCTTCAATTTCGAAAGTGGATACGAATCTGCTTCAGATAATTTTTTAACTTTGCAGAAAGTTTTATCCTAGCGTGCTAATCACTCTCCAGCAATAAAAAATGGGGGTCATTGAGTTCGTTTTTGAGATATATGCGTTAAAAGACAAACTATAGGCTGTTTTTAGATGGCTCTTTTGTTGCCATGGTAACCCGTTGCGTCACATTAATTAGGACATCTTGTTAAGCATCTGTTGGTGTTTCATATGACATCATAACATTACCATTAAGTGAAAAACTTTGGTAGATTCAATCCTTCCAAATAGTACAGTTTGTTGAAGATGTTAAAACTGGTTTGACCCTCCTTAATTAAGTTGATTACCAATTGCGAGATGGACTCTCATCCCCGAAGTCAGATTGGACAAATATATTTTTCAAGTTCAATTCAACTTACGATTCACGAAATTACAAATACACATACACATCTACTTTCTTATACAAGGTAAGATCTTCCATAAATATGTTAAAAAAAAGAAGCAATAGTGAGATACTTGTATTCAGTCAAGGTAAAGAGATACTAGGCAGCTTAAGCACGCGAAGTTTTTGAGTCGGAGATTGCCACATTTTAAACTGATCATCTGTAATGAAAAGGTGCTTAACAATTGTGGTTGTGTGAAGACAAGTAAAGGGAAAACAGCTCACTCCTGGTTGCCGCCCGCTTCTCAAAAACTTCGCGTGCTAAAGGGGGGCTCCCTACTGTTCCAAAATGGTGTGCAGCTTTTATTTATCTTCTTTTTCACATTCGCAACAAGATTAAACATTGAAGAAAACGGAATATCAAATGAAGAACTGGCGCGATCATTGTCGGAAGTTGGCAGGGAAGGAAATATGCCTTTTCCGTCCAGCTTCCGATCATGTTCGTGTCAACATCAAATCAAATATTAGGGAGATTTACGGAACAGAAAATGAAACCGCCATCAAAAGTATCATCCAAGATCAAAGATTCTGACGTGAATTTCTGCTTGGTGCGGCCATGTCCGGAAGCTGGATTGGATAGGAAACTTCTTTATCCAATCTAACTTACGGTCACAGACGACCCAAGATCGATCGAAGCTTGGTTCCTGGACTGGCAGGTGAACACAGTTTTTGATACCTATGTTTCATTTACCTTTTTCCCTAAAACCCTTGATCCTTTGGTCGCCAAAAATGGTAACAAGCAAGTTGACAACACGAACTTTGGTTTTTTCATAGTTAAGCTGACGTAAATGCTGTTGCCGTGGCAACATGAATAATATAAAGAGGTCTTTAAGATCGGTTTTGTTTATTTGCACAAAATCTGGTCGTTAGATTTCATATATAATTTGCATGCAACAAGCCTGTAACGATGCGCACAAGTTAACACTATTTTAATAAAATAATTTGACAGAGAGATCTTTAATTATCCCTTGTTGAAAGTTCACTGCAATATCCAGAATTTCCTCTTTTAAAGTTCAAATTTTTCTCAATACTCCAGTTACTTATTTCTTAAAGTATTTTCGTGCCAAATTTCGTTAAATTCTAACGAGTGGTTCTCGAGAAATAGGCGTATTTCCGAGAAAGCTATTCCGCATTCAATCGCAATTTTTTTAGTTTACTACGCATGCGCTGCATTTAGCTGGGTTCTTTCGATAACAAAGAAAAATCTGCGAATTGCGGGGTTCTTTGCATCGTTACCTTTTCTAACATACATTTCTCATTAAAGACTAAAACAATCAAAACTCTTTTTTCAATTATGAGGAAAAACAGTAAAGATAGCGGTAGCATTGAGCAAATAAAAGCCATGTTGTGTTAGCAAGAGCATGCGCGAAAACTGTGATCGGCCACCTTTTATTAACTGAGATGAAAGAGCTACCATGCAAGAATTTTTTTTTTATCTTTTCACTTTGGTTTTTCCTTCCTTTCCTTTTTACAGCTGTTTTTAACGCTGCTATTTTCTTTGTTCGCACAAAACCCTCTGCCTTAGGAAACGTTTCGTCCGTTATGTTGAACATAAGCTGTCGTTACTTATAAATTCTTTTTATGTGATTGGCCAAATAATAAGCCCTTTCCCGCGCTATGTAATTTGAAGCCCATGAGTAGGGGCCTCCCTATACAGTATATCCTTCAGGAGACTTTTGTGTTTATCTTTCTATTTTTAGAAAGGAGACTCACATTTACATCAGTTTCATTTTATATCAATTTAGATAAGAGAAGGGGAGGGGGGAGAGGGATATAGAGAAAGATACCATGGTCCCCTGGCATGGGGTGGTGGGGGCTGTAGAAGATACCATGGGCCCCTGGCATGGGGCGGTGGGGACTATGGAAGACACCATTGGCCTCCTGCATGGGGGTGATGGGGCCATATGGATATAGAAGATACCATGGACCCCAGGCATGGGGTGGTGGGGATATAAAAGATACCATGGGCCTCTGACATGGGGTGGTGGAGCTATAGAAGATACAATGAGCCTCTGGCATGGGGTGGTGGGGCTATAGAAGATACCATGGATCTGTACCATGGGGTAGTGGGGCTATAGTAGATAGATACCATGGGGTGGTTAGGCGGTAGCAGGATGAAGGGAGGGGGGGTTGTAGTGGAGACAGTGGGTATCAAGTCTAGGGTAGCTGGCTATAGAAAGTGGCAGTCACCTCAATCACTTCTGGTGGGTCCCTAGTATGTTTTTATTTTTACTATTTCCCTTGTCATAGCTGAAGTCCATCATACCCGGCCTGCCTCGTTCTTCAAACAATAGTGCTAAAAGAACATATAATGGTGGCCAGGTACTCTGTGGCTACTCCCTGTCACCTGTATACATACCTGCACTGGTGTCTCATGCCCAAACAATGTCACATGTTCAGTATCTGAAGCCTTTTATACCAAGCCATAAAAGATGATGATGATGATGATGATGACTATTATTATTATAACCAATCAGAATACAGAAAAGACAGTGTCATAATAACTGAATATTCAGCTATATTGTACCAAACCTTGCCACTGCACATCACATTGTTTGTGCAAGGATATATGTAAAAAAAATGTGTTCTTTCTCACTTTTTGCTTGTCACTCAGTTGTATTTTGTTTGCATGTACATGTAAAGTATGTGAGCCTTGACAAAACAAATTCAATTGTCTTGTGGGGTATTCCTTGTGGTATGCAGAGTAATTATGTAAAAAAAATGTGTTCTGCTTATATTTGGTATCCCGAGCAAATCTCTACAAAAATAAGTACTTGAACACATTTTCCATTTTGAGCAAAACTACACATTTGGACACAATCGCTATTCTGAGCAAATCCCTGCAAAAGTTGTTTGAACAGTTTGCAATTCCGAGCAAACAGGTACAAAAATTAATATTTGCTCGCTTTTACTCACCTCGTAAAAAGGTGCAATGATGACAGTTTGATCAATTTTACAACTTCAGGGAAAGTACTTGCAAAATTTTAGTTACTACCCCTCCAAATATAAAAAAAAAACATGTTATCCCTACTTTTACCTACAACAGCAAATTTAAGACAAATGTGGCATTTACGAGCGTTGCCTTGGGAAGAAAAACTGTGGAAAATGTGATGTTTAAGTTTGCTTCTCAACAAATTTAAGCAAACGTGCACAAACGTAGCATTTGTCATGCATTTGCTGCACATTTGCTATATCTGAAAATCCGTTTTTTCCTCCAGAGCTATACACGTCCTACAAGTTTGCTTTTCATTCTTCTTTTCAAATTGTGTAAAAACTCCATGCTAAATGCCGCGACAAAAAAGAAATAGAGCCTGCTGATAATTGTCTTTTCCTCCCTCGATTTCTTCCACTGCATATGAATGAAGAGAAAAACTGAATCCAGCCATCACAGCTGACTTTAAACTTGTATAACCCGTCACATGCAAGCATGTCTTTTCAGCGTAAGATAGAGAGAGAATGTGTGTGTGTGTTTTCTCCGTGAAGAAGAAAGCAAAGAAACGGTAGCCCTGTCGACGGGAAAAAAGTGTTCTGTTTCTTGAAATCACCTCTAACTTAAAGGAAGCCGCGTTTCTCTTTTCATTTAGTTAAGCCAGACAACCTGACTTTTTTAAAGAATCATCCTTCCTTGCTCCTTAAAAGTGAACTTATATGTGGCAACCGTTGAGAAATCGACCCGATACAATGGTTTTGATCTTAAACTTGTTACTCAGAAAAGTCGATTAAACTTACCGGAAGCCCAGTGAATGTTTGATTCGGGCAGTAACATGCAGCATAAAGCCGAGCCTCAGACTGTTGTCAGGAAGCCTTTAACATTTTCATCCAGAATCGACCTAGTGCTAATTTTCCTGACAAGCTCTCTGAAATTACGCGATACTAAGCCATACGTTGTAAAATAACGACACATTTTTAAAATGTTTGACGTGATGTTTGACGTTAAATTTGACACAACGTGCGCGAGCAATTGCGCGAGCCAACGTGTGCAGCGCCTCGCTTTCAAAAAAGACTTGTACCCAGTTTACTGTCCAGTCGGACCAAAAGTGAATACAGAGACGAACGATTCCTGTCAACCAGCCTTTCCTAGTTTCATTGTGGACAAATCTCATTAAACCTTTCTATCACGGTTAAGCAGTCATTTTGACGGGTGGGTTTTAAAGGAATGGATAGTCAATGTCAACAAATTTTAGGTATTCGTTACAAAGGATTATACTATCTTTAGCTTGAAATATCTCTGCAGCGTTTTCAGTTTTCCATAAATTTGATTGTTTCTTTCCCGCAGACTGAAAATTACCGGGAAAAGATTACAAACAAATATACGAAAAATGAAAACGTTGCCAGGTAACTTCAAGCGAGAATTGATGCTTAAATCTTTTTAGCACAGTCTTTTGCTATGAGCCTTCAAGGTAGGATTTGCCGAGAATTATTTGACATTGGATCCCATTCCTTTGCGGTTTTTCTACCTTTAAATCTTGATATGGTAAATTCAAAAAGATATTCCAAAGAAGAAAATTTCCGAAAAACAGGAATGCTTAGTTCACTTTCCGAAAACAACCTGTATTACTTCGTGTGAGGTAAGCTGAGCTGCCGTCATTCCATGTTTCGCGGTCCCTGCGGAATCAAGAGGTGTGGTCTACCTTGCTATCAATCACATAGAAGTCTCGCAGAGAGGCGAGGGTGCGTTATTTCTAGACGGTATGAAGTGGATAAGACTAACAGTGGTTTTATTTGAACTAATTTTTGTTGTTTCTAAAACAGTTAGTACAGAGAAAGTAGGGCTTAAGCTTGATGGGGATGATTTTGTGTCGTACAAGTTAAGCGGATATCGCTGGAAGATAATTCGCGCAAAGGACAAGGTTAAGATCAAGTTTGATTTTAAAACTATTCATCCGGACGGCATGTTGCTCTATATTGGGAGAAAGGACGTACTGGCAGACTTTTTGATCGTTGATCTGATTCATGGAAAATTGAGGTAAGAAAATTGAGGTTTTGTGAGACCCATTGTATTTGTTGTGGCTTCTGCGCGATCTGCCTACTTGTAGCTTTAATTTGTCATCAGCATGCGCCTCTAAGATTTTCCGGATCACGGTGAAAATAGTCTAAGAATGCATTGAAAAGTTAAAACTAATAATTTGCCGGGTAGATCTCTCTCGAGAACTACACTCACAAAGTTGAAGGAACCATTTGCCTCTTCATGATATTGATACAAATGTATCTGGCAAGGTCAACGAAGATGTAAACACCTTGTGTAATTTCTAATCTTACTTTTGGCTTTCTACGATACCCTTGGATATCGTAGCAACACACAAATATTTCGTGCGTGGATAGTATTTTAGTTCTAACCTCCTTGTTTAAAAAGCAAAATATCCAATTGGCTGGGCTCAATCTGTAGCTGTCAAAGGCAAACAAGCTTCCCTTGGATTTTCCCTTCTTTTTGCGACAGGGTAAATTACTGCTTTATTTTATGGCAATCATAACTTCGTTATTAACTCTAACAGTTCCTTTGTAGTTTTTACTTTCCCGTACGTACTAGCAGTAAAATTTATTGTTTGAGAGTATTTTGGTTACAGTCCATATTCCATATAATTGTAATAACAACAAGATCGTCGTAGGAGGCGATATAACCCCTATATGTTAAAAATTTACAGCTTTGGTATTTTGTCCAGCTGTAGTCCCTAATTATAAAGAGCAACTTTTCAAAGCGCAACCAATTTGCGGGTTACCAAGAAAGCTCTTTTTTGCTTCACTTGATTGGACTTAAACACACACGGCATAAATGAACCACATATCAATTTGATATTTGCGACTCAACTAAACGAAATCCTACGACGGCGACTTTGTCAGGAACCCGGAATGGGACAAAACATCCCCTATGGCGTTATATCTCCGCCAAAATTCAACATCGGAATTTGAGTTCCAAATCTTGATTTCGAACGCAACATTTATTTAATTAAACTACTGAGTTTGACAGAAATTTATTATTCAAAGTTTCATATTCATTCTCAATAATAATTAACAATTATTCCATGAGCGCGCGTTGGATATGAGATGGTAAATAGCCAACGAGGCGCGTAGCGCCGAGTTGGCTATAACCTCTCTCATATCCAACAAGCGCGAATGGAATAATTGTTTTATTAAATTCCTTAAACTCCAAAGTTTAGAAGTACGAAATACGAGCGAAAAAAGCGAGAAAATCCTAGCGAAATCGAAAAAAGTTGATTAAGATGCGATGTTGTGTAATACCTCGTGGTCAGACAGACGCAGGCTCATCGCAAAAACATTTCTTACCTTTTCGCGTATCTCTAAGCTTAGAAAGTGATCCAAACTTTCCACAAAAACGTTTTTCTTTTGCTTTATACCGAAAGAAATTTCGGTCAAACTAAGGTATATGCGCTGATAACCGAGATTGAGTGAAGCAATCAGAGCACGAGAATTGCATTATCCGAGGTTGAGAATTTAATAATAGTAATATTAATTATTCATTTTTATATTTGTCATCGAAGTTTCGAATTGACATCCAAGTGGAAAATACACAGCAACAATTTATACAAACCATTAGCACTACGTTTCCGATATACGTAATTTGTTAGTGATTTTTGGCATACATGTGAAGATTTTCGTGCACTCCCCAAATAGGCGGGCACATGGCACTTTTGTCATGCCATGGGCACCCAACGGAGGTGTTCCGCAGGTGTGTATCTGCTGGCTGCGAAAAAGAAGTATTGGGAAGTCGCTGGGGAAAATATTTTTATCGTGCTGGCAAATTGTTTTCAATCTGCTGGCGTTCCCGCCTCTCCTGGGAGAAATTTTTATTTGAGGGCCATTTGTAGTTAATAAACCCTCCGATTCTGCCCTCCCCTACCCCGACCCCCATCCTCTTGAAGGGTAAATCCGAGGCCTGTTGCCACGCCCATTTGGGTGTACGATGCATTCCCCTGTCATGCTAATCATGATTGTGATGTATACTGCATAACTGGCGGGATTATTTGAACACGCGCGCGAGTAACGTTGTGCTTTGGCCGAGAGTGGCATGGTGACAAGTAGTTTAAATGTCGCAAACTATTTTTAGGAAGGGGTGTTGTATTTGCAACCTTTTCTAGCTTGTCTATTAAAGTTTACCCTCTCAATACAGTTCTTTATTTTATAACAACAATAAAAGCAAGATGACACACGCCGCCTAACACCAACCCGGTGTGGCCAACACATCACGCATGCACCGATCTCTTAATGTGATCCACCTTCCCACACCCTTGCCGTGGGAGAACAGTTTTGCTGTTCCCAACCCAGCTTACCACATGTATGGCATGTGAAGCTGCCACTTAAAGGGATGCTAAACACACCCGCCTGGTATGTTAGCTACGCCATTCTGATGAGACCCAAAAGGCCGAAACAGCTGTCATGGCTGCTTATTGAACGGGTGAAATGGTTGTGCGCAAGCGTGATGTGTTGGCCACACCGGGTTGGTGTTAGCGTGTGTCATCTTGCTTTTATTGTTGCTTTATTTTATGGCTTTTTTTCCCGAATTTTTACAACAGGGTCTTTGTAAATCTTGGTGACAATAACCTCAAACGAAAAGGTGACCTATTGGTTGAAAGCAGTTTCGCGGATAATAAATGGCACAAGATCCATTTGAATCTAAAGGGGCGACACCTACGTGTCAAAGTGCGAGGTAAAAGGTCCTACGTCATACTGAAAAGAAGACACAGCCGACTGGATGCCACCGGGTACACTTACATTGGCGGGATGCCTAAGGTAACCCATGAGCTTCTACGGGGATATAAGCCATCGCAAAACTTTAAGGGATGTATTAGAGATGTCCTCGTGTATGTTTTCGACGATGTTCCGTCCATTTTAGAGGATCGCTACGGTGGGGTCGTGGCGACAGGTTACCAAGAATACGGATCCCCAAAACGCGGTTGTCAAGAAGCTGACATCGCTTTACTAACCTTTGCACGTCCTGGAGCCCACCTCAGGTTTCATTCCAGGGGTAACATACAGGTCGACGTGAAGATGTATTTCCGCACCTATGTTCCCAAGGGTACTTTGGTGTGGAAAGGTGCGTTTTGGGGACGTGGCCCTTTCATGTGTGTCGATTTGGTGGGAGGAAATTTGGTTTTGAAGTTTAGGATAGTTAAGCACGGCCAGGTAATTAAGTTGGAAAAAGGAAAGCGTTGGAATGATGGAAATTGGCATTATCTAGCTGTCGTTGTTAACGAATCTGTGGCGATACTGAAAGTGGATAGTCAGCCCAAGCTGGCTCACTTTAATCCCGAGCTAAAGAAAGCTGGAGCAACACGCACTCCACTAGTAATTGGTCGCGCTGGGCCAGATTTAAGAGATTTTGTGGGTTGTATACGCGATTTACGTGTCGATGACAAGATAGTTGGTTTGCGCCCATCAAGGAGCAATTATTTGAAAGTGATGAGTGGTTGCGATCTTCGCAGTAACTGTTTTCCAAATCCTTGTCATAATCATGGCGAGTGTATTCAGGTGAATACGGGTGGAGTCAATTGTAATTGTGAAAGGACCTTTCATGGTGGAGCCTTTTGTGAAAAGCCCACTTATCGGAAGACATGCCAAGAGTACAAGAATCTAGGCCTTGCTCAGGAAGCCCACTGTAAGGTAGACCCCGACGGAGAGGGTCCTGTGGCACCTTTTGTGGTCCGTTGCAACGCGACAGCGCATCAAGACGACGCAGTAACTATTGTCAGTCACAGTGATGCAGTTGCCTCACGAAAGGTTTCCCAGGCCAACTATATCGGGCAAAGAGAATATTATCATCATTACAAGTACCCAGCCACCCGTAAACAAATAAAAGGCTTGGTTTCACAAAGTAAGTGGTGCCGCCAGTTCGTGCGATTCAAGTGTTATGCTTCTAAACTCCTCCCAGCCGGTCATCCGACAGTGCGTTGGATGGGACTTGGGCACGACACAGTGATATCAGACCACTGGCCAGGTGCGCCCGCAGGCAGTAACAAATGCGCTTGCGGAGTGAACGGAACATGCGCAGATCCCAGCTTACCTTGCAACTGTGACATTGGAGACAAGACTTGGAGGGAGGATGAAGGTAATCTGTAATTAGCGGTGCGCATCGTTCAGCAGCATGTCGCTGAAGAGCCTACGTACTTCATGTATCCCTTAATATAGTGGACACAAAGTACTTAATATTAAAAGAGCTTGAGATCAATAAAAAGTAGTTTTGTTACATTCGTTAAAAGATTGTTCTTTTTGCTATATAGCTTTTCGTAGGAACTTTTGGTATTTTCTTTAACAGGAATAGAGTTCAAAACACTATAAAATCTGAACGTCGCAAGAGAGTTTCGATGTTGATTTAGAAGACATACACAGGGTACGTCTTGCACGTATTAAAGCTACGTTGGGTTTGTTCAGCCCCATCGAGCTCTCTATTTCTAAGAAAGTATAACTTGAGTTGTTGTTAGCTAATTTCCTACTGAGTGAGGTTACTAATGGTGGACGTAATAACCTACAACAACCTTAACGTCACGCGACCTAATTCTTAGATTTCGTTGTTGTCTTTAAAGGTTACGTCACGGAGAAGGCCAACCTACCAGTTACCCTGGTGATTTTTCCAAAGTCAACTGCTACCCAATCAGAAATCACTGTCGGACCCCTGGAATGTTTTGGCACATTGACAAATTTTTCTAATATCAAGGAGACACTGAGCTTTTATCGAAAAGTAACTCGCTTTTTCCGCACCTCGTGTTGTGCAGTCAACACAAAGACCCTTCAAAGCTTTGGGAGTCATACACCACGAACAAAAATGACGCCTGCTCTTGGTACAAATCTTCAGGTATTGACGTCGCCTTCACCATATTTACCTTCTACAGATGCAATTCTTCCCTTGGCAACGAAAAGCGCATCCGACACGCGGACAAAAAGGAATCCGGCGCTTGCTGTAAATCTCCAGAAAACGTCGACAACTGCATTTACTTCGTCTTCACTTTCTTTATCTTCAACAAATTCGATTGCTCTTTCAGGGACTAAACCCGCTTCTGACGTTCGCGATAGCGGCGTCAGTGAAGATCCACCGTCCAAAAACACACAGCTTGTGCAGTTTGCAACGAAGGAAGTTGGTGCCTTGGTCGACCTGACGACCCCTCCTCCAAAGGTTGATCTCGTAACTCCGGTCGAAAGCTTTCAAACTCCGACAGCGCGGCCGAAAGAGACGCTTGTTCTCGCTACGACACTCCATGAATCTTCGACCTCAGGAGAGAAAAGTACGAAGTTAATAGTGCTTACAGAAACCACTTCCGATCTCCGCGGTAATACTAACGTTGTTGGTTTAGTTGTTGGGAACAAAACTGACATGTTAGGCCGCGCAAATGATGTTTTCACTTACCCGGGCACCCAACAAGGAAACTCTCAAGAACGAGTGGTTGTCCAAATTCCGTGGCAATTACTGCTGATTTTCGTGATTCTGGCTGTCTTTGCCATAATGTCCATAATTGCATTAGCTTGTTTCATAAAGGAAAGAAGGCGCGGGATTTGCGGTGGACGGCGTCTCTGTAGGAGAAAACAGTCGAACACGAGAAGAGGAAATGAACTGAACGCTGGTTTCCCAGAATTCCATCTGCGGTCTCGATCCGGCGAGGTCCACTTGTCTGATTATCGTCAATCAATTCAAGCTGGCGTCTACAACGTGAGAACGGGAAGTGCGTTTAGTCGCTATGACAAGGTATGGATTAATAATCACTTATTGACTGGCTCCAAGGGAAACCCCTGAGGGTCTCCGGGCAACAAAACTCACTGTTTTCTGTGGGGCTAGTAATTAAGTGTTTGATAGTTAATGCTCTTGCTTTTCTACCATTTTAAACTTAATCATAAAAATAATCACGTCAGCGGAAAAACCCTTGAAACGGGCAAAAAGACATCTTAAAATTATAGCTCGAGCCCTATACTAGAACTATAAACCTACGACCTCAGTACCCCGGTTATAAACGCTCTATCCGTGGAACACAATAACTCCTGGGAAATTTCGGAGTACGCTTATATAACTCGATTCCTCTTAGGCAGTTTCCTACTGGTCTGAACGCTCGACAATGTCATGTGCCTCAAACTACGTGATTGCAAAATGTAATTTGTGATAATCCTGATTAACATGAATTGATATTTTGCCGTCACGTAACAGAGGCCTGGTTGTAAGCGGCAGGCGCTTGGAGTGCCACGTGATCGTGGTTTGTATTTGGCGATCGTTTAGTGAATGAGGCATTCTACGGTCAGCTTCGCCGCGTGCCCAAGTCCTGTTTCGTTTTTTGTCCTATCGAGCTAATGTAGTGGTTAATGCCTCCGTTATATGATAGCGTTCATTAAAATTGTAAGTAGTGTCTTTCAATTAGAATTCCCCAGAACCCATAGGGTCGCACCATTGCCTCGGTCGGGGGTACACGTCTCCCGCTTTTTCCCCCTGCCGGTTTTCAGGGGTTTTCGTGTCCGGCTCTGGATCTCTTTATTTTAGAATTGATGTATGAATACTTTTGTACCTATTCCAATGCTTAATAAACTGCACGGTGGCTTGGCTGGCCAACGCGCCCATATATCACCTGGCTTGAGTGTCCGGTTGAGTGGCAACCAGGGACTCCTTTCGTACGTTGCCAAGCAACCAGATAATCATCTTTAGTATGTAACAGTGGATAGCGTTGAACGCGCGCGCTGATTGGCTACTCAAACGCCGGATATCCTTTGCTATTCACCTCCGAACAATTCGGGCGGAATTTGCATCAGCTAGATAGTGAAGGAAACTCCCAGCCAGCCGACTTTGTGTCATTGTTTCCAAGCCATCAAAGAACTTCGTGAATCTCTAGTAGCCGCTTTCCAAACCGGTCAAACAGTTTTTTTTCTTAACATGCGATAAGTCGAACTAGCGGAAAGTTTCTCGTGAACAAGTTGGTTATAATTCCGTGTCCACCTACACTAAGTGAAAAATCCCCTTAAAATTCATAATGCAATAATGTACTCCGCGTCAGTACTCAACGTCATTTTACGTCTAGTGACTAGTATTAACTTCTAGTTACGTGTAATAACGGCTGGTGATGTGTACTAACGTCTAATGACGAGTAGTAAGGACAAGTAACGCGTAATAACGGCAAGTGATGTGTAGTAACGTCTAGTGACGAGTAGTACCTGCTAGTAAAGTGTAATAACGGGTAGTGATGTGGAGTTACGTCGATCTACGTACAGTAATGGCTAACAACGTTGGATAACACCTTGTGATTGGAAGTACCGTTAAGTTACGATTGATCGTGTAAGACTTTATAAAGTAACTAGTATTGATGCATAGTTTTTGCAAGTGGCGTTGAGTATTGTATTGCATAGGGAATTGTATGTGGATTTTTCATTTAGAGTACTTGGACACGGAATTATAACAAGTTCTTCTCCAGTCTTCCCCCAGTTCCTGTCCTCATCCAGCCAGCACGGATTGAAATGCTAAAAATTTTTAAAGTCTCCTGGTCAGCGAAAGAGTATGAACATTAATAACGTGTCAGCCAGCTGAATTTCCACTGCGGAACAGAGATTTGACGGAACACCTTAGTTGCTGGGTGCCCCTGCAAATCGATCTCCTACCAACCGTGTGGCCAGGAACCCATGACCAGGAGCCTACAACTTTACTGTGTTCGTGCAGAGTTAACTCTGGTTCGTGTCACGGCGTTTTCGCAGACCGATTTATTTTTAGATTGAATTTCCCGCTAATGAGACTCCAACAGGAGCCCGATGACCAATTACAAGAAATTAAGCTGACGTCATAGAGTCACCGAACCGGAACTGGCTTTTGGTTTTTTTCCGGAAAAGATAGTCTAAAAATAGATCGGTCTGTAAAAATGTCGTTACATAGGCCCAGTATGGGAGCTGTAGGCTCCGGGTCATGGGTTCCTGCATTTGTCTAATTAAATCCTTGTACTTCCTCTCTGCAGTATGATAGCAAGCCATGACCAGAGAAGGAAAGGCTGTGTTGTGTCCAAGAAAAAAATCAATATCTTGAATCATCGGCTCACAGGAGGATTTACAATTAAAGGGTTGTATGTTTTGCGTTGCGTTTTGTAATTTTATCGATAAATGCAGGAGAGCGCCGCGCGAAATGTCTTTTCTAAGGTCTTCAACCAAAAAATAACTCTTAATCACAGGAAATTGTCGTTAAAGTCAAGTCAGTCTAAAGTACTTTCAAAGAAAGTGTTTGTATCCAAAACAAACAAGTTTTAAAATCGCCTTTTTCTCAAATTTCGCGGGCGCCGCCATCTTGAATAATTGTGACGTGCTTAGACAAAAGCTCTTTGTGTCAGAACAATGGGACAACCGTAACGCGTCAAGGTGGCTGCGCCCGCGAAAATTGAAAGTGAATATAAGCAATTTTAAAATTCACTTTTCTTGATATTAACACTGTTTTAAAAACAAATTTAGAACAAATTTGTTTGTAAACATAATTTCCTTCGGTTTAAACTTATTCTGTAGTAAGAGTGATTTTTTCAACTTTTACTATTATTCAAGATTGGAATATAGGAGATATTGAACATTTGTGCATTTGTCCGAAGTTAACCGTCATTTTCATGGGCCCAAGTTCCCAAACCATAGTTCTTTTTATTTCCAACATAAATTACTAAAACCAATTAAAATAAATTGACTAAATCAATTTATGCGCTTCGTTCATTGATTGGATAAGATAATATTACGGAACCAGCTGTTCATAGATTTTACTCTGGCGTTGGTTGTTCATTCATCAAAAAGTGAGACCGTCTGTAACTTTATGATTGTAATAATCTAAATTCTTTAGCGACTTTGTTGAAAGCAAGACTTATTTGCATGGATAAAATATAAATTAAATCTTGTCAACTATATCAAATGAAACCATTCCGAGCTTCATTATGGAAGAAAAGAGATTTAAAAACTTGATAGTGTCCATTCTACTCACAAAAATGCATTGTATTGTTTTCCTCCCGGTAACCGGGCTGAAGTATTCATATGGCAAAATTTCCAGCCCGCTTACCGAGATCCCGGTTGGAAAAACCGCGATCTCGGCAACCGAGCCAGCCCGCTCTCTCATATGAACACATCGAATATTTTTACAAAGGATTAAGGGGTGAGGCGAGGTCTCGGAAACCGGGCTCATATGAAGAGGCCCTAAGTGCGATGGTCTTGATTAGCATTTCTCTATGCTTCCCTTGGTGATTGGCTGACTAAAGCAAAGCCCATTGTGACTTGGGTGCGTTTGTTCACTTGGCGTTGTGAGTGGGTTAAAATAACTGACTGCGTCAATTATCATTAGCCCAGGTAGTTAAGTTTGGTTAAGTTAGCAACTGTTGGTGATAACGGGCGCTTTCTATTTCACAAGAATTTGAAAAATGTCGAAAGTTCCATGTGTCCCACACAAACCCGACCCAAGCCTCCTAGCATTCGCGCCACGAGTGCTCAACGATTTGGTCAAGTGGAAAGAGTTTTTCGGAACGTCCGCTAGTCGGTTAGTGCGCGGCCTTGGTGCAAGAGGTCTAGAGTTCGATTACCGGATCTCGCATCCTTCTTTCGACTTCTTTCCTTTCCCTGTAGCTAAGTAGCTTTAAATACCCGTAAAACGGAGCACTGATGGAGAGGGAGGAGTAAAATGAGCGCACCGTCGACCTCAGGTTTGTCAGTTGAATTACTGTTACGAGTTATCGACGTTAAATATGGTTACTTTACTTTTTTTTTTTTTTTACTTTTTAACCACCAATGTAGGTAAGTCCAAATATTTTCATCTTGTCTTCCAACCGTGATTTCCAGAATTTTTGTCGGAATGGAATTCTTTTAAAGTAAAATGTCGACAGCGACCTTCTCTCATGATATCCCAAGACCGCACCCATTCCCGAGTATGGCCATCCCAGACATTCATGAATGAATAAACGAGTTAAATTAATGAGCTATGGAAGAGGATGCGTTATTCCTGCGAAAACAACACCTCCGGTTTAGCGGATTATGCGGCAATTATCTTACGGCTTCATGATATTCGTTATCTATGGAGGTTTATCTATGACAAAATTCAATGATCAGTATTTGAAATAAAATCGTCCAAATCATGAATGCATCAATCCAAAGCCGAATGGCAACAAGCCGATCCGGCAAATGGCCATCACGGAAAGAGCCATAACGCAGAGAAGCACAACGCAAAGAGCCAAAACGCAATTAGGCATCACGCAACTAGCCATAACGCGAATAGGCATCACGCAAAAAGGCATCACGCAAAGACGAATGACGCAAATGGCTATAGCGCAAAAAGGATAACGCAATGAGGCATAACGCAGAGCCATAACGCAGAGGCATAACTTAAACAGGAGGAAAAAGTTCGATAGCGGTTATATGTTCTTTCCCTTGAACAATCAATTGACGTTTTGTTTAGAGCTGAAATTATTTATGGAATACACAGCTAGTCTCCATTCTTCAAAGGGCCTTTGCGTTATGACTATTTTGCGTTATGCCTTTTTGCTCTTTTCCTCTTTATGCCTCTTTGCGTTACGCCTTTTTGCGCTATGGCTGTTTGCGTTATGGCTTTTTGCGTTATTCCTCTATGCTTTATGACTCTATCCGAGATGGCCAATTGCAGAATCGGCATGTTGCCATTCAGCTTTGGATTGATGCATTCATGATTTAGACGATTTTACTTCAAATACTGATCATTGAATTTTGTCATAGACATACCTCCATAGTTATCGACTATATTTTCGATAGTTATGGAAGTTTCCAACTTTCTGTTCTTATAAAAGGGTGATAAATAAAACGCCGTTGATCAGTTATATCACGCAGTATTTACAGAAAGAAGTAATTTAATTCATCCATTTGCCGTTCAATTAATTTCCCACGAGAAAGGAAAGGTATCACTCGCATATTGAGCATTTTGGGGCCTGGACGCGTATAGTTGATCGATCCAAAATTTTGCCAATACCATAACACTGGCATCGCACTGTGGAAGCATTTTTTCTGTAAGAAGTGATCTAAGTTGGAACAGAAACTGATGGATCTTCAATCCGAGGAAAAACGTCTCGGGGAATCGCCAGCTGCCGGGATCAGATCTGGCCCGGACCAAGATTTCAACAAGGAGAAGTTTCGAACAGAAGAAATATCTGCCGAAGAAGAGGAATTTATCCAAACACACTACAGCCCAAGAGGTGTTATATTTTTGTATTATAAGGGAGAAGCATCGTCGGAGGTTGATAAACATTTTAGCCGGAGTTTGGCGGAACTCTGTTGCTTGTCTGAAGAGGACGAGATTCAGGACATTAGCGCGGAAAGTAGCATCCAAGGTGCAGTTGACCGACATCCTTCTAGTTTCATCTTGCGTTGATTTCCAAATGTATACTTTTACTCTCACTGGTTATTTAAAGTCGGTCATGCAGTAAAATTATTTGTGAACAAAAGATCATTTGGTCGGACTAAATGAAGTTGAAATTTACATTTCCAGGTTAACTGTTTAATTATGCACAAATTCATACAAATACAGGCCGGAGAAATGTATTGTAGATTTAATTGGCTAAAATCTTAAAGAAAGAGCTGACATAAGTATTGAAAAAATGCCTCTAAACATATACACTTGGGAAATAGAATAACTCTACAAGAAAGTGGATGACGTGATTTTTTTTTTCTTGACAGAATGTTAAATATTTAATTTTTATATTGGTTTAATTTAGGGAGCAGCCAAAACGAGGGGGCGGGGCCGGGGCCGGGGCCGGGGCCGGAGTCGGAGTGTCTTTTCTTTTTCAATTTTTTTTGTTTCAATTTTTGTCTTTATTCTCCTGTACTGTTATTTTCGAATGTTTGGCATCTTTCCTTCATTTATGGTGGAAATTAGTCAAAAAAAATGAGAAACACCCGGAAGCTCTTAGTTTGTTTTTCGAAATTAAGAGAATTTCCGACTGAAATTGGAGTATTTGTGGGGAATATACGCTAACTCCTAGAGACACTGAAGATTCGCTTAGCTCCACATTTTAAATGTTTACTTCGTAAAAACCTTCTGCGCAATGCAATTAAAACGAAACAAAACATAGTCACTGTTCCACGATGGTCGTCACGCAAAGTTCTCATGTGCTTGTTTTCGCAAAATTGTTGTCAATGTCGTTGTGTTTTTATCGTAAAATTGGATTCGATCCCTTGACATCCGAATAGAATTGGCTAGCAAGTTCGTGTGCGAGTCTGACTTTACTACAAACCGTTTGTAGTAAAGTCAGACGACAACATTGACAACAACACGAACGAACAAGCAAGTGATAACGTTGCGTGATGACCATACTCTTGGAACTGTTATTCTGTTGTTTTTTTACAAATTAAACATTACAGTGCGATTTAAAGTGTGGAGCTCAGCGAGTCTTTAGTGTCTCTGTCAGTTGGCGTATATTCCATAAACTCCAATTAAGGAAATGCTCTTAATATTCGAAAAACAACCGAATAGATGAGTTCACGCTCTTGAGTGCATTATGGGTAATCAGGGCAAGATCACGAGAAATTCAAAGGTTTGTAAGGAAGTTCAAAACGATGAAAAGCTAAGTACTCATGACATGCAATTTTGGGTCTTTCATTTTCCAAAACAGAAGATATCCGCTCAAAGGTGCGGCAGAATTAATTTGGAGAGAATGGCTATTGTAGAAATTATTTTATTAAAAGGAGTTTCTGTCATACATTTCCTGTAATTCCAAAGGCACAAAATTACAGAGAATGTATGGAGACAAAAAAAGCAATATTTAGGAATTCCAAAGAACGAATACCAAGTCTAGTTCATCTCAGTTGTGAACATGAACTTATTTGTTTGGTTTATGAAGGCGAAAGTCTATAAAGTAGAGTCACGTACAGTATATTTTGCTTTGAATTTCCATACAAACCTTTGAATTTCCTGCCATGTTGCCCTGATTACCCATCATGCAATCAAGAGCGTGAACTCGTCTATTCTCGGAGAGACAAAGTTAGATGCTCGCAAAAACCAACTTCGATTTTAAAACAAAAAAGTCCGATTTACAAAAAAAATCTATGATGTCCTTAAGAGCATTCATAGCTTCCGTAGGTTCCTTAATTTTTTTTTTTTTTTTGTACAATAAATGACGGACAGATGCCGGTCATTCGACAATAACCGTACAGGAAAATTGAACGAGAAAAATTAACAAAAATAAAAAAAATTGGAAAAGAGAAGACACCCCGACCCCGGCCCCACGTTTTGGCTACTACCAAATTTGATTCGTTCTACGCATTGTATTACCGCTATAGAGAGAAAATGATGCTGAAAGTCGTCTTTGAATTACAATCAAAGCCTCTTAACTGCTAAGGTGTCAAGGTATGGGCTAGGCTAGCTCAGTTCGGTAAATTGTGCATTCCTCGGACAATTATGTTCGCTGTCAGTAATTGCTCTAACATTGGAATCTAAAATAACCTAAAAAATACATTTT
>NC_090885.1:16996601-17011601 GCF_036669925.1 Montipora capricornis | reverse complement strand
TTAAAGCTTAGGAGATTGAGGTTTTTGTTATGGTTCTGAGGAGTTTTAAAAAACTGCTTGATTGCAATTGCAGGTTTATTGCCGAATTCGACCTCTTGGCGACAATGAAGAAGTATCTTGTGTTCAGATCATCAGTGATACTGTATTGCAACTCACAGCACCAAAGGTATTTTACGTCATATCTTTTATTGGCTTAGAAAATGAGTTATCATTAACCATATATATGGACACCAAAAGATGTCGCAAGAAGTGCGTACCTTATTACAATATCAGGAACAGAAGTACAGTGTATTGATTCACTTCAAGAAAATAAGCCCAGTCTAGTAAAGAATGGTGGTTTCATCATTATTTACTTTTTCTTTAATTTCAAGGAATCAATTTGAAACCTACTTAATTCTGTGATTTGTATTGTAGAATTCTGCAGGGTTTAAGTCTGGCCACAGACTAGAGGTAAGAACCAGAGATGTTTTTGTTTGCTCTATACAGTAGACTCTACATAAACAATATTTCATGCATTGCATTCTGACATGCAGCTCAGCTTGAGCTCACCATTGACTTGATGTGAGATGATAAGATTTAAGCCCAGTGAATACACAAAATGACAAATAAAATCCAATTTGATTCAGGGGATTCATCAAAGGCTGGGCAAATTGGCCAGTTGTTAACATGACTAATGCCTTGTTGTTTCCACACACCACACTAGTCTTTCTTTTGCCAAAGAAAAATGCAAACCCCAATGACCTGTGCAAAGCCTTGACAAAGAGAAAGGCAGAACACTTGACTTTGGCGGGAGGGGTGAAGGGCTCTTGGAAAATTTTCTTAGGCAGCAGCCTTAAAACCCTTGCTGATTCAGTTCTTAACAGGAATTGAACCCACATTGTATGGCCTTCTGATTGCTCTACTTCTTCAACTAAGCTTGTTATTTCTAATTTACCAAATAAATTTAACTTTGTTATGTTTCTGGTTATCATTTTTCAGACACAACATACCTTTAAAAAGGTTTATGATGAGAAGACCACCCAGAAAGTGCTTTTTGACAGTGTAGCATTTCCTGTGGTAGATGACCTTATTCATGGAAAAAATGGTTAGTGGAAAGGAATAGACAAAATTCTTAGCATCCAAATTCCTCTTTCTCCTTCTACACTTCGAACACATCTTCCGCATGTGCTAAATTTTTGTAATAGTTATTCCTGAAAATATCTGCAAAAGTCTATTTAGTTAGTTAGAAATCTCAATATTTTACGGAAATTCTGAGGAAGCCCCTATAGATATATGACATTCACCAACTTCAGTGGAAAGGCATCAGGTTTCTTGTTGAAAACTGTGTCCTTTTCAAGGCTTTGATTCATTCAAGTTCTGTAGAGAACAGAAATACATGTGGTATTTTTCTAACCATGAAACAGTAATGAGATGATTACAGAGTGGGAACCTTAGAGATGAAATGGGAACCTAGATGAAAGGAATGAAACACTGTTTGTACATGTACAAATGGTTTTGACCATTATATTTAGTTACAAATATTATTTCATTTTGTTTCCTACATGTATGTATTTCTAACACTGCAGGATTGATATTTACCTATGGTATCACTGGGTCTGGTAAAACTCATACCATGACTGGTTCACCAAGTGACAGTGGCTTGCTTCCGCGATGTTTAGATGTTATATTTAATTCAATTGGAGAGTTGCAAGCATCCAAATACGTAAGTTCTTTCTTATTTTGTGTTACTTTTCTTGACCTGACCTGGTTTTGATTTTGGTGTTTTTTTGGTTCTTGCAAGGTATTCAAGCCAGATAAAGCAAATGGCATTGAAATTCAAAGTGAGCATGAGGCTAAGCTGGAAAAGGAGAAACAAGACAGAGAAGCTGCTCTGCAGGCTCCACCTCCCACCCCTGGCTCAAGACATAGGTATAGTTTATTCAGAATGGTTTGCCATTGACTGGGACAATCATAAGTTGCCATTACTTTGAACAAATTACATTGTCTTTATACATGTATAAAATGGTTTTTGAGAATCCTAGGTTATCTACTCATTATTTCATCATCGTCATCAGGTTTGCCATTCCATCTTGGTTTTATTGAGGAGAAGGGAAGGGAAAGGAAAAGCATGCGCGTGAGCAAGCAAGGAAAGTGTAAGGGAGAGGGAAAGTATATTTCCCCTCTCTCCAGTCCCCTCCCATTATCCCTCCTTTAACGCCTGCCACGCAGGCTACTACAAGGTTGATAAAGGTCAGCAGATGGTATTAAACTGACGTTGCTTATTTTCAGGAATGCAGATAATGAATTTTCAGATGTAATAAGAGTTCCGGAAACTGGAATCATAAATGAAGTAAGTCATAAGCGCTGTTTTAAAAAAAACTTGTTGATTTTGCAAGTGCCATTTGGACATACATGTGTACATTTGTACATGTACAAGGTTGCCAAGGGTTTGACCAGTATGGTGTCTTTTTGTTTCCAGGTAGATGATGACAACAGCTATGCAGTGTTTGTTTCTTATTTTGAAATTTATAACAATTATATATATGATCTTCTTGATGAGGCTCCAGTGGATCCTATTTGTCCAAAGTAAGTTAGAATAGACCTGTCACTCTGTAAGACAGTGCAGATTCACTTTTAACTTCAACATACCAACCTTCCTTCCCACTCCCTCCCCATCAAGGTACATGTATCTCTGACATTTTGAACTTTTGAAGATTATATTGTTAAAAGTCCTGCTTTCTGACCCAAAAATAGTGTTCAAATGCCCTTCTATAATTATGGTAATAGGAAAGTTTGCCCCCAAAAATCTGGTAATGATACCCAGCAGCTACAGCCTACTTGACATCAAATTTTCAAACTTGTAAAAGCTAAATTATGTCATTTTATTGAAACGTTTTCTAGAGAAGTTTGTAAATACTGTAGAGCTTTTGCAGTCCTTAATGAGTGGTTCACACACCTGTATGAACAACTCGACATATGGAAAAAAAAAACTTGCCAGTATTAGATATTTGAAAGCTGATAACCCAAGCTTTTCACCCCTACCTCTGTTCACTTAATCAATGTTTAAGGTTTGAATAATTTGTTGAATGTTTTGGAATATCCACATTATTGAGTCCACTACAAATAACTTTTCATTCATATTGATGATTTTGTCATCTTTAAGACCACCAGCATCAAAGAATCTTAGGGAAGATACCAATCGCAACATGTATGTCAGTGGTGTGACTGAGGTTGAAGTCAAAAGCACTGAAGAAGCTTATGGAGTGTTTTGGAAAGGTGAGAAAAATGATGCATGGTAGGTGCCTTTTGGAAACTACATTTTGTATAGAGATAGTGACATGAGTCACATGTACATGTAAGAGCAAGGTGTTCATCAGGTATCAGTCATTGAAGAATTCTCCAGCCACTGCATATGAGAAATAATTTGCCTGTATTATTTCTCTTAGTCTTTATAAATAGCAGAGCTTTGCTTGTTCAGACAAACTCTAATACCCAACATCAGCACTGTAAACTCAGGGTAGTCACTTCATGTTCAGCTTTTCAATTTAAATGATTATTGAAAAGCTTGTAGTTACCGGGCAATGTTAATTATGAATAAGTTTCTTATAAACCATAAATTTGTCTTTTGGGGCCTCTTAATTACAACAATCTTCGTCTCTCCATCTTATGTAGCATTCCTTTTCATGGTTCATAGGTTTCACTCCGACTTGTTTGCAGCACTTGTTAGAGCTCTCCAATAACAATTATTAACAATTATAATAATACATGTAATAATTTATTTTATTCCTTCTATTGCCCTGTAGTGAATGCCATTGCTCATATTACATAACCCTTTCATTCACTAACTTGACCAGAAACTCATCTCTTTAACCACAATTTTGTTAAATTTGTGTGCTTAATGCTACAATTACGGCGAGTCTAAAACACAGGTCACATTCCACAGGTCACTCGTTGCAGGTCATTGTTTTACCTTCTTGAAAGTAACCCAAAACCCTCAATTTGGCTAACCCTAGGCCTAAAAACCAACCTTACAATGTAGGCTTAGGGTAAGCCAAATTGAAGGTTTTGGTTACTTTCCAAAACGTAAGGCAATGACCTGCAACGAATGACCTGTGGAATGTGACCTGTGTTTTAGACCTGCCACTGCAATTACAAATGTACCAAGGTTGCCTAATACTCATTTTGTTCAGCAGTTGCTTTATGATTCTTGTGCATTGTTTCTAAAGGCCAGAAAAAAAGGCGAGTTGCTAATACACTGCTGAATAGAGAGTCTAGTAGAAGCCATAGCGTCTTTGCAATCAAGCTGGTGCAAGGTCCTCTGGATCCTGATGGGGAGGAAGTGTTGCAGGTAGTTTGCCTTTTTCTGTTACATCCACATGACAGTGGGTTTGTTGTGAAATGAGAAACAAAAACATCACGCAAACTGACCTTAAATCATTCTGACTGGTATATTTTCATTCATTACAATACAGTTAATATCGATTTATTTAATTAATTCAAACAGCTTTACAAAGCCTGTCCATGCATCTTTTGGTCATATGACTGAGATAATATCTTTTACCAATGGCAGTACTGCCTGTTTTCATATTAACATTTTCCTCTACTTTTGACAACCCTGACGATGGCACAGGATTGGTGAAAAATTTTCCATAGTACAGGTATTTGACTTTTTAATAATGAATTATTTTGTTTGTTTTCATAATCAGGATAAATATCAAATAGCAGTATCCACGTTGTCCTTGTGTGATTTAGCAGGATCAGAGAGAACAAACAGAACCAAAGCCGGTGGTGACAGGCTGAGAGAAGCAGGTGACAGTCTTGATTTTCATTAATATAATCATGATTATTTTGTCCAAATCTTGATGATTGCAGGCCTAATCCTAACTGTGCATTAATGATTCCTAGATTTTGATTCCCTACTATCATGGCATTTATTTCTTTGCCACAGGCAACATCAATGCATCTTTGATGACCTTAAGAACTTGTATGGAGATGCTGAGAGAAAACCAAGGGACTGTTGAAAATGGAATGGCTCCTAAGGTGCTTTTTAATGTCAGCATCATTTCTGATGAATTGTCTTGCTCAGATTTAAATGTGTTTAACAGTACATGCTGTACTTTATTTATTCTTTCAACCTGTATTAATTTGCCTCACTTTGTCTCTCAGATTGTACCTTACAGAGATAGCAAGTTGACTCACTTATTTAAGAACTTTTTTGATGGTGAAGGGAAGGTTTGTTGATGATATAATTTGTGATATCATTCACACAATTACACATTGTCAATGTAACTGTGCAAGTAGACGTGAGTCATCATTCACATCAGTGATGTTAAATTGCTTTTTGTGTTTGGTGTTATTAGGTTCGAATGGTTGTTTGTTTGAATCCTAATGCCGACGACTACGACGAGAGTGTGGTAAGATCAAAGTTTAAAGAAACCTATTAGATAAAAATGTGGATTTACATGTAAATACACTTTGCCTTTATTTCATCTCATTGCTTTGTTTAATTGTCAGTACATTTTAATCATTTACTGTTTTTATGCCATGTAGGAACAAGAAACTCATCTAAGATGTGAAGTTGTCTAAAAGCAACTCTAACATCTGGTACAAACACAGTGAATTTGGCAAACATTTTACATCTGATTCATGACAGCAATATTTTTGAGACTTTAATTAATATTTTTCTTGAACAACTTTAATGTCTTTGGTATAAAAACTGCCATTCCTTAATATGACTTGTAGGTCCATATTATGCTGGTACTCCATGCAAGGCTGCTGCCTAAGAAAATTTTAAAGGTGCCCTCAGAGCTAAATGCTGAGAACTTAGGAGCCCAACATGTGAAGTGAAAGGTGTTGCTGTGAAAAATTAAGGCGCCCAGAGCTATTTGGGAGCCCCAGGCTACCGGGCTCCTGTTAGGCAACAGCCTTGCCATGCACATGCATTTTCTTTGGGTTGACAAAAGTATATGGCTGCCAGCAAAAATCACCAGCTGTTTTGTTGTCTTGCATTGGCCAGCCACTCTACTGCTATGTCAATTACATGTAGCCATAGTTTCACCTCTTTTTTTTTTTAACAACAGTCGACTGCAAAACCTTCCGACATCCTTTGATTATAGCTGCAGTTTTGGAAAATCAAACAAACAAATTATGCAGGAAGTACTTTAGCTTTTGACCCCTTGATTCACCTAATATAAAATATAAGTTATGCTTCTAAAAGTACATACTAGTTACATAATTATATATGTATATAATTATATATATGTAAATCACTGATGATAAAACACTAGCTTATAGTTGCTGTGGTTTGAAGAAACATCCATTTAAGTACAAATTTATCGTTTTAGCATGTCATGAAATTTGCGGAGGTCACTCAAGATGTAGTTATTGCAAGATCTCAAGCCATCAGGTATGGTAAACCTGCAAAGCTGTATTTTCTTTTTATTGTCAGATGCAAGCCTTCTTTAAGCTTTCTTGACTCCAACAAAAAAATAACTTTAAGCTGGAGGAAATCATGTTTGCATGATCAAATTTGTATCTCATCATGTTTATTTTTTCTTTGAACTTCTTGGATGTGGCCATTTTGAATAATAGTGATGCGTTAAAGTTGCTGTATTGTTTTTACTCAAAAGCTCTTTGTTTCTGTCAGAACAATAGGACAACTCGATATCACAGTTATTCAAGATGGCAGTGCTGTTTTAGAATTCATTTATTTTGGGTAAAAACAATTGAAAACAGTATGAATAATTTGATTGCAAACATTATTTCCTCTGGTTTAAAGTAGCTTTTTAGTGGGAGTAGAGCTTCCCCTAAAGCTTTTACATGAGACTAGACTTCAAGGTAATAGGAAGACGTCATTCTGCAGGAAACAAAAGGTTTATTGAGCAAAAACCAGTCACTGCTCTCTGTATGTGTATTTTTGTGCATTTCATCTACATTCTCTCATCTTTGTGCAAGTCTCATTCTGCATATTTCATTCCTCTTTGCAGGTTTGATACGGGACTAACCCCTGGAAGAAGGAGAGGTAAAAAAATTGTTCCTCAAGCCTTTCTTTCACAAGGTTGTTTTGACAATTACTGCAAATATTGTTGATAAAACTAATCTTGACCGTACATTTAATCAATGCATGACAATCATTCTGCAACGTTTTTACCATAGACTACTCTGTAGTCTACGCTAATTACAGTTTCAATTAGTCCAATACAATTTGTAGTATTTTTCTTGAAACCACATGTATTAATTTTTCCTTTCTTTTTGACTGGACAACCCACTTCTTAGTTATAAACAGGATACCGGTACATTAGTTTTTTCTTTGACCTACTAGCTAATCAAATGTACAAGGAAGCATTGGCTCACGTTGAAGAAAATGGTGGAGGTGAGTGTGTTGCCTACATTTAGGATTAATAGGAGAATCAATTACAGAAAAAGATTGCCTAAAAGGAGGGGCAAACCACTTTGTTTTGTCAGGGGGCACCATGTCAGTTAAGCCACTCACTTGTGGAAATAATATTGTGTTTTGTCATGCATTTGAGAGGAACAGCCAATACACAATTAACAACATTCGTCGCAAGTGGAGGTCAGGTGCCCAAAACAATCCTACGGTTGGCCAGGAACCCAACCCCTGCAGGATGGAACCACCCCCATGGCCAGCAGTATCCACAACCCAGCCACAAGCCCCTGCCCCAGCAAAGGGAGAAACAAATTACAATAAGACAACAACTGAAAGACATTCAGTGGAAGCCGATCAAAATAGATTAAAGTTAAATAATAGCAATAATAATAGTATTATTATTATATAATAATAATGAAAACCTATTGAAATAAAGGAATGAAAAAACAACTGGCAAATAAAATGAGCTGAGATGACTGCAAACATGCCAGACTATAATAACAACCCCAACTACCAACTGAAGATATATAATGCGAGGGGAGGGAGGGGGAATGCAATCCGGAACAACCCAGTAACTAAACGCTCCACTAACCACACAGTAAAATACTGCCAAGCTGCCCACATGATGAGAAGACCCCTGACCATTGCTAAAGGACTGACCTTAGCAACCGGAGCCGCTGACTGCATGCACTGCAGATATGGGTGTAATAGAGTTGAAAAGGCTTGGGGAAACAATGCAACACTAAGATGCAACACAACCCTAAAACAACTACACCCACAGGTATAACGCTTGCTCCTCTTTGTTAACTTGGTTAAAGTGTATTATTTTAACTACATTGAAGTCCAAAAGCGTGCAGCACAACTAACAAAGAAGGAGCTGGTAACAGTCTTGAGTGGTAATTATAGTTTACAAGCTTCAGATTGCAGACAGCATTTACTGCAAGAGCTATCAATGGAACCATGTACACATAGATCAGTCCACATCACAAAGAACTTGGTGCCAGTCTTAGTACTCATGTCAAGAACTCATCCTTTGTGATTGTTTCAGATAACAGTGAACAGGTGATCATAGCCAAACCTCTCCACACTATGGGACCTCCTTTCCCATTATTCGAGGTAAGTTACCTAGGAAATAACCTAGTCGTGGCGGAGATCAACTGCCTACCCATTGCTACTGTTTATAATATTATTATACAAAAAGTTGGTTTTATCAACGGAGTTGATTCTAAAAGCTGACGTTTCGAGCGTTAGCCCTTCTCTAACACTCGAAATGTCAGCCTTTAGAATCTCTGTACGGTGGAACCAAATTTTTGTATACTACTTCCCCACCGACGCAGCACCACAGTTTCTTTAGAAACTACCCCCTTCATATAATAGTATTAGCCAAGCACAAGTTCTTAGTCTATTGGGGAGACCACACATCAAATTAAATTAAAGGAGATCAAGAGACATTAAGGAGCTTAAGCACGCGCGTTTTTGAGACGCGGACGGCAACCGGAAGTGAATTGTTTTCTCTTTTAACTTGTCTTCACACAACCACATTTATATTGCTAAGTATCTTTTCTCCATTAGAGATGATTAGTATAAAAATCTAGGAGACACCACTGTCCTGGTACGCGAAATGTTCTCTTCCGGTTGCCGTCCGCGTCTCAAAAACGCGCTTGCTTAAGCTCCCTATTCTTTTAAGAAAAACCTTGGGAGTAAAGAACCAACAAAATCAAGCCATATGACTCATTTTAACCTTGGACATGGAAGGCGAGTGCTCTGGTCACTGCTATTAGCACCTGTTTACCCACTTCCCTGCTGATACCATTTGTATCTTTTCCTTGAACAAGTCGTGATATGTTTAATACATGTTACTACAATTTTCATAATTCTGCGGAATCTCATCCTCAAACACTATTTTTGGCTTCCATTAATCAAACGGAATACCTATCTTAAACAAATTGTCATGTGATCCGAAAAATAATGTCACGTGATCCAAACAAAGTGTTTCTTGTTGAAACAATGCACTTTACACAAACCACGTGACAACCTTTTTATGTCATGTGACGACTTCTTTTGCGGATCTTGTTATAAGTTTTTTGGAGCCCGCATTTAAAAATTCTTACGGCAGATTTACCACTCTAGTGATTTTGATACTATCTTTGGTTCCGTCGGCAAACTCGATGCCGATGGAATATGTAATATTTTTCCAGAAGAAATATGGAATATTTTTCCAGAAGAACCTCTTAAAGGCCTGTTTTCAACCGACGGGCTTTTCGACCGTTTGTTTTTGTTATGGAAATTCGTATTGCTTATCGTGGTGAGCTGATTGGATGAATTTCAGCTTTGGCGGGATTTTCTATATGAAAATAGTCCACAGCTCGCAATGCCTGTCAGTTGAAGGTGGGCATTTAAAAAGAACCTGAAGAACCTCTTAAAAGGTGTCATAATTGTATTTGAGCTGTGAACAAAACGAAAACTCCAATTCACTTTCCCAAGACGGAGTCGATCTTCCCAGATACAGTATGTAGTAATATGATGGTACATGATTATGCAATCGAACGAGAGATCACATGACAATTGTAAAGCAGAGAGCACATGGCTTATAATTTAGCAAGTTGATTATTACATCTGCGTCTTCACTCATGTCTTTCTAACATAAAGAACCCTTCGGCTTTTCTGCTTGTAATTTCATTTATTTTTATTCATTTTATTAAATTGTAAAGCGCATTGGATCATGTTCGGTATGAAAAATGCGCTATATAAGTTTCAATTATTATTATTATTATTATTATTATTATTATTATGTTACTACATTCGCGACGAGGAACCTTCGGTTACTACACAGTATGTTCGGAAGCTTGGAGCTGAGATTCCGCAGAATTATGAAGATCGCAGTAAGGGCCACATGGCCTAGGTTTGCTTCAAACAGTTCATCGACTCTCGTCTTAAAAAGATTGATGGGAGAGAAACAGATCCCTGACCCGGCTTTGAGATTTTGATGTATCCTGTTGAAAAGCTTGTTTAAGAAAAGTCTGTCTGCTTTTTATCGTTTATTGCAGCTGAATTCCCCGGAAGATGACACAACTTTGATAAACCTGATTCATTTTCTTCAAGAAAGACAAAGGCGGAGACAAACATTGATTGATGATTTATCGAGAAGAGGTACTATTTAATAATGGGCTCGTACCGCGTTGGTACGGAGGAGGCCCAGCAATATATACCCCGGAGCCTTGGGCATATTGTAATTGTTGCTTAAGCCATCCACTGACTTTATAAACAGGCACAAATGGAAACATTTATGCCTGCACACTACAAGTGAGAACGTCAGTTACAGTAGTATATGTTCATTTTATAGTCGTAAGGACAATTCCCTGTCTTCAGAACCTTCATTGGCTTAGGCAAGACATCATAGGACGTTTCATATTATATTAAAGTGGTAAACGGCTAACACAAGACTTATACATGTAATAGAAAACAGCGAAGACTCTCTTATTTTAACAGACTTAACTGAATAGAGTGTAATGTGAAGTGCGTGTTTTCTATCCCATATGAACCATGTGAGCGTTAGCCCTACAAATGGAAATGGGCCCACACAAGGACAGAGAAAAACTCTGACCAGGGTCGGAATTGAACTCACGACCTTCGGGTTAGATCACCGCTGCTCTACCGACTGAGCTACAAGGTCAGACGGGAGCAGGCTGTGGGAACTGACGATCTTAAAGTCACGGCAATGTGTTATTTTAGTTTTTTTCCTTCTTTTTCACCTCGCTCTATTTCTGGTCAAGACAAGTTATGATATAAAGAGGTTTCTCTAGTTTTTGGCAAAATTACGTGTAGCCCTAGTGTATTTAGAGCAACTTGCTTTGTTTTCAATACTCTGACGTCGTTTCTCGCAAGGTTAGTCCTAATCTTGTCCCTTTGTCTTTAACAGAGGGGGTTTTAAGAGCTCATCTCTTGGAGGTAGAAAAGGAAAACAGTCAAGCAAGTAATGTAAGTTTAACTTTGCGAAGGGTTTGCTGTCTCAGCTCGTCCTGGTACTTACTTGATGATGTTATTGCGATTTCGTTAGGTTATCGCCAACCTTAAGTCAACGGTCGAAGAGAAAGACAGGTAAGAACGCCTTACGGTTGATTAATAACTATTTTATTCGGATTTAAGTCTTGATTGCAACCGTATACTTCTCAGTCGAGTTATCAAAGTGTTAATTTAGAGAATTTTCTTTCATTCTTCCACAGTTCGAAGAACCTGTTAGTTTTGATATTACACCTGATTTATTTTTTTAACAGTGTGGCACATGATTTTTTAGCTAGGAGGCAGTAAAATGAAAAGTCTGAACGTAATTACTTCGGCAACTCACCGATTGTAACACATTTTTTTTCTTTCCGGCTGCACTCATTTGAACTCACGGGTTTCTTCAAAAATATGTCGGTGGAATCGGCATATTCTCTCTGACTGGTACATTTTTCTTATTCATTTCTAAAACTCAAATCGGGTTTGGTTTTTCATATTTCAAGTGGTGAAACGTTCTTGGGGTGCGAGGAAAACCCAGGAATGGGCCATTAACAGCTGGCGATCGCATGGTACAAAAACCGCCATTCTGGAGAGCAAATTGTGCACTGCGAAATCTAAAACAAGCAACTTCATTAAATTTTCGTTGGTGCGCAGTTTGCTCTTCTACCATGTGATCACTAGCTGCAAAAGGCCCATTCGTCAGCATAGTATTGACTCGAGCTATAAAGTCAGGTGTCAAGAAATGTTCATTTTTTTAGAGACATCCAGAAGCTTGAGAGAAGAGTGAAGGCTCTGACGCAAAAGGTACATGTCTATCGAATCTTTTTTATCACTTTATACAAATGTGATAAGCAATATCGTGTAGTATTAGCATCACATATTACGAAACGACAACTTGAATCTCCTGGAAAACAAAACGCAGCTCAGTTGACAGTTATGGAATAAAGCACTGTGTCAAGTTATTGCACTACCACACGTACGCGATGCGTGCCTATTTTTTGTTCTTTCTCAACACAGAATGAGATGCTGCAGAAGACAGCAGAGATGTACGAGCACGATAAGAAGGAACTTCGATACGAGGTATTTGACTTGAGTTTTGACTTGTTTTCTGCTTTTCTTTTTCCTCCAACTTAAAAAATATATATTTCAATGAAAAGCTGAAAGGTAATCATTTTATCTGGTTGTTAACTTCTTCACTAGCTGGATGATCAAAAGAAGAGGGCAGACAAAGAGAAAAACGACAAAGTTAAAATGAGACAAGTGAGTTGCTCGTATTAACACCCATAACTGATTTCCCTTTTTTTTTCTTTTTTTTTTTTTAAATGGTGTATTAATAATATAAAATTGCATAATCTGCGAAACACAATATATTTTGCATTGGAAAGGAATTGATAAAAAAGGTTATATTATTGACATCGTTGTTGAAAAAAGAGAAGAACGAAGAATAGCCGGGGACTGAGCCGGCTTATATTAATATGACGATTTTTCTAAAAAGTGATTAAATACAGAAAAATAATGAGATACAATGTTCTTAAGCCTATTTTTACCTCAATTGCTTGTAATCTCGCAATGTGATTGGCTAATTTGCCGTTGTCGATAAGAGTCTAACCTGCGATCAGGCCCACTTTTAGCTTCGCCCATATGTTCTCTTATGTCGTCGCTCGCTAAAATTGGGCCTGACCAAAAGTCTCTCAAGAATTCCGAACGGTCGGCCAGATTTTGGCCGACCAATCTCGTGATCTGATTGGCTGTTGAAACGCCGGAAGTGAAAATGCCATCGTAATAGCGCAGAGCTCTCGCGAAATCCTCGAGACTAATCCGCCATAAGTGTACGAAAAAAATTGCTCCATTTTGTTCTTACAATGCCGTGGACGGTGCAACTCGATTTTATTTGTATAAATGGAGATATGCCATCTGAAACATCTCATAACTTGTCCAGAATCGGGTTTGAATCTCTGGAACGAGTGAAATTAGCGATTCCGTTGTCGAGCTCTGTGGCCATGTGGTTGAAAGTACTTTGGCACAAACTTCCCTGATGTTTTGAAAGCTAAATAGCTGGTTCTTTCAAATGGCAATGAAAGCCGATGCATATTGGTTTCCTGGATGAGACAAAGGACCGGCGGGTCTAATTTGCAGGTCGCGGGTTGCAGGTCATTGTTTCACCAATACAGAAAGTATCCTAAACATTCTTAAAAGCTAACCTTAGGCCTAATTGAGGCCTAAACAAAAGTTTTTAGGCCTAAGGTTAGCTTTTATGAATGTTTAGGATACTTTATGTATTGGTGAAACAATGACCTGCGACCTGCGACCTGCGACCTGCAAATTAGACCCGCCGACAAAGGACATATATATCAACAGGAGGAGATGCTGATAAAATCGCAAGTTAGTACACGAATCGAATGCATGTTTTGAATATCTGTGTATCAAACGGCTTTATTTACTTACTGTACATGACACGGTTTATTTGCACAATTTGGAGTCAAGATTGCTTCATAATATTTCCAGTTGATTTAACTTAAA
Source organism: Montipora capricornis (assembly GCF_036669925.1). Taxonomy (NCBI): domain Eukaryota; kingdom Metazoa; phylum Cnidaria; class Anthozoa; order Scleractinia; family Acroporidae; genus Montipora; species Montipora capricornis. The sequence goes on along the minus strand of NC_090885.1, from coordinate 16,997,716 downwards.
ACTCGCACTCCAGAAACTAAACTGGCATGTTTCCAGAGAGACCAATTGTACAAAAATAAAAGGAACTTTGCGAGTCCATCTTACTGTTCGTACTCCATCAAAAAATTAACAGCCAAGCTTATCATGATTTTACTGCGCGCAATTCTAGAAATACACTGCAACTGAAGATATTACACGAAAAAATCACCAAAGAAACGTTCATTGGCAAACACGTCCAACGACAATATGCTAGGTTATCTCAATGACAAATTAAGATGTCAAGCTCAAAAGATTGCATATTCAGTGAAGTTCAGAGGAAGAATTACACTGGCCTTTGCCGCAATATAGTCGTCGAAAACATTCCCCATGCTTTAAATGTGTTTTTCTCAAATTAAAGCCAACGGTAACTTTCGAATTCGTTTAATTACTGGGTTGCCAGTATGGCAAACCCAGTCGGAATCTGGGTTGGTTTTTTCTTTTGTTTTTTTTTTCCGTGTCGGTAAAAGTCTTGCCTGTCACTCCCCTGCTAAGTGGTGTCTTTGTGCATAGAGCCTTCTGCGCGTATTTTCTTCGATAGGTAGTGGGAAATGCGTAGATTTCTCTGGTGGACACAGAATGATTAACTTAACCGGCAATGGCGTCGAAAGTCATGTAACGCGAATGGCGTTTTAGTGGATCTTTGAACAAAATATACCCTTATGAAGCTCAATAATGGCAAGTCATTTGGATACTGAACAAGACAGGCGGTGGAATCTTAAAAGCGACGAGTAATGAACTTCGACAACAATCTGTCGCCCGTCGAGCCGAAATCAAAGTGAGCTGCCTTTCTAAGATGTTACCTAGTGTGCTGTTATGTAGAAAGTTCTGTAGAACACTGAAACCAAATGGAAAATTCTCTGGTAACATATGGGTTCAACAAAGACAGAGAACGAATCGATCACCTTAAGTGGATCTGTGATCAACTCTGCACAGTCTTCAGGTAAAAAAAAAAAGGAAATGTGACAGCCAAGAATTATTTGAAAGAAAGCTTGTCGTCTATTTTGTGCTTCATTATTCAAGGAAAAGGTTCTTCATGGAAACGGTTTGATCCTGAAATTTTAGTTTGTTGTAATATTGCGCATATTTGACACGATTGA
>NC_090885.1:16969101-16979101 GCF_036669925.1 Montipora capricornis | reverse complement strand
AAATGGCTAAATTCTAGGCTACGTGGACGACTTGAGCATACGATTATCATTATTCTCTTCTCAGTCAGTGTCAACGTCGTTTATCATGCCAATTTCATTCCAAGACAGATAAACGAGTTGCAATAATTGGACAATCAATGCAATTTCCAGGGACGTTCTCCTTGACATCGACTACCTCGAATCTTCAAGTATTTGAAATGCCCCGGCTTGATAAGGAATCCACGTGTTAGATAAAAGCCTTGATTGTCATAGGTAATGGCTATTGACGGAAAAAGGCATTACGAGCAACACTCGGGAGCTTGTAAGGTCTACCTCGTAGCCATGCCCATTTGGGAACTGAGCGGGATTTATTTAACTGAGCTGAGAATGGAAGGAAGAGAGGAGAAGGGGAAAAAAAGAAGAAGAAGGACGAGAAGAGAAGTGAACCCTACCCATGGCCCTTTGTGCGAACCTGTTACCTTTCCATGTTCGCCTTGAAGGTATTCAGGGTTACCTGTGTAAAGACAAAGTACCAGCACGTTCCTTCGGTGCCCCAAGCTTCAATACGGCATTCAAGGGAATAGTTGGGTATACCATAAGATTTTGTTAACTAACCTTGATTGGAAAGGGATTTTGCATGCAAAGAAATCTTAGAGTAAAATGCAAAACACATCCAACGGAAAACAATGGTCACAAACTGATATACTACAGTTGCAACAGAGCCTTAATTAAGGCGCTATTACACTGTGCAATTTTTCGTGCAACTTGTCTTGCAACGCCATTGTTCTTAGCCATGTTCTCTTGTTCCCCAAAATCCCTAGAGTAGGGGGCGTCATCGTTTTGGACCACCTCTCCTTCGTGGACACAGAAAGTAAGTTTACATGAAGTACTATCCTAGCGACGAGCGCGCGGTCTGGGACAGACCAGTGATAGTTACATAAAAGACAAAAGCATTAATTTCAACGGGAAACTCCATGTGACTGACGCCGGCGACCGAGAGAAGACCTGAAGATATCTTATATCTAAGTTTCATAGGTATTTACTTTGCTTTTCCTGATATGGCTATCTCTTAAAAACGCTATTACTTGATTGAAATGAAGAATTATGAGAAGAAATCTTGGCACATTCTCGATGAATGCTCAGTACCCAAGCTTTGTTTGACTGTGGTGCGTGATCTTCACTGCCAACAGTGTCGTCTTCTTTCTCAGATTGTTCGAAGTCATGCGTCGTGGTCGTCCCAGAGGAATGCGTGGGGGTCCTGGTCGAATGCCGCCATACATGCGTGGTCCTCCAGGACAGAAGTTCGTTGTGAGCCATTCAGCTTTTGATCCAGTTTTAGTAAGTTTGTGAAAGTACTTTCTTTCATCATCCAGTACAGTATGGGGCCCAGTTCTCGGCCACAAAAAACGTAAACTTGTATTTCTTACCTTGGAATAGCCGTAAGGACTTGAAATTTCGAAGACAACTAGCTTCAGCATTCAGTTTACAGATGTAAAGCTATCGACTGCTCAACGCTAGCTGTTTTCTCCCGAGTAATAACGAAAATGGAGGCATCGTTCGTGGGTCCAGTTATCGGCCAGCCGGCCACAAAGGAGTGCGCTCGATTCCTCGGAATAAACAACGCTTTATCACCAATTTTTGTTGTTAAGTCACTGATAAGGCTTGTGTTTGATATTTCGACCTCAAAGTATCCTAAAGAGCTTTGTTTCATGTTAGAAAAGGACGTTTTTGGCACACCTAGTTTTCTCGTAAATACACTGGCAAGCGATGCTAAAATAGAGTTGGGTATTTCAAAACGGGGTCCCGGTAAGTCAGAACTACAAATGATTTGACAAGAAAACTCCGTATAAAACTATGAGCACTTTTTAGTTTTGTCTACGGCCAGCAGGGTGGCCGAGAATAGGCAAATACGCAGAAGTACTAAGGAAATATTAAGGGCTGAATTTAGGTAAAAGAATAAAATAGGCTAGGAAAAGTTTATATTTAACAGAAAGCTTTATCACTCTACGTTCATTATGCCAAGAATTGGCTCATTTGGGCCTCCTATACGGGTAAAATACAAACTTGAATTAGACCATGTAATTCCAGTAGCCGTAAACAAACATGTTTTTCGTGGAAATCAAATTCACCTACCTTCGTGTCACCTCGATTTGCTCACAGTATGATATCTAGTAGCTGTAAACTCAAAACTCGGCAGGACGAGAGACAAGGGATAAAGCTACCTTTGGAAGCAATTGCTTTTTATTCAGATTCATTTGTGGCGCTAAAAATAAACGTTGAACAAAAAGTGGCCGAGAACTGGGCCCCTTACTGTAGTTCTGATGTGTTGAAAGAGCTCCTTCTCACCACATGAAGCCATGAAATAATTTACAAAACAAATAATGGGATAGAATGCAGCGTAGGACAGTAAAAATCTGGGCAAAAAGTTTATGTTGAATACATTATGCAAAAAGTAACATTAGAGAAATAGTTTGCCTTTGTATTTTTGTAAATGGTAAGGCTACTGGGCAATGCTAAAACCGTTGCGATGTTGAAACTGTTTGCATTGGCCCCCCTTTCAACCAAGTCTTAACTTGTTGAATCAAAGTTGAATAATTTTTGATGTTGAATGAGGTTAATAAATAAATGTTATCGAGCTAGCGTGAGTTCTCTACTGGGAAAATATCAGTTGAGTTCCTTTTTTTGCAAGTTTATGGACCAAGCCTGAAAGGTTGAGGTCCATAAACTTGCAAAAAGGAATGACACCAATATTTTCCCAGTACAGGCTGAACAGGCTAGTTCAATAAGGTTTTTATTATATTGGCTCTCTTGCGCAGGTTTTTCTATTCGTTGAGTCCTTCTTCTTCACCTGCTTCTGTTAATAGTCCAGGGGCCTGTTTCTCAAAAGTCCCGAAACTTTACGGGTGATTTTCGGGTGAAACAATTCCTTTATATCTCAAGAACGGAGATGTTTTAAGTGGTCAAACTTCACAGTTATTTTTCTTCTTGTTACCTTGAAAACACATTAAATGATCGGCTTTCCAAAACAAGCGGTTTGCAGTTTCACAAATGGCTTTTCGAGAAACTAGACCCTGGAAAGTAAAATTCGTACTGGAACTCTGACATGACTAAAATACTAAAAACATTTCTTACACTTTTCTTTTTATTTCAAAGAAAATGGAAACAGTTTGGTAACCTATATACGCTTCTTTCGTGATCGGTCCATTTAGCAGTCCGTATTGCAAAATTTGGACCACTCAGAGAACCAATTAGAATTCTCCTTTTTATCTCAGACCAGTTAGTCTATATATTAAAAGTATTTCCTTGTTTGTTTGAACAACCATTCAACATTAATATTTCTTTTTGTTGTCATGAATGTTGAACCAAATTAAAGCCGTTTGCCTTCCTCTTTCAATATTAACATCGTTGGGAATGCACGTGTGCAGTAATCAGTGTCTCAGTGATGTATCCATGTCTGTACCATTTGAAGACCTCTCATGAAGCTTTGTTGAATCAAATGTTGATGATGTGTTTAAACCTTTTTGCCCACCCCAGTAGTCAACGTCGTTCAACAGCATTATGCAAAATGGAACAGATGTTAAAGCAAATGTTAAAGGAATTTGCCCAGACCTTAATTTGTAGGCCTGTCTCAACCTTGGTAGTTTTACAGTGGAACATTATAGAATTTTAGAGACTGTTTGTTAAAGAGGAGGGCACAGAATTCCTGGCATTGTACTCTATCCTTCCCAGCATGTGGTTGGATTAGTTCACTGGCTTCAAACCTGGAAGCAAACAAAATTTATAATGCCAGTTGGAAGGCTATTTGTCAGGTAATTAAACCTAGAGAAAGAAACTGAGAAAAACTGGATAAATTGACTTGTTCATGATAACTTTATCTTCTCCCTAAAAAGACCATAATATTGAGCAATCAGGTCAAGTCTTGCTTTCAATAGCTTTGTAATCACCCAAAGTTTTTGGAGTGAGTGATTTCGATACAGGGATACAGATTTTCAATCAATAGTCAAGGGGAATGGACTATCAAGTTGTGTTTTAAATTAAATCAGGTAAATGTATTTTGTCAAACAGTACAATAATGCTTTTTTTGTTTTTCCTCTCAATACAGGCAGAAAACTTTTTTCCAAGGACTGAACCCGCATCAGATGAAAGTGCATTTACACAGGTGATGTTATTGCTTTTTCTGGTGATCAAATAGTTTGTTTTCAGGCTTTGCAGTCCTCCTTGAAAAATGGCAGGTGAATGAACCTGGGGTTATGAATGTGAAAGGTCACTGTTGGAAGTTTCAACATTCCCTGGGGTTGACTCTTTTTTTTTCTCACAGTTATAATTTTAATGAATTCTGCATTAACCCATTGACTCCCAGGGGTTCCCCATTGACGAGTAAAATCATCTGGCGTTAGACAGAGTAAAATACTAAGTCTGGCCGGTTTTGGCCAGTTTGGATGTCGATGGGTTAAATAAGCTTTTTATTGATATATAGATTGTGGCGGTTTCCTAAAAAACAAAGTGCGTACGAATTTTTTTTGGGGGGAGGCACCTGCGAAGGTTTGGAGTAACCGTAATGGGGACATAGTTTTTCAGTGACTCCCACGGGTTCCCCATTGACGAGTAACATTGTCTGGCGTTAGGCAGAGTAAAATACTATGTCTGGCTGGTTTGGACGTCAAAGGGTTAAAGGGGAGTAAAGGAAGGAGTGGAAAGTTTGAACACCAAGATTTTCATTTCCATTTGCAAAAGAGGAAATTTTATTCATTTATGTTTAACCCATTGACTAGTAAAATCACTTGGTGTTAGACACACAAGCCGTTTTTGATGTGAAAGGATCAAATTTGAAGTACCTGTAGTGTTTAAGGTGCAGTTGAGTACTAGTAACTCTGCAAGTTGTTTATTAACATTACTATGAACGCAATCACAGGCTCTTCTAAAAAGAAATCAAGAGCTTACACCCAGTGGCCAGGAACAGGTAATGACCTGTATAAATCCTTTGCTATTGTGGAACTGCACTGAAGTATCAATCTAGTTCATCAGTATGCTACGGCGATAATCAGAAAGGCACAATTCAACCGAAACATAACATGGTTAAGTAGTAGTAGTCTTTGAACTATATTTCAATTTGGATTACAGTAGGTTAGCATACAAGATGATATTATGAAACTGATGTTTAAAACTGCTTGAGATGATACAAGGGAGGAGGGATGGTACAGTGGTGAGAGCACTCACCTCCCACCAATGTGGCTCACATTCAATTCCCAAACCTAGGGTGCATTCCATTGACCTTATTCTGGAATACAAATACGTGGAGAGATGATTTAAAACGGCATGTCTGGTGTTTTGAAGCAAAAAGGATAATAAAGTTATATGTTTATAAAAAAGCATTTTAATTGTTGTTTGACATTTTGTTCTGCTGTTGACATCCCTGCAACATCATCCGTGCAAAAATTTTGTGATGCTGTTCAGCCATTCAAAGTATCTTTGTTTACGGTGTTGTCAATCGGTGACACACATTTTAACATTGAATCTCTGTAAAACGAGGGATTTCTAACTTCTATTCCATGGATTCCTATTCCGGAATAAGGTTAGTCGAACGCACCCCAGCATCATACTGTATATTTGTTGGGCTGATTCATTTAGTGCGCCAGTGATAAACACAGTTGACACTTTTTTTATTTATTATTACAGCACTGTATAAACTACATGTTTTAAGTTGATCTTCTTACAATCATTCTAAAAATTAACTTCCTAATATCTTGTGTAAAACTAGTTATACAGAATGTATGAGGTGCACTTTTCATGTCATCTGGCAGTGAGTTCCAGATAGCACAATATTAAAAAGTATGAAGTCTATAATGTTTTTGTTGTTGCATAAACTCCAAAAAAAATGTTATGAAAGAAACTTGGCTGAACGCTCTTTAATATATAACCCTTTCACTACAGTCTACTATATGCAAATGAGGCCCATCGGCCAACCTCCCTCTTCCTATTACATAATTTGGAAAAAAAACGCTTTCGGTTGGTTTGGTTGGTCAACTTTTTCAACCGGCCTCAAACTAGGTTGAAATGGTTGAAACGGTTGAAAAAGTATTGGCAGCGACCACTGTCATTTACGCGGGCCATTTAAAGTCGGCCGCGGGCACCCGCTATGTTGCTTTCCCTCAAACTTGTAAATGCAGAGAAGTCTGGTAATAACTATTCCCAGGAGTTGCCGCATTTCAACTAGCCTCCTTTGCAGCAGTTTTTAGTGGGGAGGGACGAACCGAGCCAACGGCTGCGAAGGAGGCTACGTTTCAACCGAATACAATTGGAAAAGTGTTCTATTGGGAAACCTTAACCGCTTCAACCTAAACCGGTTGCGGTTGATTGCAATAGAACACGACCTTAGCCTGCCATGGTGATTTCAAACCCAAATCAAAACATATGCTGTATGCTCAGTAGATTTAGGGGGCAATTAAAGCTAAATAAAAAATAAAGCTGAGGACTTGTTTTACTTGATTTATGAAAAGTATTTACAGATATCACTAAAATACCAATGCAATTTGCATCGAAAGTAAGGACACGTAGAAAAAATTCAAATTTGTCGCTATTGCTATACGCAATGCGATTGGTCATATTTCTATACAAACGTTTTCAGGCCTAAGGTTAGCTTTTATGAATGTTTAGGATAGTTTTTACTCTCTGTATTGTACTGGATTCCGGATTCCAGGTTTTAGGGTTGCCCTGATCCAACAGTTCTCAGCCAGTTGCTTTCCACGAGAAATTTACATATGAAATACAATGTAATCAATAGAAAGGAAAGTTATCGCAAGAATTAGTCAAAAGTGTGTCACTCGGTCTGATCATGATACGAATTGTGGCAGGTCGTTCGGCAAAGTGCAACTTTGCACAGATTGCACTCGAAGCGTGTTTCCACTTTGTAACCTTTTGGCGTCCTTCGCCCGGCTTTGCTGCATTGGACACACTTTCGCTTCCTTCCTTCCACATGGACAGAAACATGGGCTTCTCTGGCAACGGAATGTTGTTGAGGCTCCTGGGACCTTCGTTTTCTTTGTCGTTGCGAGAAATCATCGATCAGTTGCTTTGCGAGTTCAAGCCTAAAAGTGATCATTGCTCGCTTTCTCTGACCGTGAGTAGTTCGATGAAATGACTCCAAAACAAAAGCGTTACAAACGGCTAGGTTAAATAAAAACCAAAAAATGTAGCGATACCATTTGCGGGAAGAATAACCTGTGAAATAAAAAGAACGAAGTTGATTGGCTCGGTCAACGCCTCCCATGTAAGAGGTGTAAATATCTGCCACACGAGGCTTCTCAATATCGAAATTACGGCCGTTCCTTCGTCGTTGAACAACACGGGCAGGCTCACTTGGCAAAACATTTGTTGATAAGAAAGATACGTCTCTCTTATCATGCCATTTCGTAAAAACGAGTTGGTTTCGCTGGGCACTGACTCTCTCGCCTTGCTGAAGCTTGTTCTTTGAACACGGTGGCAAGTCTTTCCGGTTGCACCGAACAGTTCCACAAGCGTATGTGTTTTGAGCAAGCAAATGTTGCATCAAAATTGTGCTCGTAAAAAAATTGTCGAAAAAAATATGTCTGTTTTTGTTAAGAAATGGTCTTGCCATTTTCATAACTACATCGTAGCCAAGGCCGTGTAGACGAGCTTCACCTTCTTGGCCGAGGTAAACAGCATAGTTGCAGACGTAGCCATTTTGGGAATCGGCGGCCATCCAAACTTTTATTCCATATTTTGTAGGCTTTGCGGGCATATACTGAAGGAACGACAGCCGTCCTTTAAAAGCAATCATCGCCTCATCCACGGACAGATTTCTGGAGGGCTCATATGCGTTTTGAATATTATCCAACACGATGGAAAGGATCGGGCGAATCTCGAAGAGCTTATCATAATTTGCATCGCCACGTGCCAGCTCCGTGTTGGAGTCGACGAAGTGAAGATACTCGCTAACTTCTTCAAAGCGGTTTTTCGTCATTATACTCTGGATGCCTGAATTCCCAATAAATGAGTTGGTTGACCAGTACATGGCGATTTGAGGAAGGATGTTTATGCCCATAATAATGCATATACCGAAATAAGCCTTCAGTTCGCGATTTGTTATGTCCTTCCACTTTTGGAGACGCGGCGTGTCTGCTAGCTTTTGCCGAGCATATCGATTCGTCTCCGTCACGATCGTATCAATAACTGAATCTCCAAAGAGTTGACTGAAGAAATCGTTAGGAGATACATTTTCAGGAACATTAAATTTTATGGCTTGTTGGCCGCTAAACTCTTCAATATCAAAATCCTCGAGTTCATCAGACCACTTGATAGTGTCACTCGCATTCGAGTCGCTTTCGCTTTGATTTTCATCTTCCTCTATATCACTATCTACTTCCTGAACATCAATATCAGACCCATCGAAATCTGCTGCATTATTTTCTTCATCGGAACTACCAAAAATATCGTGAAATTCCTCAGCGCTTACAATCAGAGGTTCTGCCATTTGTCTCGAGCCGAAGCTATGATCAAAATTTGGCTGCTCCTAACCATACATATTTTATGCGCAGTTGTGTGGATTTGATTGGTCAATATGTATGGGTTATTGACCAAGCGTGAGGTCAAGATGGCTGGATATTGGCCAAGTTCTTTTTTTGCGTTTTTATGGACCGAGACGAAGTCGAGGTCAATAAACACGCAAAAAAAGAACGAGGCCAATATCCAGCCATCTTGACCAAACAAGTTTGGTCAATAAAGGATTTATTATATGACTTAAAACACCAAAAAATGATCTTTGATCTTGCGGGACCAAGCGAGAAATCCCGAGCGGGCAGTATCGCTCCATCTTGCCCGCTCGGGTAGCCAATCAGAGCGCGCGATTTGGTTCATCTTGCCCGCTCACGGAGCTAGTCATATAATAAGTATGGGTTATTGACCAAGCGTGAGGTCAAGATGACTGGATATTGGCCAAGTTCTTTTTTTGCGTGTTTATGGACCGAGACGAAGTCGAGGTCAATAAACACGCAAAAAAAGAACGAGACCAATATCCACCCATCTTGACCAAACAAGTTTGGTCAATAAAGGATTTATTATTACTGGGTTGCCTATGGGCAAACCCAGTCGAGGTCTGCGTTTAGTTTGTTTGTTTTCTTTTTTTTCTTTTTTTTTTTCTTTTTCTTTTTTTTTTTTTTTTTTCCGTGTCGGTAAAAGTCTTGCCGGTCACTCCCCTGGTAAGTGGTGTCTTTGTGTATAGAGCCTTGTGCGCATATTTTCTTAGGATCGAGAGGGTGGTGGAACTGCGTAGATTTCTCTGGTGGACACAGTAGAATCATTAACTTAGCCTGCAATGGCGTCGAAAGTCATGCAACGCGAATGGCGTTTTAGTGGATCCTTAAACAAAATATACCCTTATGGAGCTCAATAATGGAAAGTCAGTTGGATAAACTAGGCATGAATCTCAAAAGCGACGAGTACTGGACTTCGACAACAATCTATCGCCCGTCGAGACGAAATCAAAGTGAGCAGTATTTACCTGAAGTACATGGTAATTTGACAGAATTGAGTTTCTTGTCTTCATGCACGCAATCAAATAGGAAGAGGTTTTCGCCTCTAAGAGCAAATATGTTGTTTGTTTCAATAAAATTTTCGCTGGAAAAGGATTCTGTGGTATTTTCTGCCTTTGTGAATTATAATATCATGTTGTGTATTGAATTTTCGAGCTTAAAGTTCAAATGTGATATGGGAGAAGTTTTTTAGTATTGCTCTGTAAGCAGGAAGGGTTCACAGGCCTGTCGGAAGCGTGCTTGATTTACAACAAAATGAGGCCCAAAATCAGTAAAAACTTGTGACGCAGATGAATAATAAAGTAGCTGCTATTTCCAGAATGATGGAATTACCTGGTGATAAATAACGTCGTACGCGTCTTGGAGAGTAAAATTAATTTTGACTTTGCATAAACAAGAGTTGGGCGATTGTGATCTTTGTTTTGACTTCGCTCCTTTCATTGTCAAACTTTATAACACTTGACAGAAAAAGA
>NC_090885.1:16944101-16956601 GCF_036669925.1 Montipora capricornis | reverse complement strand
CTTCCAACTCAATTAAAATGTACGCAAAAAAGAATATCTAGCGAATGAGATACTTATTGTTTCATTTTTTTTTCCCCAAACAGAGCCAGGAAGGAATTCCTCAAGTTGGTAGGTTATATAGAAGTTTTGCCGCTAAACACCATGGCTAATATCCTGCTGCTTGTGATAAAAGCATGAAAAATTCTGGTCTTCTGACTTATATCTCTCTTTTGAGAAGTTCTTTAGATATCTTAAAAAAAAAAGGGGGAAAAGTTCGTTTCGCCTGCTTGCAGACGTCTCCCTATTTCCTTTGTTGCACGCGTAACACCATTACTAATCGTGTTCCAGCCTCGTTCCAAGATTTTTCGATTTTGCATAAATTATGAAATAACACCCGTGCACTAGACTTTAAAAAAAACGTCCTACAGTGTGAGAAGATGGCGGACTTTCGTGTTGCTATTGAGCGTGGTTGCGAAATCCCCCCGGCTTTTCGATTGACAAAAAACAGAACAAACAATCACACATGTTTGGATTTGTTTTGCGCTAAATTTAGATTGTATAAATCATCGCATACATTATGAGAGTTTTTTTATAACAACCAATCACAATTTACTCAAACAGTGCCAACCGTGAGGCGGCCAATCACAGTCCTTTCCCAAGATCTTGGGAAACCGGAACACAATTAGCGATGGCGTTACGCATACATCCCATATAGGAGACGTCTGCACGCAGGCTAAAATTCGTTAAGACCAAAGAAATTTCTTTGGCTGACATGTGCCGTTTGCCTTTAACGCTATTAAGGGACCTTAAGCTCGCTCGTTTTTGAGACGTGGACGGCAACCGGAAGTGGCCGGTTTTCCCTTTCAATTTGTCTTCACTCAATCACATTTATAGTGCTAAGTATCTTTTCTCCGCCGTTAGAGATGATTAGTATAAAAATCTACGAGACACCATTGTCCTAGCACGCGAAATGTTCTCCGTCCGCGTCTCAAAAACGCGCGTTCTTAAGCTCCCTATTAATAATTAACGTGGTAGTAAAGACCATTTTCGAATTCTCACGGGTGGACTGGATCTAGCATAAAATGGAGGCTAATGAGGGCAAATCTTTTCAAATGCAAGTTAATTTGCCTGCATTAGCCTCCATTTCATGCTAAATCCAGTCCAGCTGTAAAAATGGTCTATTAATACCTTTAATTAGTTCAGTAATGTAGCAGCTCTCGTAACCTTGCTATTGATTCTAAGTCATTGTCTTGATTGTCTTAGTCTTTTGTTTTTGGCTTGGGTATCGAGCCAATCACGTTGCACGTTACGAGATCTGCTACATGACTCATTTAGTTGGGACACCAATTGTGTTTCTTTCCACGAAGCTATGAAGCGCTGTATAACGTCATGTGTAGATATAGCTTCTTTACTTTTAATGGAAGATATTCGAGACTCATTTTTTTCGCCGTAGTTTGATGTTATCACCATCTAACTTGGACTGTTATTTGAGAAGAAATATTGATCTGTAACGTGGCAACGAAACGTCAAACAAAAGCCGAGGGTTTAATTGGAGAATTTAGTGGTGGGTGGGGAAATCAGCGCAGAGAAAACCAAGTCCGCATAACAAAACGGTCCTGTGCGTGAATTTTTCCACCTCAGAATGCCTTTATACCAAATTTCCCGGCTTCCTTCTAAGTTGCGTGTTATCAGAGGAATTGAGAAATAGTTAATCGTTCGTCTATTCTTTCATAGCTCTTGACACAGATGTGACAAGCTGGGGAGGGGTGATAGTTACACCGGGACCAAAAGCGTATGAAAAACAACCAGACCAAGAAGACGAAGAGGGGGAGGGTGAAGGAGATGACGAGCTGGAGGAAGCACCTGATGCGGCAAGCCAGGAACAGGTTGAGGAAAAAATGGACACCACCCAGGAGAACTAGACATGACGCCGGAAGTGGAAGATTAACGATAATTGTTTCTTTCCTTTTCTTGTAATTGCCAAATCATTTTTTTTAGACTAACCTCCTCGGGACTTCCCATTTTCGGAAGATTCGGCAGTTGTTTGTAAGTTGTTTGCAGTTCACCAAGCAAGACCGCGGAAATGTGTTTTGACATTAAACGTTGTAATAATTATTGTAGTTGACCCTCTTTTTTTTTCCCTCATGTTTAAATCCTCGGAATTAATTTGCTCAGCGCTGATGCGGACTTAGATGGAACACGTATTATCCGGATATTAGTGAAGTAGCAGAGTTAGAAAGCGATGATCCTAACAATAGTTGCTACCGGCAATGATGGCCAGTTTCTTTGATTTTTCTTTTTTCCGGTTTGAACCGGTTCTGTCTGAGTGAGAGACATTGAAATTGTCATTTTTCGTCTCGCCTTCTTACGACTGTTGATGGTTTGCGTTTGACGTCACGGCAGCCATGTTGGTGTACAGAACAATGCAGGAAAATTTGACGCTATTATTATGCAAAACGTGTGGGGCCATTTTCTATTGTAAAATTGTAAATGGTTTGAACTGATTTTCTATTGTTTTGCAAACCAACATGGCCGTCTCATCACGTGGATGCAAACCAAGAATAGTGCTGTATTGTGCATGTCATGGATGCTCTCGAGGGTAGAGTATTACTGAGGGTTCAGTTATGGAAGATGCCAGAGGGGGTTACTCTGATCGTAAGCTTAAACTAGAAAAAAAAAAAACAATGGCCGGGGAGAGATGGTAAGAAAGATGATTGTTCTCTCTCTAGATCTTAGGAAAATACCTTTTTTTTTTTTTTTTTTGCATTTTGCGGGCTATTAACTTTAAAAACCTTGTCATGTTTCTTCAGTCAATCATGAACCCGATTTGGGATAAGAACTATGAAATGATACATGAAATGGATCATATATGAACTGCGGATATAAGTGAAGCTGTGATCTTAGCAGTTATGAACGCATTGTTATACTTCCGTACTTACGGAGGACCAAGGATGGCACAGTCGGTTAGTACGCGGCCTTAGTGCAAGAGGTCCTGAGTTCGATTCCCGGATGTCGCATCCTTGTTTCGACTTCTTTCCTTTCCGTGTAGCTAAGTAGCTTTAAATACCCGTAAAATGGAGCACTGATGGAGAGGGGGGGAGTAAAATGAGCGCACCGTCGACCCCAGGTTTTTCAGTTGTATTAGTGTTACGAGTTATCGACGTTAAATATGGTTACTTTACTTTACTTTTATTTTTTTTGCAATTGCGTGAAGAAGACCGAAAAATTCAGGACTTCAACGGGGTTTGAACCCGTGACCTTGCGATACCGGTGCGACGCTCCAACCAACTGAGCTATGAAGCCACTGATGTTGGGAGCTGGTCATTGGTGGGTTCTAATGTTCCCGTGAGGAATGAATCAACGATGGAAATGATATATGAAATGGATCATATATGAACTGCGGATGTGAAATCAAGCTGTGATCTTCGCAGTTATGAACGCAATTTTTGCAATTTCGTAAAGAAGCCCGAAAAATTCAGGACTTCAACCGAGTTTGAACCCGTGACTTCGCAATACCGGTGCGACGCTCTAACCAACTGAGCTATGAAGCCACTGGCTTCTTTACGCAATTATTGCAAAAATTGAGTTCATAACTGCGAAGATTATAGCTTAACTTGATTTCATATCCGCAGTTCATATATGATCCATTTCATATATATATATCATATATAAACAAACGAAGTGAGAAATATGAGATAACATCAGGTAGAATCCCACTTATTGTGCTACGAATCACTCTTTAACGGTTAACGTCTAAAGAAAACAAAGAAAAAAAACGATACCCCCAAGGTAAGGACAGATAGACGTAGTACCATAACTCCCTGCGGCCCTATTACACGCCGCTGACATGTGATACTCTACTTTCAACGCTGTGGACAGTACGCACTATCGGTCTTATATTGGCACCCTTTGCATGGCGCCTGTATGATGCAAAAAGACACCGACCGGGAAGGGTGGGTGGGTCCTCATGTATTTCTCATTTCGTTCACTGGATGATCTCACGTGTGGCTTTTAAGTACGACCGTAATGTGTGAACCGGGCAGAGTCTGGAGTTGGAAGGAAATAGAGCAAAAAAGCCCTTCGGAAGTTGATCAGAGGAGCCCCGTTTGCGTGGAGCTGAGAGCGCAAACTCCACGCCTTCTGGGAGGACGCGGCAGTGCCGAAGATCCAGTTTTGTTAGCGCCGAGACTCTTTCAGGGCAGGCTAACAAGAATAACATGGCAAGCTTAAGCGACAATTGCTTTCAAGGTATTTAGTGATAAGGGTTAAGTCCCAGGTGTGGGAGTACCTAGGTTTAGGAGGACGACTGTTAAACATTTCTTTCAATAGCTGGGTAACGAGAGGATGCTGCCCCACAGAGTTACCATCCACTTTGGTGAGGACGGTGGAAATAGCTGAACGTGCAACATATTAACTGAGCGGTAAGCCGCTCCTTCTCACTTTGGTAGAGTAGGATGTCAGCTAAAGATGCTGAAAAGGAATCAACCTTTCTTTTATCAGACCAGCAACTCCAGCGTCCCCAAGATGATCTGTACGTTTTTCGTGTGGCGGGACGAGATGCCGAAAGGAGTATCTGGATAACGTCTACAGAAATTCCCATTGCCTGGTACTGTCTCCAACTAGTATGATGCCCGCTTTGTCTTGAGTCACTTTGTTCAATTCAATTGGGGTCAGATTGACAGGTGGGAACGCATAACCCTGGAAGGGTTCCCAGTTCATTGGCAGAGCATCCGCGTGCATGGCCTCTGGGTCCAGGCTCCAGCTTACGTACTTGGGAAGCTGGGCGGGCAGGCGAGAAGCAAACAGGTCGATTTCGCATTCCTTTAGAAAGGGAGAGATAATCTGAGGGTTTATCTTCCATTCGCTGTTGCAATTGTCGTTGAACACCCTCGATTCCGAGTCTGCAATGGTGTTCAGTTTGTCGGGAACGTGCTGTGCCGACAACACTATGTTCCTCTCCAGGCACCACCTCCAGAGTTCCAACGTTAAAGTTATGAGGCAAGCCGACTTCATACCGCCCTTGTTGTTTATATGGGCTATCGCTCAGTGTTGTCCATTCTCAGGCAGGCCACGCGAAGAGACTGATTCTTTTGGAAGGACTTTAGGGCCAGGAAGGCGGCCTTGAGTTCTAATACGTTTATGTGAAGTCTGCTTTCGTCTTCCGACCAACGCCCATTTGTGCGATGCCCTTGATAGACCGCACTCCATCCTGTCTTGGATGCATCTGTCGTTATGAACAGGGTCGGGACTGGAGGTGTGATTGGACTGCCATTCACCCAATCGATGTTCAACAGCCACCATTTGAGTTCGTCCAAGGAATTGTGGTCCAACGTAATTGACACATCGAAGTCCTGTTGGGACTGGTGCAAGTCCTGGATCAATTGCATCTGTTAGCATCTGAAATTAAGGGGTACTTGCCATATTGCCAGACGACAGGACTCCAGGGTGCCCAGAAGGCTTGCCAACTGGTGAGCAGACATTGTTGGAGTTGAGATTGCTTTGATGTAAAGATATTTGACCATTAAAACTTTCTCCTCTGGGAAGCTCAGTGTTTCCGCTGTTGAGTCGATTACAAACCCCTGGAAATTTATTACTTCAGTCGGGATTAAACAAGACTTTTCTCGTTTACTGTGAAGCCTAATTTTTCAAAGAGTGTAACAGCTAGCCAGAGAGGTGTTCCTCTGTGCTTCCTGGAGAGACGAACCGAGGATAAGGAAGTCGTCTAGATAAAGGATCATACGAACGCCCCGTTTGCGTAAGTATTCGGCTACTGGTTTTAAGAGTTTGGTAAAAACCCTTGGAACAGTATTTAAGCCAAAACCACAGTTAATCGAGGGGAATGGTTATAAAACCCGACAAATTTCTTTGTTGTAGGTTTTTGTTCTCTTTTTTGGCCTTGACCGTGCACAAAACACAATACTTGTTTACTCCATACTAAGGGGGTGTTTACATGATACCGGTACGAGTTTCATTCTGGTACGAGTTCATCCCGGTTCTTACTTATCGCTCTGTATTTGTTTACATGATACCGGTGAAAAATCTCATACCAGTATACGTACAACTCATACCGGTATGAGTTCATCCCGGTAGTTGAACCGGATCGAAATTCTAATAACGGTGTGAAAAGTTATACCGGTATCATGTAAACGCTACATTGACTCCCATTCCGGTACGAGTCGTCAAGTCGTGGTGGACTGGGACTATTGACGCATGCGTTGTATTTCTAAATATTGGACGCCATTATTGTTTTGGTTCATGCGTCATCCCTGTGTCAATGTTTGTGTCGTCCATGTAAACGCGGTATGAAATTGACAACTCGTACCAGAATGAAACTCGTACCGGTATCATGTAAACACCCCCTTAGGAACTAGCCAATAGAAACGTGTTGGTTACGTAATTCATGCATAGTGTATGAGCCCAAAACAAACGATTGTGCACGGTCGTGGACTTCCCAACTTAAATCTTGGCATCTTTGTTTGCTCCTTTGATGTTTACCGAGCTTCCAAACCAGTCCTGTCTAACAACTATGCCAAAACAGAAGCCTTGAAAGACAAAGCATGTGTTTCTCCTCAGAAATTTGTGGACTGGGACCGAAAGGTAGGCGGCTTTCAGGTCTAGGGTGGTCATATAGTCGCCTCTTTGAAGGAGGGACTTAATGCAAGAGATGTTCTCCATCTGAAAATGTGAGTTCTCCACGAACTTGTTCAGGAGGCTTAAGTCTATTACAGGCCGGAAGGTTCCGTCCTTCTTGGGGACTATGACTAGACGACTGAAAAAACCCTCTCTTACGGGATGGGCCTGTTTGATTGCCCTCCTTTGGCAAGGGGGGTCTCCACTTCTGCATCTATCAGGTAGGCGTTTTCTCTCGGAATCGTAACCGGTAGAGAAAACTGAACGGGTTTGCAACGCAACGGAACCTTGTAACCCAAAACAACGCTCTGAATTTCGGGATCGGAGGTTGTGCCCCTCCAGTTGTCTATGAATGACTCAATTCTTCTGGGGTTTGGAAACCCGAAAGGAACGCCCGTTTTTTGCTCGGTTAGTTAATATTTATTGTACGCGCCAGGCGAAGGCTTATCCCTGATAGGAGCACGGAGCACTGCTGTCACATCCTTGTCACGTGTCAGTCCATGCCATTTTGATATAGAGTCCACTCAATGAATGAGTTGCCAGTAATCGGATACGTGCTTTATACGCAAAGGGTTCTGGGATCGCCAGGGGGCAAACATTGCAAATCGCCTTTATAACAAGGCGTTTTGTAGTAGTGGGTTGCAAGGGTGCTGAGAAATTAAACGAATAAACGAGGACTACATGGCGGCGCATTAGTTTGTTGAAGGGCTTCGTTAGCAATGACAGAGTCAACATTGTTTGGCATAATTTTGGCCACCAAAGGTGAGTGCAGACGAATTTCAATTCTCAAAATGTATGGGACAAACTTATTTATTCGACGTGCAAAAAAACGATTTTGGAGAGAGGTCAACGCTTTTTTCGACACAGTTTTATCAGAAAGCGATTTGGGCAATGTTAACAAGTGGCAAGTGTATTTTTTTTGTTTGAATAACCGTGAAATATGAGATAAGATTTGCTGATTAACTTCCTTGCTTGCGTAAGGTTTATTGTGAAATGGTCTCATAATATTACAAAATTAGGAATACGTCCGGAGTAGGAGCTCATGGTCTGGAGGAAACAACTCAGTGAAGCCTGAAGTTGTATTTACGTGTGTATGGGCTGGCTTTTGGCCTATTTCTAAATTCAGCAATTCAATTAATATTTGGTAACATGCCTAGTGGCTGTGTCGATATTGCATGGTTACTTAGTAACGCTAGCGACATGCGCATTAAGGCTTTAGGCTCGCCATGTGCTCTTGCCAAATGGTTGACGTTGTACATCAAGTTTGTTTGTTGTTATTAAATAAATTCTGTTGAGATTTCAAGAGATAGTGGCAGCGGTTAAACAAGTAAAATGCTGAAATTAAGCCCTCCAGAGAAATTTGACTTTTCCAAACCGCTCGATTGGAAGCAGAATTTCCTGCGATTTCGACTCGCGACGAAACTTCACAAAAAGGAAGGCGCCGTGCAAGTCAGTGCTCTCATTTACACAATGGGAAGAGAAGCAGAACATGTGTATAAGTCCTTTACCTTGACTGAAGGAGATGATGCAAAATTCGACGTGATTTTGAAGAAATTTGACTGAACATTTCGTGCCAAAACGGAACATAATTCACGAGCGGGCACGTTTTCACCAAAGGATCCAACAGCAAGGGGAGACAGTCGAATCGTTCATACGAAGTCTTTACGAATTAGCCGAACACTGTAACTTTGGGGACAGCCGTGATCAGCAAATACGGGACAGAATTGTCATTGGAATTCGGGATAAAGGTGTGTCGCAGAAATTGCAGTTAAAGTCGGATTTAACGCTGGAAGTCGCGATTCAAATAGCTCGCCAGTCAGAAATGGTCAAGTCTCAGGTTACTGATCAGAATTCCCTCGCATCGAAAGATGTTGAATAGGTGCACAGTAAGAAGAAAGCGTCTAATCCACGTTGGAAAAAGGGAAAAGGAAAGAAAGAGGATCCATCCCAAACACAGGGTCAAAAAAAAAAAAAATGT
The DNA here is from genome assembly GCF_036669925.1 of Montipora capricornis. Lineage (NCBI taxonomy): Eukaryota > Metazoa > Cnidaria > Anthozoa > Scleractinia > Acroporidae > Montipora > Montipora capricornis. The sequence continues at coordinate 16,948,014 of NC_090885.1, read as the reverse complement.
GGGATATGCGCTCTTCACCACTCAAAGCCCGAACACTGTTTAGCAAAAGATAAACGATGTTTGAAATGTCAAAAGGTGGGTCACTTTGCAGCTGTTTGTTGGTCCAAGTCGGTGAGCGAAGTGAATAGTAGTGGTTGTGGTAGTGCTTCAAATGATAGCAGTGCTGGTCGTTGGTTCTTAGGTGTGTTGTCAAGTGATTTACATCAGGATGACAAATGGAAGGTCCAGTTCACTGGTAAGCCTGTGGTGTTTAAAATTGATCCAGGTGCAGATATTACCGCCATTTCAAAGTCTACCTTTGATAGTTTACCAAATCAGCCCAAGTTACGTGCATCGAAGAAAGCCCTTTTCAGTGCAGGAGGCAAGTTGCAGTGCGCTGGGCAGTTTACAACAGCAGTGACACATTGCAACAAGAAGTACCAACTCAATGTTTTTGTAATCAGTGGAGAACATGCAAGTAACTTGCTGGGTCGTGAAGCAGCTTGTGAAATGGGTTTAGTTGCAAGATTAGAAGAGGTGGATGCTGAGTTGTTTGAAGATATAGGCTTGTTCAAGTGTGAGCCAGTTAAGATCCAACTGGATGAGAATGCCCAATCCTACTGTATCAACACAGCAAGAAGAATAGCTTTTCCTTTAATGCCAAAAGAAGAAGAGGAACTCAAGCGCATGGAAGAAGCTGGTGTCATCGAAAGAGTAACAGAGCCGACAGAATGGTGTGCACCCATGGTACCAGTACATAAAAGTAATGGTAAGCTCAGGACCTGTGTCGATCTAAGAAGGCTGAACAGTGCAGTGAAGCGCTCAAGATTCGTACTTCCTACCTTGGAAGATATCGCGCCCAAACTCGCTGGTGCCCAGTACTTTTCCAAACTTGACGCGTCCAGTGGATTTTGGCAGATCCCTCTACATCCAGATAGTGCCAAGTTGACCACGTTTATGACTTCGTTTGGTAGGTTCTGTTTTAAAAGACTTGCATTTGGAATCACGTCTGCCCCAGAAATTTTCCAGTCTCTAATGAGTTATCTGTTAAAGAATAGAGAAGGTTGTGAAGTGATTATGGATGGCATTATTGTGTATGGGAAGTCTGCCGAAGAACATGATGAGAACTTACAGAACACGTTTCAAGTCATTAAGGAGTCAGGACTGAAACTGAACAAAGAGAGGTGCGAGATCAAGAAAAACAAGCTAACATACTTTGGACGTGTTCTCAGTGCCGAGGGTGTAAGTCCAGACCCAGAGAAGGTGAAGACGATTACGGAGCTCGAAGCCGCAACCAATGTTCCAGAACTACGCAGACTGATTGGCATGATTAACTACCTTGGGAGGTTTATTCCCAACCTTGCTTCAGTAATGCATCTAATGAGCGAACTACAAAAGTCAGATACAGCTTGGACTTGGGGACCTCTCCAGCAAACTGCGTTTACCAAGGTCAAAGAAATGATTTCAAGCGATACAGTGTTAGCATTCTATGATCCTAAGATACCCACTGTTGTTTGTGCAGATGCTAGTAGTTATGGGATTGGCGGGGTTCTGATGCAAGGTCCCAGTGACCAACACTCACAGAGACTGAAGTCAGACATGCTCAAATTGAGAAAGAGTGTCTGGCAGCAGCGTGAACATGTGAGAGACTATCACGTTATCTAGTGGGGCTTCCAAGTTTCCAGCTCTTGACAGATCACAAACCTCTGGTACCACTGGTCAACCAGAGAGATCTTGATAAAACACCGCTAAGATGCCAGAGGCTTCTAATGCGCCTTATGCAGTTCAATCCTCAAGCAGAACATGTACCTGGCAAGCAGGTGGTGGTGGCAGATACTCTGTCTAGAAGCCCTCAGTGTAAGTTAGGACAGGAACCCAACACGGTAGGAGACGTTCAGGCATTTGTAGACTTGGTTGAATCTACAAGGCCAGCCACAAGTGATCAGCTTAAGAGAATTAGAGAAGCAAGTGCAAAGGATGCCCCGCTCCTGAAAGTGATGGGATTCACACTGGAAGGGTGGCCAACCCATGTGGAAAAAGTTCCCCTCCAGATACAAGAGTTCTTTGATTCTCGTGGACACTTGTCAATGAGCAACGGTTTATTAACATATGATGATGGAATAGTGATCCCTGCAGACATGCGAGAGGAGATACTGGAGCGCATTCACACAGGTCACCAGGGTATAACAAAGTGCCGTGAACGTGCTAACCTTTCTGTGTGGTGGCCGGGTATTTCTAAGCAGATCAAGGCAAAGGTGGAGTCATGCCAATTTTGTCAGGAAAACCAACCATCACAAAGAAAGGAACCACTGATGACCACCGACCTACCTGATAGACCGTGGCAGAAGGTGTCTACCGATTTGTTTGAGTTAGCCAGTCAGAAGTACCTTAGTAGTGATGGACTATTATTCAAGGTTCATTGAGATATTAAGCCTAGTTGAGACAACAAGCCAAGTAGTCATCCAAAAGCTGAAGTCACTGTTTGCAAGATGGGGAATTCCGGAGGAACTAATAAGTGACAATGGTACACAGTTCAAGTCACTACACTTTGATGAGTTCAAAGCAAAGTACGGATTCAAACACACCACATCAAGCCCGCATCATCCTCAGGCAAATGGTACTGCAGAAAGTGGCGTGCGAATCGCTAAGCGGATTTTGAAACAGGAAGATCCATTCCTTGCGCTTATGGGCTGTCGGGCAACCCCAACCCCAGCAACTGGAAAGACACCATCAGAGCTGATCATGGGAAGACTGATACGTACTACACTTCCAACACTGACCAAAGTTTAGAGCCAAAGCTTCCAAACCGTACAGCAATCAAAAGAGCTGATATCAAAGCCAAACGGGGCTACAAGGAGTCCTTTGACAAAAGGAATGGCGCGAGAGAATTACCAAAGCTACAGCCTGGAGACTGGGTCAGAGCCAAGCTGGATAACGAGAAGCAGTGGACCACAGAAGCTAAGGTCGTCCGTGAAGACCACAGTCCCAGGTCATACATCATAGACACTGGTGGTAGAAGATTGCGAAGAAATCGTAGGCATCTTAGAAAGGTACCTACACCCACTTGTTATGACACATCAGGGGACGACTCCCAAATTCCGGATATCAACAGTGAGCCTACTCCCAACGTCGTCCAGGTGGAGGATACCGACGTTCCTGGAAGCAGCAACGCCAGTCCTGATGCAAGCGATCAGAACGCGATTCCAGAACACAGAACCTCAAGTGGGAGACTTGTTAGGAAACCTATTCGCTATAGAGAGGACATTTAGTACTGTTGATTTTTTTTTTTTTTTGTTAACTGTGAACTTTGAACATTGGACAGTCGTTGGTCTTACCGTAGGACCACTTATGCTTAGGGCTCTCCTTAGTTAGATTACAGAACATGCTTAAGCATCGTATTCAACCAGTTCATTTTGTTGTTTTTCCTTAAAAAAAAGGAGATGTGTCGATATTGCATGGTTGCTTAGTAATGCTAGCGACATGCGCATTAAGGCTTTAGGCTTGCCATGTGCTCTTGCCAAATGGTTGACGTTGTACATCAAGTTTGTTATTGTTATAAAATAAATTCTGTTGAGATTTCAAGACAGTGGCGACCATTGCGCTGTGTATAGGGTTGTGACAACAATCGAAAGTACCCAGAGAAGCAAAAGATTCTTCCTCATGTTGGAATATTAATATTTCAGTTACCCGGCCAGGAATAACAGTGATGTTTTGTCGTGGGTTAGAGCTATGAATCGTGACCAATTCAAGGTTTCGATGAGTACAAATGTCTGTTGAAATAATTATGTACTAGGTTACAAAAGGTCTGAATGTCCTACACCAACTTTGTACATAAGAGAGTTTGATTGTGGGAGTACGTATACTAAAACCTCAAAGACCTGCTCCAAAGATCAGATCTACAAGGAACTAGTATATGAAGATGACGCTTTTGTAT
>NC_090885.1:16916601-16919101 GCF_036669925.1 Montipora capricornis | reverse complement strand
TAAATTTTACGTCATATTTCACGGTTATTCAAACAAAAACTTACATTTGCCACGTACCAACATTACCCAAATCGATTTCTGATAAATCTGTGTTGAAAAGAGCGTTGATCTCTCTCCAAAATCGTTTTTTGGACCTCGAAATAAGTCAGTTTCCGCCATACATTTTCTCACGGCGACTTGCAATGCTTGCCCCCTGGCGATCCCAGAACCCTTTGCGTATAAACAGGAATTCGAGTCACACAAAACTGCGTGACTTGTAAGTTACTGCTATGGAGGAACCAGAGGTTGTACTCAGCGGAGGAGATGGCTTCATTCCTACCGACGTTCACAGAGATCGTGTAAGAGCTGTTTGCCTTATTGAGATCAAGAACCAAGAAACGAAAAAGCTTAAGTAAGTTTATTCATTGAACTTTACATAATTATCAATATTAGTCATGGCACCCTATTCAAGAGACACTGTGAAATATCCAAGGTACATTTGGACGTTGTTCTTGGTCGATGGAAACGAATGGCGTTTATTTTACTATCGTCATGTATTGGAGATGGTTGCCTCCGAAATCATGAGTCAAACAGTTGAGAAAAAAGTATTTTAATTAGTCTTCCGTTTACAATTTTAATATCACCGACTGCGGCGAAAAGGGGTGATCTTTGAGGGTAAGAAACCATACAAAAATATTTTTACATGCTTAAGACATGAAACTAAAGTAAATGCTTAAAAGTATACGTGATACCACGGCGGGGCCAGACCCCCCAATTGTTTCATTCTCGCGTGGGCACTTTTTTTCAAGATGGCGGCTTGCAGGCGTGCAAAGCCTCCTGGGTTTTCAACACTGGGGACTCGTGCTGAGATGGGTCGATTTTTACCGCCATTTGTGGACCCTGGGTACTATCCTTGCTTCACTGGCGCGTTTTTTCAGATTCTTTGTTTTGAGAGCTGCAATTTGGTGTACATGTATAATGAGGCTAGGTTGTTACAAAATATTGGATAAAAGCAGTAGGTTAGGAGACGAAAATGGCAAAGCAAGTTCGCCCCTAGAGCGGCAGGTATTTTTTGCAGGTTGCAGGTTGAAATTTCATTATAACTGGAAAACCGCTGGCACTAAAAGAACGGTAAAGCGGTAGACTTGCCGTGACTGTTACATGAATAGCTAACCTTAGGCCTAATTAGGCCTAAAGAAAAGTTTTTAGGCCTAAGGTTAGCTATTCATGTAACAGTCACGGCAAGTCTATCGCTTTACCTTTCTTTTTAGTGCCAGTGGTTTTCCAGTTATAATGAAATTTTCAACCTGCAACCTGCAACCTGCAACCTGCAAAAATACCTGCCGCCCCAAGAGTACTCAAGGTAGTGCATCTTCGTTGATATTTACGTGTGATGTAGAGCGATGATAATAAATTTTGAAGTCATACATAGGTTAATCTCATAAAGCTTAAAACAACGCTTCCCGCTGGCAGAGTTTAACTGCGTTAAAAAAGAAAGAGCAAAAGCAATCCTCGAAACCAATGAAGAAATAAGCAGCCCGAGGAGAAAGCTCCAAGAGCAAGCAACAGACATTAAAGTTTTGAAGAAAAAAGCAGCACAAACTCGAAGAACGAAGGCGAAGAAAGAAGCAAAAGGTTAGTATTTTCGTATTAACATTGATAAAGTGGTGTGACTCAATGATCAGTTGTTTAACTGCTGTTAGCTTACGAAGTGCAAAATATTCAAGTGAACTGAGCACTATTCAAGTTAACTGAGCACTATTGCAAATGATAAATAATGATGATGGTAATAAAAATATCATTTTTATCATAAATAACAAATGACAAATGTACGATTTTTCCAGGTTTCCTGTGACATGTATTTTGCTAGTTCATATCATTTTTCTCATTTAAAAAGTATTAATTTGTTGATTTGCTCATTTATCCCTGAAAACACTTTTAGATTGCTGAAATTGATGTTGAAGATCATTCCCCTGGGGAAGCCAAAAAGAAAAAGGATAACAGACGCCCCATTGTCACTAGTGAAATCTCTGCCTCATCCAGTGAGAAGCTAAAAATGTCAAGAAAACAGTTCTTGATAAGAAGAAAGAAGACCATGTCTGCTTTGAGGGAAATACATGTATGTGGATCAGCAGTTAAAGAGAAGGTGTCATGTCAGGATAATAGTCCAGTACTTGATGGTTTGTGGTCAACATTGATTTGCACTGCTTCAAAACCTGAAATGGCTGATTACATAAAAAAATCATCTCAATGTATGCATGAGATAATTCCAAATATTGTCAAAGCTAAAATAAAAGAGTATGAAAAGAGCAAGGAAAATCGGGTGAGAAGTATGCGTGTGCTGTATGAAGGAGGCCTTATTAGCAAAAGGAAGTACACAAGTGTCAGAAACAGTTCAGATATAGCAAAAGAAACTGGGAAGAAGAGGAAGAATTTGAAAACAGAGTTTATGACTGGATGTCAGGTTCCTAAAATTTTGCCTTACAAAGCTCTCATGGCCTTTATCAGAAGTATTGACATT
>NC_090885.1:16901601-16911601 GCF_036669925.1 Montipora capricornis | reverse complement strand
CCTTCCAGTCTCCAACCCCTTGCCCCCGGTGTCCGTGGTTAGCCCTCTAAAGCCTGAAGTGTTCGCTGCCAAGTTGTCCCATCATCCGGACCAACATCTTGTCGCCTTTGTCTTGGACGGCCTCAGGAATGGCTTTCGCCTGGGATTTCAGCATTCCAAGAAATTAAAATCAGCTAAGTCAAACAAGGCCTCTGCTAATCAACACTCCGAGGTCATTGACCGCTACTTGGCTAACGAGGTCTCCCTTGGGAGGGTTGCAGGACCTTTTTCCTCCCCACCTTTCCCTCATTTGCACGTTAGCAGCTTTGGAGTTATCCCTAAAAAGGGTCAACCAGGCAAGTGGAGGCTCATAGTGGACCTGTCATCCCCTGGTGGGCTAAGTGTTAATGATGGCATTGACCCTGACGAGTTTACCATGCAATACATCACGGTTGATCAGATCATTCGTATGATCTCAAGCTATGGCTTAGGTGCCCTGATTGCTAAATTCGATGTTGAGGCAGCCTACCGCAACATAGCTGTCCATCCATCTGATCGATATCTCTTGGGTATGAGATGGCGGAAGCACTATTATGTTGATTTAGCGTTACCATTTGGCCTCCGCTCTGCTCCTTATATTTTCAATTCTGTGGCGGACATGGTGGAGTGGATTCTCCTACATACACACAATGTTTCTGCGCTGTTACATTATTTAGACGATTTTATTACTGCAGGACCGCCAGATACTAACCAATGTGCTGAGAACTTAGCCACTTCCATAGCTGTTTGCCGTTCCTTAGGACTTCCACTCCACCCGGATAAGTGCATTGGCCCGTCCACGCGTTTAGTTGTTTTGGGCATTGAGTTAGACTCAGTGGCTCAGGTGGCCTGCCTCCCCTCGGACAAGCTCCTTGCTTTACAGGTGCTGCTGCAGTCGTGGCGGAATCGTCGCTGGTGTACTCGGCGCGAACTGGAGTCCCTCATTGGCCACTTACATCATGCCGCCAAGGTCGTGTGGCCCGGTCGTACCTTCCTGCGTCGTATGATCAATCTGCTCCAGTGTTTTCGTAAACGGGACCATCCAATCCGCCTGAATTCTGAATTTCACCTGGATCTTCAGTGGTGGCTTCAGTTTTTGTCCTCTTGGCATGGCGTCTATTTTTGGTTGTTTCCCGGCATGTCGGCCACCCCTGACCTCGAAGTTACATCGGACGCATCCGGTTCCCTTGGCTTTGGTGCTTACTTCAATGGGGAGTGGTTCAGCGGCGCATGGGTTTCTTCTCAAGCCTCTCACTCTATCGCCTATAAAGAGTTGTTCCCGATTATCATTGCCGCTCATGTTTGGGGGCCCCACTTCGCCAGGCGCCATGTTCTGTTTCGCACCGACAATGAGGCCGTGGTTTATATCCTCAACTCTAGAACATCCAGGATTCCCGTGTTAATGCGCTTGCTTCGCCATCTTCTCGCCTCAGCGGCTCGTTTCAATTTCTCCTTTGCCTCTCAGCATGTTCCGGGGGTTCATAATTGCATTGCTGACGCTTTGTCCCGCTTTCATTGGCAGGAGTTCCGGAGGTTAGCACCCCAGGCTCAGTCGCTTCCAGTGTCCATTCCACCTCATCTCCTGGAAGAATTGATTGGCTCTCATTAGAGCGGCAGTGCCAGTTCCTGTTAGCCCATGGTTTGGCTGACTCCACCCGGAGATCTTACGCATCTGGCCAGAGGAAATTTGTCAACTTCTGTGCGCATTTGGGCAAGTTGCATCCCAGTGGCTCCCCGTGCCCCACCGATGAATGGACATTGTGCCTCTTTGCCACTTTTCTGGCGGGATCGGTTCAGCACTCTTCGATTAAAGTTTACCTTTCAGCAGTTCGTGCCCTGCATATCGAAGAAGGCTTCCCAGACCCTCTGGTGAACTGTCTACGTTTGCAGCGAGTTCTTCGTGGGATCAAACGGACCCAAGGTTCCCCTGAGGCTCAGCGCCTTCCTATTACGGATCACATTTTGATGATCATCTTTAGGTCTTTGGATTTATCAATTTTCGACCACTGCATGTTTTGGGCCGCCTGCAACCTAGCATATTTCGGCTTCCTCCGATCTGCTGAATTTACTGTTCCTAATTTGGCTAGTTTCACCCCGGCACTCCACTTAAGTGTCGGTGACATTTCGGTAGACTCTGACGCCAATCCTTCCTGCCTGCGCGTGCGGATTAAAGCCTCCAAGACTGACCCTTTTCGGAAAGGCTGCTTTGTCCACATTGGCCGGGGACGCTTTCCTCTGTGCGCCCTTCAAGCTGTTTTGGCCTATTTGGCTGTGAGAGGGAACTCGGGTGGCCCTCTCTTTCTTTTCCAGGATGGTCGGCCCCTAACTCGCGCTGTCCTCACTGCTCGTCTCAGAGAAATCCTTGCTGGAGCAGGTGTGTCGGGCAATTTCTCCAGTCACAGTTTTCGCATTGGTGCGGCCACGGTGGCAGCTCGCAACGGCATCCCCGATCACCTTATTCAGGCCTTGGGTCGTTGGTGTAGTTCAGCTTACCAGTCGTACATTCGCACTCCATCCGAGTCATTGGCTTCCCTCTCTTCTCATCTCGCGTCTGGCTCAGTTGGCTCGTGACCCAGGTATACGTGGGAATTCATGCGGATCACAGGAAATCATGCGGATTGCAGGAAATCAAGCGGACCAGTCCTCTTCCGTTTTTTAGGGTCGCTTGTGGCTCGCTTGCGCCTGCCTGCGGTGTCTGGCCAGGACTCCTTTAATCAATCGGGAAGTCCTTGGCAATTTCCTGGTTCAGTTCCTACCTCAGGCAGAACCTTCTTCATGCCTCGCGGCCAGAGGAGCTGTGGCGGACCTTGCTTTAGTGCCTCCTTTTCACCTTGCCTCGGTTAGCAGACTTCTCAGTCTCATTTCATGATCAGCTTCACGGTACTCGGGTAAGTGTCGTCCAGTGTCGTGTCTTGAGCTGGGGGTGGGTGCTTGTGTGAGTTTGGGTGGTGGCGCAGGTTCCACGTCATCCCTGTTCGCGGCCCCTTCGCCTTCCAAGCACCCTTGGGGTGGTCTTTGGGTGGTGGCCGCTCGCAGAGTTGCCGTGGAGGCCTGTGTGCTCTGCTCATGGCCTGTGGCTCAAGCCTCGTTGCTCGCCCCGGAATCGCCGCCCACTTTGGCAGGCACCATCTCCAAGCTCGTCCATTGGCGATGAGTTTAAATGTGGCTAAATGTAATTTAGGCTAAGTTAAAATCAAGCCAATGCTGGTCAGCGGTGGTCTGGGAATCAGGCGCATTGAGGTGACATACGGGGTTTCTCGATTCGCACGTGCTGGTCGTTTCTGCTGTGTGAGGTGCTGTTTGTTTCAAGCAACAAGCGTTCAGTTGTTCCGCTTTTTTCCCCTTCCCTTCCCTCCCTCATTGGTGGATTCGGTAAGTATAGGGTTGGTAAGTATCTCCACTGACTTGGTCAGTGTGACGGTGCCTGGTGGGTGGTGGCCGCTCGCAGAGTTGCCGTGGAGGCCTGTGTGCTCTGCTCATGGCCTGTGGCTCAAGCCTCGTTGCTCGCCCCGGAATCGCCGCCCACTTTGGCAGGCACCATCTCCAAGCTCGTCCATTGGCGATGAGTTTAATATGTAGTAATGATTATTAGGGAATAAAAATTAAATTCTATCATTTCAAATGTAAGAATAGTTACTATATTAAGCTGTTTTATAAATGTCATGCACATTTTAGGTGATCGTATCGAAAAAGTATGTGATATCTAAGCATGCACAAATGGTTTATTTAGAAAGATGCTTATGAACTTTATAATACGAAATCATAACTTTGGTTACTAAATAATACACTAATATACCTCTGGTAGAAAGAAATGAGAATAATAAATTATGTCAATCAATATGATGGTAATGAACAGTAATGGACTTGGTAATCAAAATATTACTTTATCTCATATAGACTTTTAAACACAATATATTATTAGTCCAAGTCGTATACTTTTTTTAACACACACAACCGTATGATCATGTGTATATATAGCAAACATACACTGCAAACATCCATATGTATCCAGTGATAGTTATCTTGAATCATTGTTGTTGTTTTATTTTTCAAATGTACACTTTGATGCATTCATGTGTGGCACCATTTGAATGTTATCAGTATTAATAGCAAAAAAAGGATATTATTCCCTACAAACTGCATTCACAGTATCTTTACACAAGATACAACTGATGACAATGCCCCCTTTAAACCCTAATATCAGTTTGTGGAGTCTCCACATTGTTCTCCATACATTGTCTGTGTAACTTGCTCTCAACTGAGTGGCTTCATAGCTCAGTTGGTAAGAGCACTGCACCTGCATTGTAGAGGTCGTGGGTTCGAATCCTGCTGAGTCACCTGAAAAATTTTCAGGTGCATATGAGACAGTTTCTTAAATTGTCCAGCAAGCGTGAGGATCCTCTCTTCATTTGATTTCTAACACCGCACTTCGCCAAAAAAAAATTTCTTTCATTATGTGGACCATGTTGTTATAATAATGATAATAATCAACAACAGAAGTTTGGAAAAAACATTTATAATAAGAATATTTTTTTTGCCAGACTAGTGTTGTGGGATACCGTTTATGTTCCAGTAACCATAATAAAACTTCACTGACAGAATCTCATTTGTCTTGTGAAATTTCAACTGAAGAGGCTTCTCTTCTGAAGAAATAACCTCACACCTTTCAAGAGGCTCTGTTAGAGGCTTTTTTCAAAATTCTTTCCCCATCCATTTCAGATCCATCCAAGTCCATTCTCTTAAACAGATACTTTGCCTTTCGTATGTTCACTATCTTATAAGTAGTGCAGGTATTTGTCTCCATTACCTGATACCCGAAGTTTGTCCTTCCCAGTATGTCTTTTGCAATACAAGAGAAGATCTCTCCAGGCATATCGACGGTGAATTCACCAGCCCATGGGTTCGCTAATTTCGGCTTTACGCTAAGACGACGGATAATCTTCAGATAGACCTTCCTCAGTGCCCTTGCTACCATTCCTCGTGAAGGCAACAACCGTTGCACATTAACAAACATAGAACGATCGCTATATTTATCTTCTAAAACTGCAACGGCACTCTCAAGCTCTAAAAAAATCCTTTACTTTTTTTACTCCATCCCCGGTAAATACTTGGTCTAAGCAATCCGATTTAGCCCGTCTAAGAGTTGGCTGAAGAACATGGAAAAACTTCACATTGGCTGCCATCTTGGGTTATATTTAGAATTCTGCGGCCATCTTAAAATTTACCCAATATCCACCTCGGGCTTCCGATGACCCATTTGAGGGGTGGGGTGGTTTGGCCCCACCGTGTACTTAGTTGCTATAAGCCCGACTTTTTTTTTTTTACTTGGTCAAGATCAAAGTTGCGCATAAACTTCGCTTGTTGAAGCAAAGTGCTTGTCTGCTCTTACAACAGTCATCGTTGCTCTAAAGTATTCAAGATGCACCTAAAGGATTAAAACCTATTTTAATTAGTGCCTTAATGCTTTTTTCTTTACAGAAAAGGCAGCGGATTCTACGCCAAGGTGACTTTGGAGGGGAGGGAAGTGTATGGCATTTTTACGGGCAACCATGTTGTTGGTTCCGAATCAGAGGCCAGGAACGCTAAAGTTACTTTTGATTTCGAAGGAAAGAATCCTGTGGAAAGCACTATTATCTTAAGACCTGACGATACATTTCGAACTCATAAGGTTAGCTTCGCATTTATTTTTTTCATGTTATGTTCTGTTAGTTGTCTTTTTGCGTGGAAACGTTTCCATGCCATGCAGTGATAGATGATACGTTTTCGTGTGCCAAATAATGATTTGACACCGGTTCTCATAACTCGGAAAACGGCACAGGTGACCTAAAATCTTAGAACTTATGAGCAGTATCGATTTTATTCGATCATCGAATTCATTTGTCACCCTTGTCACTCCTTTGCAGCCGTTTTTAGGCTCGGTTCGTCCTCTGTGGGCGTAGCGTGCGTTTCCAACGAGCGAAAATAGTGAGTTCATTTTCCGGGTAGCGGGAGAATAGGGCGAGCGCCAAAGAAATTCTCCAAGCTTGGAACACATGCCAACGTGGAAGAATATTGTCGACCGCCATTTTTGTGGTAATATCTCTACTTTGACTAGTGAGGTAAAACCTAAGAAAATATCTAAACACGAAAGCCTAACGGCTCATTAATTTTTTGCCCCATACGGACTGGGCCGCTTTAGCGGCTTTCAGACGCTGATGTCATGGTCAAGCTCAAAATAGAATAAAAACCCTCAGAGGGAGATTGCGTGTATTTCTCAATATTTTAGTAGACCCATTGAAAAGTGCATCAGACGGATTTCCGCCATGAGGTTTCATCACAGGCGGCCCAGACTCAAAGGGTAAAACATTATAAGGATTTGCATTGGATCTCGATGACAAACTGAAAAAGATATTTACCTGCGAAAGTTCTCAATAAAAAAAGCTGTTCTTTATTGTCGTGGTGACTTTCTCGCTTTTTGTGTGGTTATTTGCCCGATTGAATGCGATTTAAGCGACTTCTCAAATTCCCGGGTTGTCACTCGTACCTCACATCTCGCCGACATCAGTCATGCTCAAACTCCGGCGATGGCCACACGGATAAATTTACTTCCCCTTGACCAAGTTTCAAGGTCCAGCGAGCAGCCGATGCTTGGAAACAGCGAAAAATTTTCAAATTTTCAAAATCCTTTGAGGCTCGCTTACAACGAATTTTGACACGGCTGGTCAACCGTTCACTTGAGCCTTGATACGGTGAGAGTAAATAAGGGAAAGATTTTGAAAATTTGAACATTTTTTGCTGTTTCTAAGTAATGGATGCTCGCTGGACCTTGAAACTTGGTCAAGGAGAAGTAAATTTATTCGTGTTGCCATCGCCGGGGTTTGAGCGTGACTGATGCCGGAAAAGTGTGATTTTATCGTTGAGATGTGAAGTAAGCTAGAAATTACTTTCCAGCCTTTCCTTCATTTAGCTACGAGTGACAACTCGGGAATTTGAGAAGTCACTTACATCGCATTCATTCAGGCAAATAACCACGACAATCACCACGACAATAAAGCACAGCTTTTCTATTGCGAACTTTTGCGGGTAAATATCTTTTTCAGTTTGTTATCGAGATTCCCATACAAATCCTTTTAATTTTTTTTACCCTCTGAGTCTGGTCGGCCTGTGGTTTCATACAAATTTTGCAAAATACTGGCATCATCATCATCATCATCATTTTTATTTTAAAACACGGTAAAATACATCAGGCATTAATAATTTAATATAAAAGCTACAACTTATTACGAAAAACTACGTATACAAATTAATCTTCATTAACTTAAAATGTTACTAACTAGTAAAGAAAGTAAACTAAATTAAAGCCTGTTTTACATGAATGCCGTGTCGGAATTAATTAGCAATCGTCGGAAATTAGTCAGATATGTTGCTTGCCTAGCAGCTGAGGATAGACTGTTCCAGAGGACTGCACCACTATAGCCAAAGCTATTTTTGTAATAGTTAGTAAGTGGCCAGGGAATAGCAAGCATATTATCAGAATCACGCAAATTGTAAGAAGTAATCACATCACTCCTCTGAATGAAGGTCGAGGACAAATAATTGGGTGCAAGGCTGTTTAAGGACTTATAGACCATCTCAACCTTAAGTTTTTGACGACGAGTTTCTAAAGTGTCCCAGCCTAATTCTTTAAGTAGTTGGTTGGCATCAGCATCATAACTAGAATGAGTAAGGACGCGGACAGCACGATTTTGAAGTCTCTGTAGTTTGTCAGATAATGTTTTGGCACAGTTACCCCAAACAACACTACAGTAATCGAAGTGCGATTGGCCCAGTGGTTAGGGCGAGTGGCCCAGTGGTTAGGGCTCTTGACTTGAGATCCGGAGATTCCGGGTTCAAGACCCGCTCCGACCACTCGTTGAATTTGTTCCTGGTAGTCCCTGGTTCAACTTCCCAGCTGCACTTGTAAATCTCCAACTGGTTTGCCTCCGGCCAGTTGGGATTCTTAACAGTTGTTGTTGTTGTGTTCTGTTGTTTCGTTGATTGTGTTTCATTGGCCCTGAAAGGCCCCTATGGGGAGCGGTCAATTAAGTATGTATAATGTATGTATGTATAACTAATCTGTGATAGATATATGTATTATGTAGAGTTGCAGGAGGAAATAGTGACTTATTCGTTTAATAGATCTAATACCACTCAGGCAGACGAGATTTTTTTGGTTTTAGCGTTGATATGATTACTCCATGTTAAATTTTCATCAATTAATACACCAAGAGACTTGGTAATATTTACTCTGTTTAATTGTGTACCATTAATTTCCAAGGCAGGAAGAGCGGATAGACTGTTCAATTTTTGTCTTGATCCGATTAACATAAATTCAGTTTTTGTCATGCATGTTGAGAGTCAATTTATTGGCAATGAGCCAACGGTTTATATTTGACAAGTCCTGGTTTAAAGAAGCCTCAATGGAGCAGATGTCGTTGTCATCATATGTTAGGTGAATATCATCCGCATACATTTTAGGTTGAGAATTTGATAAACAATTGGGTAAGTCATTAATATATAAGACTGCAAAGGCCCCAGTATTGTCCTCTGAGGGATCCCACAAGTTAAAGTGCAGCTATTAGAAAGGAGACCATTGACAGCACATCTTTACGTACGATTGTCTAAGTAAGAAGAAAGCAATCTTGGGCATTTCCTTTGACTCTGTATGAATATAGTTTAGATAATAAAATGGGGTGCCGGACTGTGTCAAATGTTTTTTTTTAGATCTAAAAAGACAACAGCGTTAACATAGCTACGATCTATGTTAAAGGCCCAATTATCAGTAGCTTCGAGCAAAGTGGTCACAGTTGAGTGAAAGGATCGAAAGCCAGACTGATATTGTGATGAAATATTATTTTCGGATAAATAGAAAGAAAGCTGATTATGAATTATTCTCTCAAAGACATTTGCTTTTGCTGAAATGACAGAAATGGGCGATAATAATAATAATAATAATAATAATAATAATAATAATAATAATAATCAGCGTTGAACAGCATTTGGGAGTAGAGAAATAAACTCCTTGGTTAATTTTTAATCTTAGATTAGCGTTCATCGGCTTTCGAGGAACCGGGCCCAGGATGACAAGTTGTTGAACTGTGATTTGTCATATGTTTTTTAGATGATTTAAGGCTGATCTTGTAATTTTTGGATGAATGGAGTTAAGGAAGCAGGTAAAACTGCAGGATTTGAATGAAGTCTCCTTCCAAAAAATAAATAAATAAAAAATCCCGTATCCTGATAACCTGCTAATAGGGCTTCGTTGTTTGCATTTGCAAATCTAGTAACGTTAATAACGAGTTTTTACAACAAAAAACTTCAAGTTATATCACAAATTTATCTTTCTGGTAATCTCTCACCATTTTCCGAAGTTTACCTGTACTTGAAGTTGACTGTAACTGAACAATTTGTGTTAAATGTTTGCGCATTCCACGGATACGCCCATGTAGGCGTCTTGTTATTAGACACGTCTAGTTTAGCTTCCTGAATAGCAAGAACATCTAGACACTTATCAGCAAGCAAGATTCTAATTTCATCGACATGCGTGGAGAGTTTGTTAACAATTAGTGAAGCTAACTTAAATCCACGTGTTGAAGGAATGAGGTTGTTAATAGTGGATCTCTGCTGATGCAACATTGATTGAATTGATTTGCAATTACTGTCATAATTGTTGTGAGATTCATGAAATTTAAGGGCCTACTGACGTCTTTTTTAGGTGTCTTGCAAAGGATGTAATGGTTAAGAAATTTGAGTGAATTTTGTTAACCAATGACCCTAAATATGACGTCATCATGTCACGCCAATGGTCACGTGACCAATAAAAGAAAACTCTAAATTTGTCTATCTGCTACACAATTTTGGGTATTTAATCAGTGCTTTGACAATTTGTATTCGTTTTTACATCCAGCCAAGCATGGTTTTCTTTTTGTTTCGAAAAATGTTCTTTCTAAAGAGATAAATGATA